>NC_043715.1:12466362-12603548 GCF_006229205.1 Suricata suricatta
CCGGCAGGAGGTGTTCGTGGAAGTCCCTCTGGGGAAAGTGTCTGCAGGCAGCGGGAGTCCCAGGGCCCGATCACGGACCAGGGTCTCCTTGGCAGGCAAGGCACCTGCTGGGGGACAGACATCCTGCCCTCCCCTGGGACCCGCCACTGCCGTGGAGCGGACGGGGCCACCACACACAGGGAGATATGCGACACAGTTGAACACAGCGGCGTGGTGACCTTAATAAGGGAGGGTGACCTCAAGCCACTCTGCTTTGGCTTAGAGCTTAGAGTGCAGTGAGTGAGCGAGCTCGGGGGCCTGAGGGAGGTGCGCTCCGCTGAGTGGCACGTGCTCGAGGGAAAACGAGGCAGGCTGCAGGGTGACCCTGAGTCCCAAATCCACTGCTGGAAAGTCACGACCGCAACCAAAACCAGACTTAGCCAAGCTGTGTATTTATAAATGCAAACACAACGTTTTGGAAGTAAATCCATGGAACTAAATCAGAGTCTGCTCCTGGAGGACGAGGACGTGATGGAGGGTCTTCTACGTCTTATGCTGTATCTTTTGCATTGTTTTGGTTTTTATCTTGCGTGGCTTAGATTTTTTTGTTTTTAAACAATAGATAAGGACATTAGAATCCTATACATTTGGGGATCGTCTGGACTCCGTCATGGACAGTCAGGGGCAGAGCAGGGGAGAAGGGCACCGGGAAGGGGATGCTTCCTCACAGGGTGTGCGTGCTCCAGCCCTCCAGGCGAGACAAGCCTTGCTCTCCCGGGTGGGGGCTGCTGCAGATTTGCAGATTTAACAATGGAAACATGCATTTTACAAATGAGAGGATCAACAGCCGGGAGACGATATTTTTAGCTACTGTGGCTCTTTGCTTCAAAGGCGTAGGTTTCTTCTAAAACCAGGCAAACCTCCTACAAAGTCTGCCTGTTTGCAAGGAGTGATTAGCATAATACGAGCAGGAGAACAGGCCTGGCTCCACTCGGAGGCAGGAGTGAGTGCCTACTACGGGGAGGCCTCCTCCTGAAACAGAATCACGAGAAGAGGAAGTCTTCTCAATGGAGACGGGCCCCTGCCTTCAATCAGAGAAGCAGGGCTGCCCCGCACCAACGGCCCAGGTCGGCCCGGTGGGGTGGGTGCGAGCAGCCGCACAGGGGGAGACCTGAGTCCACAGGGGGCCACAGCTGTGCACAGCAAGGCCACCCCCTGGGCTGTTGCTGACAGCGTTGCTATGGCCTCACGCGACCACCTTCTTCCCGTAGAAGGACAAGGTCTTGTCCTTCTGAGCAGTCGGGCAGAACCGAGTCAGGACTGAGGACAAGGGTGGACTCGGAGATGCAGGGGGGCTGTCACAGCAGGAGGACTCGGGTGGTGACCTCTCAGGAGGTGTCCTCCCTGGATGCTGTGCTGTGGGCCCCTGGTGGGGCCCGTCGCCCTGCCCTCCTTCCTCTGGGGCTCCCCCAACGCCTTCTGCCCCGCCATCATGCTGGCTTGGGAAGACGGAACATGTGGAGAGGTTTGACATTTTCTCTAAACATCGCAGAAGTGCAACGGGAGCCACGACCTTCTCAGAACCGTAATTACAGATACTCCTCACAGAAGGCAAGCCGGGGGCAGATCTCACGGGGCAGCTGCTCGGTCACACCGGTCCCAGAGCCCCATCCTGGGGAGACTGTGACCTTGGACTACAGGGCGGGGCCGGGGGCAGAAAGTGGCGGTACCACTGCTATTTCAGGCACTACTGGCACAAGAGGGAGCAGAGTGACAGCAGGGGGGACAGCAAGGGCGGGGAAATGACAGGGCAGTCAGTTCTCCACGGCCCCCTCGCCTCAGGGTCTCCACGGCAGTAAGATCCTGGGTTTTCCTGTGGAGGGTCAAGGGACCGGGAAATACTCACAGATGGGGTACACAGCTGAAGATCTAAGAAACCAATTACATGTTACTGGGGGGCTGGGAGAAGCAGAAGGAATTGGACCCAGGCGGCCGCTCAGGCTTCAAGGGCAGGAAGGAAGTGAGGTAATGCTAGGAACCGGCCAACTGTTTGGGCCAGGGGCTACTGACAGAGTTGGGCAGGGGGTCTCCTTCAGGAAAGGGGTCAAAGGAAAGGCTTAGCTCATGTGGGAGGAAGGAAAAAGCTGACTCTTCTCCAGAGAGATGACCGGACAAAGCAAGTTGGCTGAATTCACAGGCACCTGGAATTAGCTGGCTGAAGGTAGTGTTTCCTGAGGAGTCAAACAAGTTGGGGCAGGGAAGTTGTCTGGGGTGCTGGGAAAGTTTCAAGTTTAGTCCAGATTATCAGCTCAGAATGCTGGTCCCAGCAGCACTGAGTCTTCTAGAATGATGGAGCAGCCAGATCCTTGTCAAGCAAGCTTCCTGAGCCACTCCTTAACTAGCCTTTGGTGTTTTATGAGGCTAATGGTGGGGGAGAGACCATAAGGTCGCAACTGTAGCACAAACGTCACTACACCCCTGCATCCTGTGAGCCCTGGGCCCCACTTCGCTTCCATTCACTGGATATTCTGGGAGCGCGGCAGGGTCCTGGACTCTGGGGGGCCAGCCGCCTCAGTGCCATCCCAAAGACTAGGGGTGGCCCCACGTCAGTGGTTTCTCCTCTCAGGGTGTTATGCACACTCATAGCAGGTGGAGAGAGTTTTCTGAACCTGCTCAGGCCCTTCAGTGGTTCACTGGGTACCTCGGGGCTGCTCGGGAGGCAGCCAGGGGCCTGGGCACCGCCACCCTTCCAGCTCCCGGGGAGGTCAGTGCCCTGGCCACTGGGTTTCTGAGCAGACTGCTTGCTACATCAGAAACACCTTCTCCTCGCCCCACCCCCTGACTTATCTTTCATGGCTCAGTTAGACAAGCATCTCTTTTCAGAAGCTTTCCCAGACTCCTCCGTCAGGGCTGGGCACTAACCCCACCCCAGCTGTTCCCGCAGACCACCGTCGCTGCTTGTGTCTGTGACTATCCCTGGGAGGGTGGGGACTGGCTCTGCCCGCTGCAGTCCCCGCCAGTGGGCACTAAGAGTGGTCTGCTCAGTGACAAACGGAACTTCCTGGCCACCCCCTGGGGAGGTGGGGGCCCACAGAGGGGAAAAGGCTCTTATCTATCCTCACAGGGGAGGGGCCGAGCGCCTGCTGCAGGCAGCTCCATTCTCAGAGACAGGGCTCCTGCCCGGCCTGACAGCTGTGGCCTGATTTCCAGGGCTATACCCAGGCTCCTTATTTTAACCCACTTGGTATTTTTCATTCCTGAAGCATTGGGAGGGGGGAATGGGGAGGAATTGGGGGTGGGGGAGGCATGGACAAATGGAAGGGATGAGCTCCGTGTGGCTGGAGGACTCAGGCATTCTGGGAGAACATGCGCCGAGAGGGGAAGGGGTGGGATGAGGAGGGCCAAATGGATTTTTTTTTTAAATTTTAAAAAGAAAAAAAAAAAATCCCCAATCCTACCCTCTTGATTTTCCTTGGTAAGCATTTTCAACAAGGTCACAAATGCACTGGCTCTATAGATTTCTGGCTGCAAACCACATTTCAGGCAGCCTTTAAAAGCCAATTCTTGGCGTAGCTTCAGCGGAGCCTGAGGAGAGGGAAATCTAGGGCACTTTTATGCTCCGAGAAAATATCAGATCCAGGTCACAGCTTCCTGGCTCTGCCGAAGCCGTGGGGTACCCCCTCCACACAAGCCTGAACCTGAGGACCCCCCGCCCCGCCCTCGCTCTTTCCTCCAGAGCTTGAATCCCAACACCAGGGCACGCATTTCTTGGTCACTTGTCACCCATCTGCCTATGTCACCAGACTGTCCCCTTGGCAAAGGAAGGAACGGGCTCTCAGTCTCGCGTGTGCACAGGGCTGGCATGGGGCCCGCCATACCGCAGGTGCTCCAGGAACAGTCCCAGAAAGGACCCGGTAAGGAGCGAATCTTTGACTCCTGTCCCAGCCCGGCTAGCATGAGCTTCCCCCTACGATGCTCCTATACCACCCGAGTCCCCGTCTGAGGACTGTGGCGGCTGGCCTCGGGTCCGCCCAGCCCGGGCTGGGGCACAAAGGCAGCACCTGGTAAATCATTACTGGAAAAATCAGAGCCTCAGTTTCCTCACGTGTGAGAGAATTCAGCTGACCCTAAGGTCTCCTCTGGACACTCCGAACTGAGTCTAAAATCCAGACGGAGGCTCTCCTGGCCTCTCTTCAATCACAGCCTGGGGCTATCATTCTGGGAGGAGCACTAAGTGACCCTGCTGGCAGGTGCTGGGCTGGTGTCCAACCACCAAGTCCACACCCAGCAATGCAGCACACAGCCTCTTATCTCCGGTGAGACGCAGTGTTGCAAAACGGAGGAAGCCATAGAGAAGGGATCAGCTGTGAGCTGAATTCCATTCCCAACCTGCCCTCGTGATGGACTCTCTGGGAAGGTCTTGGGTCTGCTACACAGCTCCACCCCTCTCCCTGCCCCCCTTCCTGGAAGGATGGAGCACTGGGCTGCTGGGAGAGTGCAGGGGACGTGTCTCTCCTTCTGCTGCCCCATGGTGGACCCTGCTTCACATCCTCCTTCAGTCAACATTTGGACCTAGAGCACAGGGCGGCCACAAGTTGGGTCTGTCTCCCTCTTCTACGGTCTGGGGGTCTGGTCCCATGAATAGCTGCTCTTCCTCCTGCGCCTGAGGGAGGGCCCGCAAACCTGTCCTGGACCATCAGGGCACAGGCATTGTCTGGCCACAGTGACGGGTCCTTGAGACTCAAGCCTAGGACTGCTGCTAAAGGCTGGGGCACCAAGGGACAGGAGTTAGCTGAGAGCTGCTGGTGGCCATCTTGCCACAGGACAAATGGGCTGATAGAGGAGAAGAGCCAGCCATGGAGGTAAGAAGGTAAGACGGAGTCCTGAGGACATGAGGAGGGCTCCTGTTACACACAAGCCGATCCCTGCCCCTGAAGGCACACTACTACCTTCCGGTTTTTCAGTACAGAGTGAGATTTGGTTCTGTGTCACACGAAGTCAAGAGTCCTGACTGGGCAGCTCTGATCAGAGCAGGGTCTGGGTCAGGGGCAGAGGAAGAGAGGACGTCTGGAGTCCAGTGTTGTTCAATGGCTGTTACTCTTCCTTGGAAAACAAGAGAAAGTGACAGTCAGCCTCAGAACACGCAGGGAGCAGCAATGTGCTGCATCCGAGGGAGCAAGGGGCCAGAGAGGTGCAAGCGGGGGCCAGGCCTGGCTCTGTGACCACTGCCCCACTCACGTCCACGGTTTTCAGTCTGTTGACCGCGCAGAGAGAGGGCAGATGCTCCTTGTCACAGTTCCCATCACAGGGGCTGCTGGCACTTACTCCACAGCTGCCACGTGCCTAAATGGTCTCCTAGCCACTCTCTTGGTACGTCATTAACTCCTCCCGCGGATTAGCAGAAGGTAACGGTGATCTGCACCTTCACTGTCCACGGAAGACAGCGGCTCAGGTGAGCAGCCACGGGCAGGCCCCTGCGCCCGCCACTGGCCAGCGGATCCCTCCCTCTCTCACACCTGCTACCGCTGCCCCCGCAGAGCACAACCACGCGGGCTCCCTCCCCTGAGCACAACCTGCGGGGACATGCTGGCCCTGCCTCCGCCATGTCAAGAGGCCAAGACAACAAGGCCGAGAAGAGAGACGGCACCAGAGGGAAACGCCGAATTGCTGGACCTTGCCGCTCTCTGCCTCTGGCTGGTCACACGGGCAGGCCAAGCCCCCTTGCTCACTTCGGTGCCTGTGAGCCAGTTCCTGCCTCCTGCCACTCACAGCGCTGAGCGAGGTGGGTGCTTGCTGCCTCCAGGCTGCAGCTGGCCCGGCTGCACCAAGTCCCCTGGGGTCCAGCTTAGTGGGGGAGGGGGATCAGGAATCTCTGTTTTGACAAAGCAATGAGCAGGCTGGACTAGGTGGCCTCCAAGACCCTGTCTGCAGCCAAGAAATGACACCTTGGGTTTCAGGTGGACTGTATTTCAGCTCACTGGGAATGCTTAACGAACACTGGCCAGAAACAGGCAGCTTCATGGTAGGTTTTCATGAGTTCCTAATGCCCCGAAAAAGCACCACGGAACAGAAAAGATGCCACCTGTGAAGAAAAACTGATCCCTTGAATGACATTACAAAAATTTCTATTTTTCATGAAACACTATTAAGAGAATGACAGGCATGCCGCGGAGTAGGGGAAGACAGCCATAACATATACATCTGAGAAAGACTTGACTCCATAAAGAACTTTTACAAATCAATAAGAAAAGCACCAAAAACCCAATGGGGAAAGGACTCAAACAGGCTCATCGCAAAAGAGGATACCCAAAAGTAACGAGATGTTCTTCAC
The DNA here is from genome assembly GCF_006229205.1 of Suricata suricatta. Classification (NCBI taxonomy): domain Eukaryota; kingdom Metazoa; phylum Chordata; class Mammalia; order Carnivora; family Herpestidae; genus Suricata; species Suricata suricatta. The sequence goes on from NC_043715.1 coordinate 12,472,673, forward strand.
TAGTCTTCAGGGAAATGCAAATTAAAACCACGGGGCAAGGCCACTGCGCACCCACCAGAATGGCTAACAGCAAAGACGGACCCTGCCAAGTGTCGAGGAGGTGAGCCACCGCGGCTCACACATGGCCGAGCGGTAACTGAAGCAGCCACCTCGGACACGTCCACTAAAGCTAAACGCACGTGTGGGCTCCGAAGCAGCAGTTCTTAGGTATGTATCTAACAAAGAGAAATGGACACATACATTCAGGTAACACTACCAAACTGAAAATAACCCAAGTGCCCATCAGTAGCAGAGTGGGTCAACGAATCATGGCCTGCTCTCCAGAAATGTGAACTACTGCCCATCTAACACGAGAGACGGTCACAATCACAAAGTGGACCCACCCTTCATAAGAGTACACACTGTGTGATCCCACTTCTATGAAGTTCAAAACCAGGTAAAATGAATCTATGGTGTTAGAAGCCAGGACAGTGGCTACTCTGGGGAGGGGGAGAGGGGTCAAAACCGGGAGGAGACACGAAAGGGACCTCTGGGTGCCAAAAGGTGCTACTTCTTGATCTGAGTGCTTATTACATGAGTGTAGACAATTAGCAAAAATTAACTGAGCAGTAGCACACCTGTAAGTCACGCACTTTTGGACAGTCTGTTGTTCTACAGTGAAGAATTTACATTAAAAAAGGCATCAGAGGGGACACCTGGGTGGCTCAGTTGGTTGGGCGTCCCGCTCTTTGATTTTGGTTCACGTCATGATCTCAGTTTGTGAGTTCAAGCCCTGCGTTGGGCTCTGCGCTGGCAGCATGCTGCTTGGGATTTTCGGTCTCCCCCTCTCTCTCTGCCCTATGTGCACATGCTCTCTTCTCAAAAATAAACAAACTAAAAAAAAAAAATAAAAGAAAGGAAGAGGATTTTGCCAAAGAGATGGCAAAACAAGCAGAAAGAGCAGAAAACAGAACTCCTGGAGACAGAGCAGTTTCCGAGACATGTTCTCCTCTGAAGCCACGTGAAGGGCTGCTCTTCCTTCACGGGGAAGGGGCCGGACACCCAGACAGCTGTGCCCGTCTGTGGCATGGGTTTACCGAGGATGAGGCTGAGGGTGAAATGGAAGCAGGAGTGTGGCTACCGGCGAAGGCACCAGCTCTTCAGGGGAGCAAAACAAGGAGGCTCAGATGTCCCCAAGTTCAGGAAGCCTGTCCTGTGTGAGAGCCAGAGCTGGGGCACGTGGTGCCCTTTCTGAGGAAATGGAGAAAGATGCAAAACGGAGTACCAGAAAAGAAGCTTCCGAGAAGGAAGAGAGGCCTGGCTCAAAACGGTACAGGGCGCCGGCAGGGGACTGGAGGAAAAAGAGAGAAGACTCTGGCGTGCACCTGAAATCCATCCCAGCCGAGCTTAGAGAGAGAGAGGCCTGGGGGCGGTGCAAGCCGCTGTGAGGAACCAGAAGGTAGAACAAGTCATCTTGGAGGAAGGAGGGGTGAGACACATCCTCTTGAGCAAGTCAAAACGGAGATTTAGACCAAGAAAGACACTCGCTGTCCAAGTGCCAGGCAGTTCCAATGAGATTATGTCATCTAAATATAGACCGGAAGTAGGCCAGGATGATGGCCGAGCAGGAGTCCGGAGGGCGGGCCCAGAAGGAAGACAGGAAAGGACATGCAGATTTACCCGGCGTTTCTCTTCTGCACGGGAGGTGCCAGCTAGCCGGATGAGAGCGCTGGCTGAGGACGCGGAGGCCACATCAGGACGGGTCTTGGTGGGGGATTTTCTGTGGGTTAACACCCCTGGGAGAAAGGGAGACACCATGAGTGCACAGCTTCATTCCACTAGGGGCTGAGGAAAAGCAGAGTCGAGACTGGAAACTGGGCAGTTTTCCCAAATGGCCTCCACCACCCAATCTGGGAGACAGCCAAGACGCTGAGCTCTGGGGTCTCTGAACGGCCACACAGAAGCCCCCGGGAGCACGGTCTCCAGGACTTGGGGTGAAAGCGTGCCTGGGGGTTGAGGCTGCAAGCTTTTTTTTAAAAAAAATTTATTTTAGAGAGAGAGAGAGAGAGACAGAGAGAGAGCGCGCGCACAAGCGGGAGAGAGGAGCAGAGGGGGAGAGACAATCTTTAGCAGGCTCCATGCTCAGTGTGGAGCCCGATGTAGGGCTCAGTCCCATGACCCTGGGATCATGGGCTGAGCTGAAATCAAGAGTCAGATGCTCAACAGACTAAGCCCCGCAGGGGCCCCAAAGCTGCAAGCTTCTAAAGGAAGTGGTGCCATTATCCACTTCAGATCCCAAGAGCCTCTTCAGTGGCCATCACAGCCCGAGTTACAAAGCACCCTTCCCCGCCGGAGTATGTACTTTACATGAGCTTGTGCTGGCCTTCTGCAGCGGGATTTAGCGCCAAGTTTCTCCCAGGCCAGGGTCCTCCGAGGCGGAACCACTGAACGTGCTAAGAGACTGGAACTCTCCTTCCACGTGGAAGGGCAGCTAGTCTGGGCGGCCTTTCACAAGCTGCGCACGAGAGAACCCTCCGATGTCTTTTACTGAAGAGAGGCACAGGGTGTGTGTGTGTGTGTGTGTGTGTGTGTGTGTGTGTGTGTGTGTGTGTGTGTGTGTGTGTTCTTCACAGCTACCTGCTAAAGGAAACTGCTTGTGGGGAGAAAGGGGAGAACCCACACAGAGGTCCCAGAGGAAAACTGAGCTGAAATGATACCAGGATAACAGAGCGAGCTTCCTGAGAAACATTCTACAAAGGAGGAACACACACTCTAGAGCTGCTGCTCCAGAATGAGTTCACAAACACTTTCAAAACCAAGGACACCCGTTTGTCCTGGCTCAGATGCAGCCCTACTGGAAGGAGGAAGGAAGATGGAAAGGACTCCTAAGGGCCAATCTCTGCCACTGTTTGGTTAAGATGCGACACTATTATACCCATCAGCTACCTGCTAATTAACTAAGCTCTCTGACTTACGAAGGTCAAAACTTTGTTAGTTTCCTGGCGTCCTTAGGTAAAGCATAAACAGATCCAGAGAGTACTGCCGATTCCAGTCGGAAACAACCTCTCAAGATTCAGAAGGAAATTTATTATCAAGTTCTCAGGTACTGGCAACAGTTTTTGACAGTCACTGCCCTCCCCTCCGGCCCTGCTGGCTGCCTGAGCCATGGACTGGGGACCTGGTGCTTCTCAGGTGTGTAGACAAGAAGGTGCTTTTTTAATTTTAATTTTTAAAATTTGCTTTTGGAGGGAGGGAGAGAATGCACGTACACATGGGGGAGAGGAGCAGAGGAGGGAGGGATGGAGAGAGAGAGAGAGAGAATGAATGAATCTTAAGTAGGTTTCATGCTCAACACAGAGACCAATGTGGGACTTGATCCCACAACCCTGGGATCATGACATGAGCTGAAATCAAGAGTCGCATGCTCAGGCACCTGGGTGGTTCAGTCGGTTAAGCGTCCAACTTCGACTCAGGTCATGATCTCATGGTTTGTGAGTTTGAGCCCTGTGTCAGGCTCTGTGCTGACAGCTCAGAGCCTGCATACTGCTTCAGATTGTGTCTCCCTCTCTCTCTGCCCCTGTCCCGCTCTCACTCTCTCTTTCTAAAATAAGTAAAAACATTAAAAAAAAAAGAGTCAGATGCTCAAGTGACCGAACCACCCAAGTGCCCCAAGAAAGTGTTTTCAATCTCAGCTGGGAAGAATCCAGCAGCTCCCAGCACCCACACATTGGGGAGTCCAAGGTGTGCCATGTGGTGGGCACAGACTGAGCCTCCCCACTAGTTCGTTCCTGAGTCCTCACCCCCTTTATGGGGGCTTCTGGGTGCAAGGTGAATGGCTGCCTCCACAGGAGGAGGGCTGCTTGGGTCACATGGCCTCCCCCTGCCGAGTTCACCTGTGACCTCTAACTTCCCACAAGCCCTGCTAAAACGAATGGACCCTTGAAACAGGGAGACAATGTCCTGTGAAGCTCCCCAGACCTCAGCCCCCACGGACAGGGCTCCCTCTCCTCCCCCATCACTCCCAGTAGGACCTAATTAATCCCAGGCTGGTCTAACAGGGCCCACCACATGTGGTTTCCATTTTCCAGAAGAAAATACGTACTTCTTACAGGGAGTAGCAGTGCGTGTGACAGGGGGCCCGACAGGGACAGTGTGGAGACTGCCTGGAGGAGGCAGAGCAAAGCCACTGGCCTGCCTCTAGGGCCCCAGCCCTCCAGGGCAGCCCCGGGTCACACATGGCTGTGTGCGGTGCTGGGATGCAGCGCCTTCCTGGGGTTAGGAGACCGTGGGGCCAGACGAGGTTGGGCCCTGGACTGCCTGAGTTTTGCCCTTCCCAAGGACACCTTTGGATGTCACCTCTGAGGGCAGACTTTCCTCTCAAGCTCTGGCGTCTCAGATTGTGCTCCTGAGCGGGGCACGTTCTCTCAGCTGCCTCCAGTTAGGTCAAAGCCGGGAGCCGGCTGTGCAGGACAGCTTCTGCCACGCACTCCCACTGCTGTCCTTCATCTCAACCAAAGTGCGCCAGCCGCCTGGGCTCTGGGGGAAGAATGACTGTGGAAACCTCCAGAAGATTCACACAGGGGCTGGGCAGACTTAAACTTAAGGTCAGCAAGAAAAGAAGCTTCAGAAAGGGAAGAAATTCCTGGGAAGAATTTCTCCAGCCCTGTTCAGTGTCCTATCTCCTCCCCCTTAGCTGGGGACCTAATCAATATGGCTTCAAACTAATAAAAGATCAGATTCCACCTGCATTCTGGGTAGGTGCATCGGGGTCCCTTCCAGCAGACAGACTTAGGTTGGCACATGTTTGTCAAGGCAACTTATTTTTATTCAGAGCAAATGAGTGCATTCCATTAAAGGCGAGAGTGGAAGAAGGAGCAGGGCCTAGCAGAAGCGCTCTCCTGCGGGCTGGGGGCCAGGGCCAGAGTGTGCTTCCTAACATGCCGTGTGAACCAGGGGTCTGGGGCTTGCTGCTCTACCCACCTTCTTCTTTCACTGGCATCGGCACAATGGGCTCTGTGGGGCCTGGCCAATGCCCTCTGGCACGTCAAGTGGCACGTATGAAGATGGTAAGGGGGTTGCCTGATGCCGATGAGCTCCAGAGGCTGGCAAGACCCATGGAGGACACAGAGAGCGAGAAGGGGAGCTGGGTGGGGAGTGTCAGCCCGTGTGGGCTGCCCCAGCCATGCTGGTGATGCGGCCCCAGCCCAGGGCCCGTCTCACTGGTGGACCACATGAGGACAGCAAAGTGGAATTTCCCAATTAGAGCATGAAAGAGAGCTTCTTCTCTTGAGGCCCTTCCCTGATGCAATTAAAAACAAGTCCAGTCTCCAGTGGCTTCCTAGGCCCTGGTTTCCCACCACCCACCTCAGCGGCCAATCTGCTCCCTGTGTCCGCCCACAAACACAGGGCCCTATGCAAACCTGGAGGAGGGAGGGTAGGACAAGGGCAGGAATCGTTGGATTTCATCTTAGCGGCCGTGCCTGCTGAAGTGGAGAGGTGAGAGGAAGGCCAGAATGAACTAGAAGCCTTGTCTCAGGGCTTCTCTGGGTTAGGGTCTCACGGAAGACTCACGACTCACGACTACTTCCTGCCCCCCACTTTGGGCCCCTGGCCCATCCACTTCGAATACTCTCCTCTTAGGGGCAGCCGTTTCCCCGGGAAGGGTGCTCAGACCTCATCCACCATCAGCTGGGCTGGTCAGGGTTGGAACCTTCGAGTTCCCAGCAGGATCTCGTTAAAAAGCAAGCATTCTCTGGCAAGTCCTCTCTGTGAGGCGGGAGGGAGGAAGGGGAGGGGGGAAAGCACAGTTGGTTAAGCCAAAGGACGGCTGGCCAGAGGGCCATCTTGGCCGGCAGAGTGGAGCGTCCCGAGACTCGCTCACTTCCCAGCACAGAAGCAGGCCTTGTAAAGATCACAGCTGTTGGATTACACTGCAGTTCATATCACAGTTTATCAAAGGGGCTGCGTTTTCTCCCTCCTCTCTTTTTCTACTGAGTATAAGTGGCGCGGTTCATGGGAAAACAAGCCCCGCGCTTGTTCTGCTGCGGCAGCTCGGGGGGCGGGAAGGGGCCGGAGGAGGGAAATGTACACGAACACCTACTTGGGGCAGAGTTGTTTTAACGGGACCGGGGCTGGGCTGCTGGAGGGTGCCTGTGCTGCCGGGGCCGCAGGCCTGGAGCGCCAGGGCCAGCTCTTGGCACAGAAGGTTCCATTATTTCACCCTCTCTGGGGTCTGGTTTCCTGTCCTCCCAGACCATCGTGGGAGCCTGAGGCTGCGTCATGAGGAGGAACAAGAGTCCCCCTTTATCAGGTTGTGCTGAGAGGGGTAGTGCGCACAGTTTCGGGTCACCCTCTCCGCAAAAGGTCAAAGCAGGCACTACTGTGGAAATGGGTCACATAGCCCCAGACTGGAGGAACTGGGATTTGAACCCAAGTCTCTTTGACTCCAGGAGTTCTAGTCTCAATCTGCTCCCAAGGATCTGTGGGAGGCCCATCTGCCCTGTTTCTGTGGAGTCCAGGGAAGCGGGAGAGGTGTGGGCAGGGCTAGGGGACGCCTAGACCCCTCTGGCACCCTTGCCCCATGTGCCCTCTTCCCTCCCTTCAGTTCCTGCAGCTAAGAGAAGGGCCTGGCCCAGAGCAGGTCCCAGCGAGTCTAGCTGAGATGAGGCTTTGGAGTCACTGGCTCCTCCAAGTTCAACATACGTCTAACATGTCACGCCCACCAGATAACAAGGCCACATGGACACAGAGGATGTCCAACTTGCCCAGGGGCCTGCTGGGAGTTCAGGGGCCCTACTCCTACCCCCTTGGGCATGTACAGCCTGGGAAAGCCACATGGGGGACAGGGTACACTCCAGGGGCCTGAGGTAAATCATGCACCTTCCTCAACAACAAGATGCCCACTGGATGTCTGTCTTCAACAAGTCCGGGCGCTCCTGTCCTACAGACGGCGAGCACTCCTGCTCCCTGAGCTCAATGCACTACTGCAGAAACACTGGCTTTCAAGGTGTCCATCAGAGGAATCTCTTTCTCTCTCACCTAACACCCGAAGGAAAGGGTTAAATCATTCTGTGTTTCTTATCAGGCCTGTGGCTTCATCTCAGCAGTCTGCATGGACCATTATTATACTCCTCTTTAAAGCCGTCAGCAAAAAATAAGGAAGTGAAACGAGAAGCAGACAGGCAGGCTGACGCTCCCGACGCTGGTCCCCAGCAACCTTCGCTGAAGGGCCTCACTGCCCTGGCTGATCACAGGAAGGAGGACAGCACAGCTCTTCAAGGCCTCCTCCATGCCTGTGGCGTGCTGTGTGCACCCTGAGAGCCTAGGCTGGGGGGCTGGGACTGTGACCCGGGCTGGTCAGCGGTGCCCTGGCTGGCTGGCATAGCAGACAGTGGGTCCACAGAGCTGGCACTGCCCGGAGGAAGCAGGTGCTGGTGCGGCTTCTGGGGGGATGGCAGGCTGGTCAAATGAAGCAAAGGACTAGGAGGGATAAGCGTGCAGGGCCCCGCCACAAGGATCCCTCCACCCTAGCCGACTGGGTTCCTGTGCAGTGCTAAGGGCTAGGAGACCTCTGGCTGTGTGGGGTAGCAGTGAGGCATGGCCTGGAGGCCAGGCTCGGTGCCCAGTGAAGCCTGGTGTGGTCCACGTGGGGTGTGAGCTCTGGAATAGAAAGCCAGGCTGGACCTACTGAGCCCTCAGGAGGATGAGGAAGGAGGACCCACTGGCCCAGAGGGCCATCTGAGGAGCTGGGCTCCAGGTGGTCCCCCCTCCCCACCCCGCCCCAAGGTACCTGGCTCTGCACTCTCTCACAGGAAAGACAGGTGGTGGGTGCAGAATTAGCAGAGAGCAAAGGTCTGCAGCTCAGCTCCCACCAAGCCTGGCAGGCATGTGGCTTCTGCTTAGTTCCCTTCTACAAAATGAGGATTCCCATCAGCCCAGGATGCTAGGGAGACACTAGACAAAGCAAGTGAGGCCTAAATACCCTAGCGGCTATAAGTGGAACACGGCGGTGGCCGCCAGACCGCCAGCTTCACAGAGCCGAGGGCTCCCGAGCGGGTAGGGAGAACACGCATGCGCGCCCCAGGTGCCCACATTTCTGCCTGGTGCAGTCCGGGGATGCTGCTTACTGCTCTGAGCTCCTTCTCCCCAAGCCCCTGATGGAGCATGTGAGGCTGGTGGAGGATGGAAAAACCCATTACAGTCTAGTTCTCCAGAGGGGAGGCTAGTTACAATTGCCTTCTTCAAAGGCCTCTCTCTCCACTGGTTCCTGAAAGGCTTTTAGGCACGGAGGACTCATCAAAAGAACTGACACATCTGCAATTTGGAAAACCACATAAAGTAAACTGTCACTCCTGTGGGGACAGACCATCACTTTCCTGGTGGGGGGTCTTCTGTACCACTTCTAATCTCCACTTCAATCTCACTGTCCAACTTGATGTGAAGAAAAGCTGTGCAAATCTTCCTCTTCTGGCCAATCTGGATTAAGAGTCCATTTCTGTCCCTCTGTAAACAGGATTCCCACCTGGGACAATTCTGATCCCCAGGGGGCACCGGGCAATGTCTGGAAACATTTCTGATCATCCCAGCCGGGAGGGCGGGGGTGCTGCGGACATTAGTGGGTAGGGGCCGGGGGTGTACCCCACATCCCATAGTGGGACAGGCCCCAATGCCTATGGCGCTGAGCTTGAGAAACCCTGTTCTGTATGACCTCAGAAAAGCACGAGGCCAGGGACAGCCTCCCATCACCACAGGGACACCTGGACCATCAGAAGTCCCTTCCTCCCTATGGGCAGGAACTTTATGGTCCTGCTGTTTGTCCTTCCGGCCAGGGAGGCGTGCCCCCTCCTGCAGCTCAGTCCCATTTCCCTCCCTCTGCTTGCCTGGTGGCTGGGCAGGCTCCCAGCAGACCCTCGTGGGGTCTCATCTCCCCTCACTGCCTCCTGCCACCCCCCTTCACTTCTTCCCACCTCTCGGGTCCTTCTTCTCAGCCTCCTTTCCTGGCTTCTCCTTCTTTCCCCAACCATTACACACTGGAGCTCCCTAGGGCTCGGGGACCTCAGGCCCCTTCCCTTCCGCTGCTGCACCTCTTACCACTGAGCATTCTTATTCCCTAAGAAGGAAAGCCCCATGAGGACAGAACCATCTAGAGTAATACTTTGCAGAGTCAATATTCAGTAATTATCTTGTGAGCGAATGAATGAGTGAGTGAATGAATGAATGACCATGTTATTAACTTCCAGATTTATATCTTGGGCATAGGTCCCTCTTTTGAGTGTCAGGGGTAGCAACTTGCTTCTTCATCTCTCCTTTGATGTCACCAAAGCAACTGAAACTCAAACATGGGACCCTCCTCCCTCCCTGCTTGTCCGCCAGAGCTCCCCTCTCAGGGACTGCCACTAACAGCCACGATGTGCTTACACCAGAGTCCTGGGTGTCATTCCCAACACCCTGTCCCCGCAGGTAATCAGTCACTAATCAGTGATACTCCTTATGAATTACAGAATGCTGCTACTTCTTCCCATCCCCCTCCCAAGCAGTCACCATCTCCCACTTGGACAATAGCCTCCCAAATGGTCTCCCGCACACCCCTGAAACACTAATCTGGGCACACTGTCCCCCCAGCCAAGCCCTTTCAGGTGCTCACCCCCACCCCCCAAGCCTCCAAGTGAGGCCAGCAACCTTTGGTGTGTCCAGCAAGGCTGGGCCCCTCTCCCCCTTGCCCTCTGGATCACAGCAAAATGAACTCTCCAAGCTTTTGGCTCATGTAAAGGCTCCGCACAGGCTGGACCCTCTGCTGGCAATCCCCCGGCAACCCCTGGACCTCGCAGGTGGCCTCAGGAGCCTCCCCGACTCCACGGACCACACTGGTCTAGCCAGTTCCCGAGCATCCTCATAGCTTAAGTACCCAGCACCCCAGAGCTGCTTATTTCACAGGTCAGGATGAGACCCCTTGGTGACCTAACAGGCAGTCAGCCAGGGCTGAGAACTACTGCCGTACAGCATCTGAGGCCTCTCAGACTATTCCAGAAAACTACCCTACCTGGCTTTGTTGGAGAGCCTGGAGAAATCCATGCTCCATCTAAATTTTGGTGACTTGAAGGTCACTCTTCTGGTGACCGTGGCTCCTTGGAGCTGAGGGGGAGGCCAAGGGCCAGACTCAGTCCTGCTGCTGCTGGGAGTTCCGAGGCTGGAAGGGACTGTCTAGGACAAGACTCACACAACTCAAGAAGCTAGCTGTGCCTGGCCAGACTCCGTGCTGGTGGCTGGGCACCCGAGTGCGGCCGCGTTTCATGCTCCATCTGGCTCACCTACTTTCCTCCCCAAAGACTCCACCAAGGGCGTTTAATGAGAGAATATTTAACCTCAGGGGAAAAGTGTCTCAATAAGTGAAAAATTCATTTGTTTGAGAAATGGCGACATTGACCTGTCTCGTGTTGGCAGCACCAGCCACCTAGTGTCAAGGGAGGCTTCTTTGTTTCCTCAAGAACAAACACAAAGGAAAAGGAGGGGAGAGAAGTGAAAGAGAAGATGTTTGCTCCGACCTCTGGCAATGGTGTGAAACGAAAAACTGCAGCCACATGAGGAAGAGAAGGCACGCCGAGCCTGACCTGATGATGAAAGCACCTCGGACCTCCAGGAGCTTGCGTTCGCTGCTGAACCTCTTGAGAAGATTGATCATGAACTTATAAAAGTAGGAGTTCATGGTGGGGGTGGAAGGAGAACATTCTAAGCCTTTGGTACCTGCAGAGAAGGGACAGAGCCAGGATTTACTGTGTGTGCACGGGTGACGGGCCCCCAGGGAACATCAACAACTGGAAATGCCAGAAAGGCGGTGGTGGTGGTGGGGTCTGTGTGCAACAAGGCGAGGGAAGACCTTTAATCAAAGGCCTTGGGTTAATGGCAAAAAAGCAAGGGCTGTGCAAGTACGTACAAGCAGATACAACTTCGCTTACTGCACAAACACCCATTTACCTGTCCACCTCTCCAGCCAAACCCCAACTACTTAGTGAACACCTGCTATGTGTACAACCTGCTGGTACATGTGCTAGGAGTTTTTTTGTTTTTTTTTAGAAGACACACCAGGGGTGCCTGGCTGGCTCAGTCGGTTGAGCGGCCGGCTTCGGCTCAGGTCATGATCTCATGGTTCGTGGGTTTGAGCCCCGTGTCAGGCTCTGTGCTGACAGCTAGCTCAGAGCCCGGAGTCTGCTTCAGATTCTGTGTCTCCCTCTCTCTCTGCCCCTCCCCTGCTCCTGCTGTCTCTTTCTTGCTCAAAAACGAAACATAAAAAAAAAAAGTTTTTAGAAGACAAACCTATTGTCCCAATAAATAAAATCACTCGGGCTTCATTTTGGCTGCTTAAGGACAGATGGCAAGTGAAAGAGAAAAAAGGACACACCACCCCGAAAGTCAACAAAACTCACACTCCTTTCCCAACAGTGCTCACGAAAAGATAAATTATGCACACACTTGTTGGACTGAAGACAGCGCACACTAACAAAACGTTACCAAGGGCTTTAAACTTCACTTAGTGTTTTCAAATCGGTCATTTTTCTTTGGGCAAAGACACTCGTTTAGACTAGTACTCAAGACTTTCATAGCACAGAGTTGTCTTCAGAACCAGAAGCACACGCAGGGTATCCCTCGGATACGCATCCCAGCTGACAATACACGGAGGGCCAGATACAGCCCTCCTCCCAGAGCCAGCCCAGCACACGCTCCCCCCGAAACGTATCCAGCAAGGAGGGGATGAAGCAGGCCCGATGGAATAGCTGCCCGACCCCTGTATAGTATACTGATATACCCTATGGGGTCTCCTTGCCTTTCCTTTGTAACAGCACTGCTGGCAGAGGTGTTAGAGACGGTAGGAATCCTCATCTGCCCTGCCCAAAGCAATGACAGGGCACCGAAACACACACATACCAACTTAAAAGATAACAATCCACACATCATAAAGCTAAACCCTTGTAAAGTATACAATTCAGTGGTTTCCAGTACATTCATAAAATTGTGCATCCACCACCACAAATTCCAAAACATTTTCATCACCCCAAAAAGAAACCTTGTACCCACCAGCTGCCACTTCCCACTGTTCCCTCCACCCGCCCCTGACAGTCATTAATCTACTTTGTGTCTCTGCGGACTTGCGCATTCTGGACATTTTGTATTAATGGAATCATCTAGTATGTGGCTTCTTTCGCTTGGCATAATAGTTTCAAGGTTCACCCATGTTGTAGCCTGGGTCCATTCTGTATTCATTTTTTTTGTGGCTAAATTGCCGTGGTATGGATATACCACATTCTATCCATTCATCAGTGCTGGACGTTTGGTTGCTTCCACTTTTTAGCTATTAAGAATAATGCTGCAGGACACTTGGCTGGCTTGCTCAGTAGAGCATGAGACTCTTGATTTCGGGGTCATGAGTTTGAGCCTACATTGGGTACAGAGCTTAATTAAAAAAAAAAGAGAGAATAATGCTGCTATGAACATTCATGTAGAAGTTTTTATGTGTACAGGTTTTCATTTCTTTTGGCTATATGCCCAGGGGTGGAATTTGTGAATCGTATGGTTAGTCTATGTGTAAGTTTTGAGGAATTGCCAGCCTGCTTTCCACAGTGGCTGCACCATGTTACATTCCAACTTATAGTGCACAAGGTTCCAACTTTTCCACATTCTTGCCAACACTTGGTACCTGTCATGATTATAGCCATCCTAGTGGATGGGGAGATCATAAAAATGTACTGGTATGCTTCTTTCTCAAAGTTGTTTTTTTAAAAATATATTTAGGTCTCTGATCTATTTCAATTTTTGTATATGGTGAGAGGCCTGAATTCTTCTGCATCTGGATGGATATCCAACTGTCCCAGTATAACATATTGGTTTTCTTTTTTAGATGCTCTGTTTTTTTTTTTTAAGTTTATTTATTTTGAGAGAGAGAAAGAGGAGAGAGAGCATCGCCAGCAGGCTCCTTGCTATCAGCGCCGAGCTCCACGCAGGACTTGATCTCCTGAATGGTGAGATCATGACCTGAGCTGAAATCAAGAAAGAGTTGGATGCTCAACCGACTGAGCCACCCAGCCACCTCTAGATGCTTTACTTTTTATATTTCTTTCTTGCCTCACTGAGATAACATTGACATATAACATTATACATGTTTAAGGTGTACAATGTATTGATTTTATACTTGTATACATTGCAAAATGATTACCACAGTGCTGTGGACTTAGCCAGTACTTTCATTTGTTGGGTTTTTTTTGTTGTTGTTGATTTGCCCACTGTTTTTTGTGGTGAGAACATTTAAAATCTACTCTCTTAGCAGCTTTCAAGTCTAGTCTTTTCAAGTCTAATCTTGCTAACTCTAATCACTGTTTTTATGTTAGAGGCTCAGAACTTATTAACCTCTGACTGGAAGTTTGTATTCTTTGACCAACATCTCCCCAATGTGGTATCTTAAGAGTCAACCAGGAGTTACCATTTACTGAGAACTTACTACATGCTACACTACACGTGTCTAAAACCTTTATACATAGTATCTAATTTAATCCTCAAAATAATCCTTGAAAATATATACTATTACTATTCTCATCATATACATGGAGAAGCTGTGAATTAAGCTGTGGATTATCTGGAGACACAGAGCTAATGAGTGGTGGTCTCTGAGCCCATGCAGCTGGCCTTCAGCGCCCATGTTCCCAACAGCTCCGCAGGCGCCCACCACTTGGGCACTGGTGCTAGGGGAGGTTCGGGGTTAGCGGGTCAGTAGGCGGGAGGCAGAAGACTGGAGCTAAGACCCTGCCAAGACTGAGGACACAGAGACTATGATCCATCTGAAGAAAGCACCTGGCCGCTGCCCTATGGGAACTCAGAGATGACACTGGGGGAAGCAGAGTGGCCAACAGGGACATCTGGGGCCATTGTTTCCCAGGCTGGCCTCTCTTTGGCCTTAAAGCCCTGACTTCCTCCCCAGACCTCGGAGAGGTGGGGGGGCACATGCCTGCATAAAACAGGGAACCCAGCTTGGCTGTGTGAGGGCACATCCGCTCCCAGAAGCATCAGCCCCAGGCACAAAACATGCATGTGTGGAACCATCCACGGTACCAGAAGCAAGCCCTGCATGGGAGCCCCATGGGCTGACTTCATGAGATGCCAGTGGTCAGAAGCAGTAAAACCCTCCTTTCAGTAGTTGTCTTTTGCTCAACTCAGACTTCCCTTACGTCACTTCTCCCAGCTGTGAATTACTCTATGAGCATTCCTTACGAGGAGTCACACCTTCCAACTACTGTCCTCCTTCCTGAGAACCTCTACACAGCCCCCGTGAACTGTGTGCAAGGGGCAAGCCTGGAGTAAGAAGCCCAGTTCGAGGGCAGGCCTCATTGAACTTGATGTTTGCAGCATGCTGCTCTGGGTCCCTGCCCGGAACAGCCTGGCCTGGGAGGTCCTGAGTGACTCTGGAATGGCAAACAGTCTGCGCTCCCTGGCCCAGTGGGGCTGTTTGCAGAATTAAGTGTCACATTCTTACAGATCGAGTTACCCTGGGCCCAGCTGGGGCTGATCTCTGAAGAGGTGGCTGTAGATACAGCTGTTAAAGCACCTCCTCCCTGTCCCCACGCTGTTGTGGTGGCCTGGCTGCACACCCCCAACACTGGCGGTGTGTGGGGACTGGAACCTTCTCCTGGGTGCTCACTTGTTTCTCTATGTGTACCCCACAACCTACATCGTTCCCAGGCTTAGGACCATTTGGGTTCCAAAGGACAAAGGGACTCAAACAGGGAGTGATCATAAATAAATCCTGCCTGCCACGGGGCTACAGTCTCCATTCCCAAGGGGCCAGGAATCTCTGGCAGGCGGACTCATCAAGCACGGTGTTTAGAGCAAGGCCTGGGAGTCCATGAGACTGGTTCAGATGTCCATCACTTACTAGCTGTGCAATTTTGGGCACGCCTCAGTTTCTTCACTATAAAGTGGGGACAATAAGAGCCCTTATTCCTTCAGTTAAAATTTTTTTAAAAAGATTATGTAATCTTGGGGCGCTTGGGTGGCTCAGTCGGTTGAGTGTCCAACTTTGGCTCAGGTCATGATCTCACTGCTTGTGGGTTTGAGCCCCATGTTGGGCTCTGTGCTGAGAGTTCACTGCCTGGAGCCTGCTTCGGATTCTGTGTGTGTCTCTCTCTCTGCGCCGCCCGCCCCCCGCCCGCACTCTTTCTTTCTCGAAAATAAATGAATGTTAAAAAAAAATTTGCCTTTATAAAAAAAGTAAATAAATAAAAATTAAGTAATCTTTATGCCCAAGGTGGGACTCGAACTCACAACCCTGAGATCAAAAGTCACATGTCTCACCAATTGAGTCAGCCAGGTACCCCCAATAAGAGTCCTTATTAAATGAGACAACACATTGAATATACTGGGCCCGGGGCCTGCCACATAGCAACAGTCCCTGTGCACTGAGCACAGACTATTAGCAAACATACCATAACTGAGAGCACGGTGAGGGGCAAACTGTTCCCATTCTGAGTCTTGGAATGGATGACTGAGGGCTGGGGGACAGTCTGGAAAGTCTCTGAGCGAAGAGACTTCAGATCTGGGACACTTCCACAGTGCTCTGCTAGGAGGCAGGGAGGCTGTGAGAAGAGGGTATTACCTGTGACTCCCCTGTCCCCAGCCCACATCTGGGGAGGGAGATCTGCCCGCCTCTCTGCTGATGGCTGGCCTGAGACAGCAGAAAAGAAGGCTTTGGGCAACTCTGAACACATCCCTGGTCTTCTTAGCCAAAGCCCCCTCTGGGCCACACAATCAACTCTCAATGTCCAGGCCCGCACGGCAGCCCCTGGAGCCGAGGCCCTTAGTGGGAGGGCGGAGGAGGGCAGAGTGACATCTGGGAGAAGCCACAGCAAGTGACTCACATTCTCACAGTAGTGGCTGCTGGGAAAGCTTCCACAGCTCAGCCCTCCCAGCGCTCCCAACTGTTTAAAGACTACAAAGAGCAAACTGAGTGGGGGCCGGGGGCCGGTCTGCGACCCAGATCAGGCTCATAGGAATGTCAGGGAGCTACTAGGGCCTGGCCTGCGGGGGCCTGCAGCTGTTGGGGGCAGGGACTTTTGTCCCTCAGGCTCCCACCCACCAGAATGGACTCTATTGAGGAGGAGCCTCTGCAGGACTGGGCTGGGAACCTCAGCAAGCTCACCCCAATCCTGGCCCAATTGTGTAGCGATGGCAGGTCCGGGCAGGAGAGGCAACCCTTCCTGGGAGGGCTGGTCAAGGACGGGGTGCAGCTTAGTGCTCACCACAGACAGAAGAAGGACCTACTTGGTCTCCCCCAGCCTCTGTTTCCCACCGGCCCACCATTTTTCTGACTAAACAGTCCCTCAGGTCTGGCTGGCCTGAGTCAGAACCTGCGAGACGTTCTCAGGCAGGGCTGCAGGGGGAGGAAGTGGTGGGGTGGCGAGTCAGCAAACTCATGCCGGGAGTGTGATTACATGGATGACGGGCCTCTCTCAACGGAACGAATTTCTGCCCAACTGCAGCCTGCTCCTCCCGCTGGGAGCACAGAGCACTTTGCTGGCCACTTCCGTCCACCTCCAGCCCTCACTCACCTCGCCCTTGAAGGCTGGGCAGGGAATCGGCTTCTTTTCTCAATAGCTCTGATAAAACCACCTCTGTCAGGCTCTCCTGCGGAGTGGGGCCCTGGGGCTGGGCTCTCTTACAGAGTGGGGCCCTGGGCTCAGTGCTTCCTTTAGGAAGGGGCAGAGCCCAGACAGGACCCCAGCACCTGATTCTGGGCAGGCCCTCCAACACTGCACTCGGGGGAGGTGCTGGGATGCAGGCCCGGGACGGTTTTGCTCAGTTGGCATTGTAGACAACGCAGTCTTCCAGGCCCACCAAAGATGGGGTGTGAGCGGGGGCCCAGGAAGTGGGGTGGCTGAGAATGACCTGGCCTTGGGTCTCAGGAGAGTCATACTCTTTGAGGCGCCAAGTAGAGTGGGGTTTCCATTCCCCGATCCTGCCGAGGACCAGCCCCTCAGCTGAATGCTGCCTGCCTCACATTTCTGGTTTGGAGAAGTCTGGAGAAGTGGGCTCTGGCAGGAAGTTCACGTGACTGCTGGCTGGCCGTGGGGCAGACAGATGCTGTCGGGAGTGCTCTGTATACAAACCTGGGCTGGTGGGGAGGGCGGCCAGGGAGCCAGCCGTGCAGATGTTGTTAAGTGAAACCTGATGTGGCGACATGAGAATCTGCAGAACGTCTCACAAACAACCTTCCCTGGGATGTCTTAGATTGAGTTTTGTGGCTATGACGCGCAGGAGCCTCACATGTCAGGATAAAAATAGCTCTGGCCTCAATAGGCAATGCGAGTTACAGTTCAACAAAACCAGATGCGAAAACCTTAGTGGCCCAGCCCAGACCTGGCAGGGTCCCTGCTTGGCTCCCCACCCTCTCGCCTCCTTTCCCCCTCCCCCGCAGGTTGGGGCCTGGGTGCCTGGTCAGTCCCTCGCATGGGGATGTGGATCTGCCACCCACAGAGTGTGGAGGAAAGGCCAGGGGCCCGGGGCAGATCCAGGGCTGGTTCCTGTCTGTGAACTTCACAGGGATGAGAAGCCTAGCACAGTGACTGGCACAGGAATCGCTCTGAGGAGGGGCTGCACAACCAGGAGGCTGGCATGGAACCCAGGGACGCAGGTGGGGAAGAGGCAGCTGCCCCTACAGAACCAAGGAGCTGGAAGAAAGGGAGGCCAAGGCCCGTGCTACAGCAGGGTCCTAGGAGGCGTGGAGTCTGCTGAATCGGAGGACCCGAACCCCTTGGCTGCATGGATAAAAGGGCGGCTGAGATGCTGCAGCCACGGCACTCTTGGGACTCGATCCAAGAGGCAGTCACTCTTCTCTGAGCCAGCCCAGCTGAGGCTGGGGAGCCCTCTGCCCCCAGCAGTGGCCCAAATCTTAGAGGCTTTCCGGCTGCCTGGTTCAGAGCGAGATAATCTAGCGGGCCACAGCAGGGCCCAGGAGGAAATCCCAGCTGACCTGGCAGGAGAGAGGGGCTGCATCAGGAAAGACTGCTGCTGAATCGGGGCCAGGCCAAGTGCAGCGCCAGAGGGAGACAGGGGGCCGGGGGGGGGGGGGGGGGGGAGCAGTGGCCTCAGGGCCATCACCGAGACTGGGGCCTGGGATGGAGAGGGTGACGCTCTCCCCCAGGAGACAGGTAAAGATCTGGGCAGTGGTGCTAAAGGAGCCTTCAACATGGCAGTGGGGAGGGGGCAGCCAGTTCCAGCACCCCCTCCTTCCATCATGATGACGAACTCTGAAAGACAGGTACTGGCCCTTACTGGGCACCTGACTCTGGCCCTTTAGGGATGAGTGTACCCTAGATCTTTCTGACACTGGCACCCATGCTCTTTTACACTGTCTGAAAGACTAGGTAGGAAGAAGGACTGTTAAGGCCCCAAGAGCAATAGAGAAGGCTTTGGGGGCTGGGAAATGGTCTGGTGAGGCTGGAGGAAGTGGAGGCAACCCAGAAGGGGTCCCTGAAGCCACCATGAAGAGAAGGGACACACTCAAAGGCTATGCCAGGATGCGCCCCAGGGGAGAAGCCTGGACTGCTGGTCTGGCCACCACTGCCTGGGTCCCCATCTTGAGCAGTGGAAGCTTCTGATGCTGGGCAAGTGCTCTTGTCCTCGAACATGGGAGTAAAGAGAGCAGACTCTCAGGCTAGGCTCCTGGGTCCGCACCAACACCTATGGCAATCCCCCTCCCACGTAAGAATGATAACAGTGCTTCTCCCGTGGTTCTTGTGAGGAGCTGGGCTCACCCACAGTGCGGTCCAGTGAGGTGACACACGGGAAGTGCTCAGAACAGTGTCTGGTCCTAACGTGCTCAATGTACTATGGTCACTCTTACCACGTGGGAAAATGCCCAGGGATGGCTTCCTGGGTTTCTTCTAGAACTGGTTTCTGAATTTGGCCACACTAGCCTGGGCTACAAGGAATGAAATGGAATCAGAACATTTCATTTCATGAAATGATTTTAGAACTGGGATCAAACTCCAAGCAGGACCAGAGAGCCCTGCAGGGCACAGACATGAACAGTTATCCCACCAGGAATGCGCCCCCTTGGCTGTAGAGGAAGGATAGGAAGACTGGATTTTGGAAGCAAACATCAGTCTTGGGGTGACCTTTGGCCCCAGATTGCTACACTGCTGCTGTGCCTGGCCAAGGGGCTCCCTCTCTTGCAGCAGAAATATTCAGGCTCCTGGAGGGCCACGCACATCTCAACTTAGGGACTGATCCCAGAGGTCCCCTGCTTCTGCTGAGCCTTCTGCTCAGGCTCAGAGTTAGGCCCCTTGGGTCTGCTCAAAGGGAGCTCATCACCCCTCTCCGTGGAGCCTAGGGGGCCTCGGCCAGAAGCCCCGAGTGGAGATGGGCAGAGAACGCACAGAAGTTGCCAAGTCATAGGAGACCCAAGTGGTCCTTTTCATTTCATTTCGCCAAATCACAACCTAGGGAGACAGCAAAAGTGGGATCCCTCTACTGGTTTTCCTTGGGGCCACCCACCCCGGCAGCTCCACTCCTGAATGCCTAGGGGAGGCTCTCTTCCAAGCCTGGGCCTCTGTGAAGGTCAGCAATGAAGTGGGGGGAGGGGAGAAGCGAGACCACTGGCCCGGCCCACACAGCTCTGCTGGAGGGAGAGGTGTCTGCACCAGGCCAGGTGGGGGAAAATCCCTGTGGGCAACTCAGTCTCGTGGGCCCTGGGGACCGCTGCTGTGGTGCTGCCCAGGCATGCGATGCTGTTCCAACCCTCACATCAAATCTGCACCATTTGAGTTTACCGACCCAGCGAGCAGGCAGAGTTCCCTATATGTGCTGCTCATTTCATCTTTGCTAGGCTCCCTGCCTCCTTGGCTTTCCAGAAAGAAAGACCCTTTACGTTGGGAGGGGGAGGGTGGTGCTCTGCAGTTAGCTCTTTCTCAGAGCTGTGCCCTGGAGAGCCAGAGGAAAGCAAAATCCAAACAGGAAGAGGGTCTGGCCTTGTAACTTCTGTCCCCGTGCGTGGCCAGATGGAAACAGACAGAATGACCCTCTTGCATGCCTGAGAAGCAGCGGGAGGAAGAGCAGCCCACAGACGAGTGAGTGCGCACTTCCTGCGTGCTTTCTGACCTAACGGCCAACCCCAACACCCCTGGTGCCTGGCCAGTGCCCTCCCCACGGCAGCTGAGGCAGGAGATGGGCCGGGGCCCAACTCTGACTTCCTGTGCTCTTCTTACTGGTCTGAACTTGACCTTAGCCTTTTAAAATCATGAACCCATTCGAAGAATCTGGTGCCAGCTGTGGACTTGCACACACGTGTGGTTCCCACACTCTCCGCAGTGAATGCGTGTGAGTCTCAGGCTCAGAGCACGTGGCCCACGGCACTGTGTATCCTTGAGGCAAGAAGATAGATTGGCTGCAGGCATTTCCTTGGTGTTCTTTCCAGGATGGAATTTCTTCCCATCTGGCATACTTGGTTGTTTTTCTATGAATTCAGGGTGAGTCCCTGGCTGATGCGAGCCAGTCTGACAGCCCTGGTGAGCTGGGGGAAGTCTTCACCACCTCAGCCTCACGAAAGGCCCACTCATCCTGGCAGGGCCAGGAGCCGGGGTTCAGAGCACACTGCCATCTGAGATGCCCTCAGTTCTTGCTCCCAGGTGGCTGAGCGGGCCCCTCGAGGAGCTCCCTGTCTGGGTCTCCCCAGGGCACACACCCCACCTGGGCCCCAGGCCATTTTCCAGCCCACCCCTTCGCTAATGAGTAAGCATTTTAGTCATCAGCTTCTTGGTGCCCAGAGAAAGAGAAAAAACACATCAGAGGTGGAGGGACAGATCCCAGAGAGTCTTGGTGATGAAGGTGTGCTTCCCCTGCACGGGGCGGTGCTGCCTGTTTGGCTTTCTCTCCTCCACTCTGAGGAGGAGAGAAGATGCCAGAGAGCGGTTTTGTGGAGACGGAGACCTAGGGCTAGCTCTGACTCTCGGGTGCCTTCTCTCGGCTGCTGCCTTCCCCTCTTCCAGTCACTTGTCACCCTCATCCCCTCACTGCTGCTCCTCTCCCCTCAGTGAGACCGCCCCCACCCCCCAT
The DNA here is from genome assembly GCF_006229205.1 of Suricata suricatta. Classification (NCBI taxonomy): domain Eukaryota; kingdom Metazoa; phylum Chordata; class Mammalia; order Carnivora; family Herpestidae; genus Suricata; species Suricata suricatta. The sequence goes on from NC_043715.1 coordinate 12,493,742, forward strand.
CGTGGCCATGTGCCTTCACGCAGCCTCTGGCATTTCTGTCATCTGTCCCTGGGGAATGTAGGCTGACCCCCAAGTGCTGACATAGAACACAGGATGGAAAACAGACTCGTGGGCTGCGTGGCAGAGGGTGGGAACCTCACCAAGGGTCCCAGGGGCAGGATGTAGAAGCCTCCCAACCTCTGACTGCTCGGAGGAAACTGGGCTCCTGGGCAAGGAAGCCACTGTATCCTGGGGAAACAAGAGAAGGAAACCGGGCTACCAGGAGAGCCCCTCACTCCTTCCTTGCTTCAGTCAGACACAGCTGGAGACTTGGGCCCAGTTGCAGGAAGAATAGTGCACCAGCAGTGGCCTAAAGCCTGGGGTCCTATGTGACACCCCACTGCAGGCGCTGGGGGAGCTCTTGCCTTCAAGTGTCATCAGGGAGACGTCTTCAATGCACGAGCCTTCTGTGACTTGGCCCAGCAGCCCTGGGGTGCAGTCGGGCTCGCGGGTTCCCAGTGGCGCCATGAGCAGGGGTGCTTGGGGCCGGGTACCAGACGCCTTCGGGCCCAGCCTGCTGGAGGGGCGGGCAAGGAAAGGCCCTGGGTCTATCTATTTGACATCTGGCTTCTGCATCAAAGAGGAGCCATCGAGGACCTTGTATCTGGATATCAAGAGCCACTCAGGGGACAAAGAGACACCCCAGGGGAACACCCAAGATTTGCCGCGGACTTTCCTACCAACCTGCATTGTTGGCATTTCCCAGGATCACGTCACTGGAGGGAACTGGCATCTGCCTGGGAGGGAGAAGTTGGGAGCTGCACTGGCCCAGGGAGAAGAGCCACCTGCTATCTGGAAGGACCCCAAGGGGCGAGCCCCAGGAACACCAAAGCCACCTTCATGTCCAAGGACTGCCCGGAAACACCCTGTTTGAATTATCCCCTCTCCAGCCTGGGCTGCCTGCCATGATGTTTGCTATTTTTAGCTCCCCAATGAGGAAGGAAATGGCTGCCTAGTCTTCCACCTGTGAGACCCAAGGCTCCAAAGCCCTCTGATTCCTGACTGGGGAGACGCTGCCCCAGCAAAAGAGAGGATCCACTGACTCAGATGGTTTTATATTTAGCCAGTGGCTCAGAAGTATGAGTGGTGCAGGACGATGAGGAAAAGGGGATGTGAGGGCCTCTCGGGGGGTGGGGAGGCAACAGGAGGGCGAGGTCTGCCTGTCTCTCAGAGAGCAGAGGAAATTTCTGACTGCTCACACCTCAGCAGAGATCCAGGGCTTGAGAGGGACAGCCCAAGGGAGCGCCTGGTCCAGGTGGAGACCGAGCACTAGCACTCCCAGGGCCCTTGAGGCGCTAACCATAAAGGCACTACTTACCAGAAGTGTTCAGCAGGTTCGTTCTGCCAGGGGTGGGCACCTGAAGCTCTGAGTGGCTGACCCGGAGGTCAGGGCCATCAAGGGGGCCTGGGTCATCTGTCTGGCCTGCAGGGGAGGAAGCAATTTCTGCCAACACCTCCAGATCCTTCAGGATAACCTGGGGGAGAAAAGCAAAGGATGAAGGACATGGGCCTCTGGAGAGCTGTGGTCAGAGGCAGAGAGCTACCGCCAGGAGGTGGAGAAGGGTCTGCAGAGGCTGACAGGCTGGTGAGAGCCACCAAGATGAGGGCTGTTAACAGTGACCAGAAAGTTCTACAAAATATACAGATTGAAGAGAACACAGGTGGGCAGAAGATGGTGGCAAGGGGAGGGAAGAAGCTGCAATCTGAGGTGTGGGAGGAAGCTTTCCCATGACCACTCTTCTCTGGTCCCCTGAGCAGGGACCTCAGAGGTTCCCAGGAGATGTGGACTCAGGGTGCAGTCTGTGTGGGGACACTGGCCATGCCCCAATGTTGACCCGTGTGGGGGACCAACAGTGCCCTCTAGGCAACAGCTCAGCCCACCACCAGGCCACAGAACAGATCCTTCTGCAGAGGTGACACGAGGCCACCCTCTGCATTCAGAACATGACTATGAGCTCCAAGACCAAAGACTTCCTAACTTCTAGACACACTGCTCAATTCTCAGCTGCCTTTTTGATGTTTATACACAGGCCTGCCCCCTGCTGCCGAGTTCTTCCAAAGACAGGAAGTCACAGAGTTGAGCGTGGAGAATGGCAGAGCGAGCTCCAACCAGTGCTGGTGTCACGAGGTGCCTAGCCCTGCCTCACAACCCAAAGCCCTTGTACCCTTAGATGTGCCTCCCCCACACAGCACCCATCTCCTCTTGCTCTTCATCTGGTATCAACAGTCAGCAGGGTGCTGCCTCAGTAGGGTGGTGTGTGTGTGTGTGTGTGTGTGTGTGTGTGTGTGTGTAACTGCACGGCGCACCTGCTCTGTTCCACCTCACCACACCGCATGGAGGGCTGCCATTCCCGCCCCCACTCATCTCTGCTCTGAAGAGGAACGTACGTGTCCTAGCACAGGGGTGCCCCCAGGACCATCCCTGGCACTCCTGGATGGATACCAAGAATTACCATGGCAACTGAGGGCTGTGGTCCTGGACCTGCGAAGTGACACAGCACCAGTGGGTGGGGCCCTGGGAAGTGGGCTGTGTGCACTGTGATAGACCAGCTGGCTGGAATATGGGGACAATGTTCAAGGTAAGGCTATTCTAGGGCTTTTTGTGGGATGGTGAAAATGATTTGGAATCAGATAGTAGTGATGCCTGCACAACCTTGTAAATATGCTAAAACCCACTGAATTGTATATTTTAAAAGGGCAAATTTTATCTAAAAAAAAAAAAACAATAAATAAAGCTACTACCTTCTCTTCAAAGCGGTTTCTGTCTCAATGTGAGCAACGTGCCAGTGCCGCATCCTGCCCGGCCCCAGGCATCCCCTCTGCCAGCCCGGGCCCCCGCATCTTCTCCCAGCAGCACAGCGTGTTCAGCCCTCAAGTGCCCTGCAAGCCGGCGGTCTCGTGTCCTCCTGCCACACCGGCCTTCTTCCAGCTGGACACAGCACTCACTCACACACAGATGTCACCTTGCACCTGTCTGCATGCTTCCCTCCACCGCTCCCAGGCTTTCAGCACCTCCTGAGCACCCGCTGTGCCAGGTGCCGGGGCTGCAGGTGAGTCCCAGGTGCCTCGGCCTGCAGCCCATGGCCTGGTGGGGGGACCCAGAGCCTACCCTTCCACTAGTACGTGCGATTTTAGAACATTCTGACTGCTGGGCCTGCAGGGAATGGTGCATGTGTGCTGGCTGAAGGCCGTGGCTGCTGAGCAGCCCGGACAGATGGCAGGAACGAGCACTTGCCCCTGTGCCTAAACCAAGAACTGTGGGCCTGGGTGGGTCCAGGCCTAGAAATGGAGAGACCCAGGCCATCTGCTTTCCAGAAGGGCCCCCACTTCAGCAGTGGCAGAAAGTGGACAGAAAGGGAGGGGGTGGCATGGGGGAACAGACAGCAAGGCGGTGACAGGGTGGCGCTGTGATAAGAGTGGCCTGAGCACAGGCCATATACTCAAGATGCCCAACTGTCCAAACAAGTCACTGTCTAAAGGGCAGGGACGTGAAAGGAGACGTGGGAACCAGGTGGAGGAATGACTCATTCATATTAAACTGATGCAAAAAGCAAGCCAACAGTGCCTCAAAAATTTAAACAGGGTCACCAGAGGTACACTTCCACCCCTGGTGTTCCCGAAGAGGGCCAGAAACGTGTCCACACAGGATTCGGGTAGAAATGTTCCTATGTGTTTTCTCTGATACCATGTGGGGGGCCCTACAGTTTAACTCCATTCTGATGCCATCTAGCTGGAGGTAGCGTCAGAACCCACATGCTGAAGGCTCACTCCCCTGAGAGTGCCCGTCCCCTGCTTGAGATGCCAGTCACAGATCCAGGGTGTCACCTGTGCTGATGACCAGCTACAGATCAGAGGTTCCCACGAACCCCTCCCTCAGGCTCCATTAATTTGCCAGAGTGGCTCACAGTTACTAGATCACCAGTTTATCATAAAAAGATACAACGCAGAAAGAGCCAGATAAAGAGACACGGAGGGCACAGTATGTGGGGAGGGCACAGCGAGCTTGCATGCTCTCTGGGGGTGTCACTTGCCCCGAATGTCTATGTGTTCACCAACCCGGAAGCTCTCCAAACCCCATCCTTTGGGTTTTTGAGGAGCATGATGGATTAGATCACTGGCCATTGGCAGTTGACTGGGTCTCCAGCCCCTCTCTCCTCCTCAAAGGTCAGACTGAAAGTTCAACCCTCTCATCACATGGCTGGACCTCCTGGCAACTAGCCCTCATCCTTCTGGGCATCCAAGTCACCTCACTAACCTAAAAAAGGCACTTTTTATCATTTTCAACCCTTAGGAAATTCCAAGGATTTTAGGAGCTCTGTGCCAGAACCAAGGATAAAGACCAAATATGTATTTCTCTTTTTACTATGTATCAAATATCACAAACCCAAATATACATCAGCTGATAAATGGATAGAAGGAACGCGGCACATCTATGTCAAGGACTACTATTTGGCAATGAAAAGGAATGAGGTTCTGATACATGCTATAAAAATGCACCAACCTTGAAAACATTTGCTAGGTAAGAGAAGCCAGATGCAAAAGGCCACATACTGCATGATAACCCCATTTATGTGAATCGGACCAGGCAAATCTATACAGACAGGGAGTATCTTGTGCCTGTCGGGCTGGGAGAGGGAGACATGGGGAGCGACTGCTAACTGCACAGGATTTCTCTCTGGGGTGATGAGAATGTTGCAGACCTACATGGCAGTGATGTTGGCACCACCTTGTCGAAATATTAAAACCCATGAAATTGTATTATTTTTTAATTTTTAAAAATATTTTATTTAATTAAAAATTTTTTTAATGTTTATTTTTGAGAGAGACAGACAAAGACAGAGAGTGAACAAAAGAGGGGCAGAGAGGAAGGGATACACAGAATCTGAAGCAGGCTCCAGGCTCCAAACCATCAGCAAAGAGCCCAATGCGGGGCTCAAACTCACGAACTGCAAGATCATGACCGGAGCTAAAGTTGGATGAGCCATCCAGAAGCCCCCAGAAGCCCCTAAAATATTTTACTTAATTTTTTAAGTAATCCCTACTCCCAACATGGGGCCAGAAATCATGACCCTGAGATCAAGAGTCGCATGTTCCACTGACTGAGCCAGTTGGGTGGCCCTAAATTGTATACTTTAAAAGGGTGAATTTTATGGTTTGTGAATTATGTATAAAAATAGATAAGGGAATCAAGCAAAAACCCCAAATGAACACCCTAATTCCCACAATACTGGTACTGTAGGTCTGTGTGCTCTTGCTGTGCCCACGGCCAAGGCAGTATGGCCTTCGTGACTCCCCCACAATCTCATGCCTGCTGCTGACTCGCAGGACGGCTGAGAGCTCTCAGGAGGTCGCCTGTGTCCCTACATCCTGGAGCTGCAGGCTGCTCCTCTCAGGGCTGGCTGTGCAGGTGGGCCGAGGTACATGTCCCCGAGGCAGCAAATCTTGGGGGTCCAATGCGGCAAGTGAGAAAAGTGTGAGGCAGCTGGGGCCAGGCTAGCAATCGGCTATGGCCCGACTATTATGAGGGCCACCGTGGCCCACACCAGGCTTCCGGCAGGTACTTATCTCCCTTACAGGAAAGATGCTTGGGAGGAACCAGCAGCACCCGACAGGCCTGGTCTGGGAGATGCCCCCAGGTCTGACTGCCCCCAGGGCCAGGCTACAAGGGTGGGGGGGACCAGAAGAAGCCGCTCTTCCCACACCCAGCTGCTGCCCATCTGTCTTTGTAGAGTCACCTGCTCCAGGGATCGGGGAGTCCACTGCAAACACTCTGGTCCCCAAACTGGAGCCCAACAAGCTATACTGGGCTTTGTGGTCAGATAGTCCTGACTTCCAGTCAGTTAACTTCACCCCTCCAACCCCTCCTCAGACATCTACTGAGCACCCACTGTGGGCCAGGGCCTGTGTTTGTGGGAGGAGATGTGCAACCAAACAGGATGGCCCTGCCTCTCACAGCAGTGACCCTGGGGAGACAGGTGGTAAACACACGCTTAGAATGCAGCGCATGTACAACGATAGCTGGCAACCTAGCCTGTGGGGATGGAGAGGCTTCGCAAGTGCCTGACCATCAGTTTGCTGGGGGGCAGAGGAAGGCACGGGAAGCATTCTCTTAACTACCTGAAGCCTTTATGGACATAGAACCAGAATCCCGTGGCACATTCCAGGAACCTAAGCTTTGATCTAGCTCTGGAGTGGGGCATGGGGCTGGTGCGCATGTTAAGAAGCAGACAGCAGGCCCCAAATGGAGTCACTTGTGTTAAATCCCACGTCAGCAAAGCAAGATTTAATACCTACGTTAATTGCAGTCTCAGTCTTTAACCTTTAAAGGAATGTAACCTTTAGCCAGTCAATACGGAACTACCTGTTCAGTGCTATTGAGATAATCTTCCGGCAGACCCTTCGCTTTCCGGTCCCATTAGGAAGTTGACCTTGCCTGAAACAATGCATTCTTTGCTAGTCATTTTCTTTCTCCACTCCCTTTCTGCCTTTAAAAAATCTTTCCTTTTCTACAATTTCTTTCTACTGCTACATAGGGATGCTGCCTGTTTCATGAATTGTTGAATAAAGCCATTCTGATCTTTGAATTTACTCAGTTGAAATTTTGTTATTTAGCAGAGAAGCATGGCCAGAAATCAAGTATTAGTCATAGGTAGCGGCAGGTCCCCAAAAGCTGTGGCCCAAAGAGGTTCAACTTGGTTTTGCAGGTGATGGGGAGCCTCAGTGTCCTTGTATGTGCCAGAGGTTCGCCCTTGCAAGGCTGTCATGAACATCGTAGGGGAGACTCTATGTTCACCTTCTCTTACGAGACTTCTGGTCCCACAGCTGAGCCTGCTCAGTGGTCCTGGCTCAGGGCTGGGCAGAACAGCAGTGTATACACGAAGCGCTTCACGTTTCATTTCTTTACTAAAGAGAATCTGCATGGACATCTTGGTACCACCTCCTCCCGCCTCACTGGAGAGCAGCAAAACTGCCTATTTTACATTTTGAATTCTCTTATTTTGGAAAGTTTAACACCAAATGGCAAATGAATGCAAATTACACTTCAGTTGCACAATTAAAGCCGGCACTGTTGTCTGCAGGTTCCTTCTGTAATCCCAGCCACTCCTCTAGTGCTTACATATCAGATTTGTCTCTGGTCCACAGGGACTGGCAAAAATCTGACAGAAAGCCCTGCCTAGAGCAATACCACATATCCTTTGTGTGTGTGTGAGTGTGCGCACGCTCGCACGCGTACACAGCACACCTTCCTCGTTCTTTAAAATGAGAGTTGAGAATAGCACCACCACCTCCTTCAGCCTCCTAGATGCAGGGAGAAAAAGGGGCTAACAAAATGGAGGGCAAGGAACGGCTTAGAGAGAGAGGGAGGGGAATTTGTGGGGAGCCACTCCGGGGCTCCTGTGCCATCCAACCCAGCTGCTGGCTCCCAGCTGACTAGCAAATCCCCTTCAGCCTAGGGGCCGGACTTGAGGCTAGGGAGCAACAATCCTGACAGAGGCCGGGACTCTGCCTCTCCCCAGGGAATGAGTGGCCCAGAGAGACCATGTCAAGGTAGTGGAGATGGGGGGGCGGGCGGGTGCTGGGACAGAGCAATAGAGACCAAGGGGGAGCCATGCTCTGCCCTCTGGCTGAACCTGGCTTTGAATCTCTGTGTCAGGCCAGGCTTTTGGCACCTCACCCCTCCTGGAGACCCCTTGGTCTGTGGACAAGCGGCTCTGGGACAAGGAGAGAGTGATCTCAGCAGCCTTGATTGCAGGCACTGGCTTAAGACCTGGATGAAAGAAACCCAGTGACAGGCCCGCTGCTTAGCCTCTAGAAATACAAAGTTAGTCCCCTTCCAAGGAAGAGGCTGACTGGCCCAAGCCTGCACTGGCCTGTAGTCCTGGCTCTGAGAATGAGGAAAGGCTCAAAGAAAGCAGGAGGAAGCTGCGCCAATTAGTATGCACTACACAGCTTTTTGCAAAATGAATATAAAACACTTGTGCTTTCTTTTTGTGTGTGAGAGAAAGAGGAGGGAGAGGGAGGAGGGAAGAAGGTTACAAGAAAGCAATATTCTGCAGGGGTAGGAGTGCCTGCGGTTGCCATGGTAATGGGGGGGGCGGTTGTTGGGGGGGGCACATCAGCTGGTCCCCAATCCTGGAGTGGGGTGAGCTGTGAGCTGGCCCGCGGCGGAGGGAAAGGGTGGGGGACAACTGGGTGCGGAAAACATCTGACAAAGCAACTCTGAGGGGGAGGCCTGGGCAGAGGGAGGGGGGCGAGCACACCCCTCTGTGGCTTGAGGAGCAAAGTCAAGGAGGCCAAAGGATTCCTGAGAAAGCCCTTCCTTCCAGGAGGTGACTTGATGCCAGCAAAGGGCATATTTTAGTGTGGGAGGGAAGTCAGCAACTGGACGGGGCCACTGCGGGCTGTCACCCCCAGAACTCCAGCAGGCTGAGGACAGACTCTCTAGGATGGTACTGGTTCCCTTCCTTTTACACCTCTGTCCAGGCGCTCCCTGTCCCAACACCTTGTGCAGAGTAGCCCTGGAAAACCCGTCACAGTGGGAGGCTCCCTTCTCTCTTGCTCGCGCTCTCTCTCCTCTCTCTCTCTCTCTCTCTCTCTCTCGCTCTCTCTCGCTCTCTCCCTGTGGCTGGTCCTGGTCCTGGCTGCTCCTTTACACCCCTGGGAACAGCTGGAGACCCAGAGCTTTACAAGGCCAACTCCCTAGGCTGGGAGTCTGTCCTTGCCTCCTACTGAGGCTCCTGGACATGAAGTTCCAGGGCGAGGCACTTAGCAGATGCTGAATAAATACTTGCTGACCGGCAGCGCCAGGCAGGAAATGGAAGATGGATTGTTCTGAATAGCTTCTGCCAAGTGGATGGATGGAGAGGCCTCTCACTCACTCTCCCCACTTATCTTCAAGAAACTTTTGTCAAAAGTTTGGCTAGGCCCCTGGTCAGCTGATTAGGCCCCAGATGTCAACTGGCTCAGCCTTCCAGCCCCATGAAGAGGGAAGGAAATCCCCAAGCTGGGCCCTCTCTGGTCCTAGCCAGAAGGAAGCCGCAGAGTGTTTCCAAGAGATGCAACTAGGTGCTGGCAAGAGAGGTGAGTTCAGGCTAAAGGTCCTGGAGGCTAAGGCTTGGCCTGTACGGGCCACTGCCAAGTCTATCTGATGCCTCTGCTGGGAGCAGTGGGGCCACAGGGCTGTGCCTGAGATCTGGGTCAGGCTGGGCTGCTCCTCAGTTCTTGGGGAAGTGGAGCTAAAATTAAGCACAGAGGCACCGTGGCCAGGTGTCCATGAAGCCTTGGGGCCCTTTGCTTCCTGCCGGGAGCCTGTCCACTCCCTTCACAAGGGATATAGGCCCAGCAGGCAGGCCTCTTACGTCCCCGATCACGTACAGAACGGCTCCCGTGGCTGGTGGATCAGCTGGGGAACTGACCCTCAGAAACCAGGTCACTGTCCCCAGGAGGCATCCCCTCAGGGTGCTGAGGAAGGCACAGGACCTCCCCTGGCCCCCAGAGCAGTGAACTAACAGAGCTCTGGAAGAAGGCACAGAGCGGCAGCCGGCACTAGAGCTGAAGGCTCCTGCCCTGGACACAGAGTAAGTCAGAGCGCAGAAGGTGGCAATCAGGCCTGGCCAGGTCTGGGAAACGGGTGGTGTTCCCAGAAAAGCTTTTGGCTGCATCGGGGTCAGAGCAGGCCGACCCCAGCATCTCCTGGGGGCCGGGTCCCTCAGCCCTCTTCAGCAACGGCAAGGAAAACACTGCCAGGATTTTAGATCTGGGGGCAGGAGAGGACTGCTTAGGTTCGGATCTACTTTACTTCCCAATGAGAAAACCATTCTGGGTAAGAACCATTTGGGTCTTAGCTGAGCAAAAACAATTAAAACAAAGAAGGATTTTATCTTGTTTTTTTTTTTTTTTTGGTCTGACTTTGAACACATGCTCACAGGGATCAAGACTACTTTCTTTTCTTCTTTTATTTTTAAAAAACGTTTATTTTTGAGAGAGGGAGAGAGTGCACACATGCACACATGGGAGGGGCAGAGAGAGGGGGACAGAGGACCTGACGCAGGCTCTGTGCTGACAGCAGAGCCTGATGGGGGCTCAAAATCACAAACCGTGAGATCATGACCTGAGCCAAAATCGGATGCTTCACGGACTGAGCCACCCAAGTACCCCTTCTTTTATCTTTAATAACCTCTGAAATCCTTCCCCAAGTGCCTAGTTCTGTGCCATACATGCAACAGACCAGTACTCGGTGCTCACTGTTAAGTCCCACTAGCGGTGACAGCACTGTGTGTGTCCTGACAGCTTAAAACCACTGCAGCCTCCAGCCCTCAGAGAGGGGAGGAGAGAAAAGCCAGCCTGGGTAAGACAACCTGGAGGCCAGTTCCCAAGGCCCCGCAGTGCGCCCCTCGCCCCCGGGTCTCCCTCCAGTGATGCCAGCCATCGCTCGCCTGCATCCCGCCAGACCCCTGCCGGGGCTGGGGTGCACTCTCAGAGTCCCATGTGCCCCCTGAGAGCGAGCCAGAGGCCGAGGAAGGGCACGCTGTGCTCCAGACAGCACGGGAGCAGCACACACACACCGTCAGCACTCGGTTACCAGGTGATGAGCCGAGGGGCCAGCTGTCTCTGGGCACCGGTCCATGGCAACCGGGGGAGGGGCACAGGGCTCTAAGTCCCCTAGGCTCCCCCAGGCCTCCGCTTAACCCCAGCATACTTGCTAGCTACATGCACCCTGACCCGAGGAGGCGGGGGGGCCCAGCAGGGTGGGGAGGCCACAGGGGTTCAGCTCACCACCCACCATCCCTCCTGTCTGTTCGCTTTCTCAGGAAATTTTCTGAGCACATCCTATGTGCTGGCCACAGCCTCCGTTCTCCCAAAGTGGGACAAGGGTTCTGGGAGATTCGGTGTCCAAAGCAGGCCGTAATGATGCAGATGGGGACCTCTTTGATGTGCAGATAGGAGGGGTGGTGTGTGACACACAGGCTTCAGGAAGCATCTAAGCCAAGGTCTTGACCAAGTTACTTCACTTCTCCGAGTCTCGGTTTTCACTTCGGTGAAGTGGGGGACACAACAGAACCTACCCTGGAAGGGTTGCTATGGAGATATGCTAAGGTCATGCACACTTGAAGATGTCCATCTAGCATAGGGTCTGGCCAGCAGCAAGTAAATGGAAAATACCAGAACCCAGGCAACGAGGCTCAAACTGAGAGAACAATTCAGGGGGTCTGGGCTGAGGCCTAAGCAGCTGGATTTTAGAAAGCCCCAGAGGCTTCTGACAGCAGCTCTTGTCTGGATGGGCTCACTGTGGGGCTAACGTCTGGGCTGCTGGACTTTAGTCTTTCTAGGTAAAATTACTGATCACTTCCTGAGTTCAAGGGGAGACGGGCTGGGGAGAGTCAGTCAGGCCCAGGGCCAGGCAGTGTGCTCACCCCTGCAGGCCATTCTGCCCTGCAGCTTTGCAAGAGCCCCCAGGCCTGTCGCAGGAGAAGGTAGTCTCCAACTGGCTTCCCTTAGTGGGATCCCTCCAGCACTGCTGGGCCCTCCACCGGGGAAGCCAACCTTTCCAGTCCAACCTCTGCCTCCGTCAGGAGCCAAGGCGACCCGGCAGCAAGCCCCCTGCCCCACCCATCACCCTGATACCGTGCGGGCTTTGGGTCCTCAGCCACGCATCAGGGGAAGGAATCCAGAGAGAAATCCCAGACTCTAAGCACGCACACCTGCCAGGCCAGCTGAGGTTGTCTGGGTCCCCCTTTACCCGAGGCCTTCTCACCAGGTCACCATGCTGGCCCTCTCTCCTCCCCCACAAGGATTTGCTGCCTGGACTCCTACCAGAAGACCAAATCCTCCCAATCCTCCCAGGACCCCTGGTGTTGACCTCTGATGCCTCTTCTGGCGATGGGTACTGGTTGGCTGTCTCTGGAGACTGTGAGTGGAACCTAGTGCTCTTCCCTGCTGCCTTCTCCCTGCCTGTCCCTCCCTCCTCTCACTCTCAGGAGCCCCCAGAGGAAGCTGCTGCATCGGCCGCAAGGAGAGCCATGTGGACAAGTGCCCTGTGTCCTTGGCATGGCCCCTGGAGGAGCTAAGGCAGGCAAGGCCCCAGCTGACCTCCCCGGGTGTGTGTGTGTGTGGAGGGACTCCTGGCAAGAGTTCTGGGCCCCTTACATCGTGCCCCTTGGTTTTCTGGCTGGTGTCTGACCCGATGGCGTGACCTGACTATAACGGAATCTTGGGGACAGAGGTGGGGGTGGAGGAGTTGTTTTTGTTTGTTTTGGAGAGTGGATGGAATGAGAACCAGACTGAAACAAACACTGAGGCAGAGATCTCAGGAGGAGGAACAAACCCCATTCTTAGGGAAGATGGTCCACTCGGAGCAGGCCAGATTAGTATTCCAGGGAGCGGGGTCAGGACCACACAGCGTCAGAGCTGGACAGGACGAACCTAGACCAGGCCAACTGCGTTTGATGGCAGCAAACAGGAGGCGAGGGGGTGCCATGGCCTTGTCGGGTCCCACAGAGAGGAGGGCAGCATGCGGCAGAGGCCCACCCTCCTGCTGCTCTCCGGGCCCCTTCCCACAGCGCCCTCTGCCAGCTGCCAGCCCCACTCTTTCTGCATATGCCCAGGGAGGGTGAGTGGCCCAACGGGGCAAGTCAAGGTTCAATGCTCAGAGAGAAGGTACACTCAGAACTGATGGGGGGGTCACCTGGGTGGCTCAGTCAGTTAGGCGTCTGACTTCGGCTCAGGTCATCATCTCGCGGTTCGTGAGTTCAGGCCCCGCATCGGGCTCTGTGCTGACAGCTCAGAGACTGGAGCCTGCTTCCGATTCTGTGCCTCCATCTCTCTCTGACCCTCCCCTGCTCGCACTCTCTCTGTCTCTTAAAAATAAATAAAAAACATAAAAAAAAAACAAGGAACTGATGGGGGGGGGGTGCTCAGTGAAGTGGTGCCTCCATCCTGGCAGGACCCTTGCCCTGCAGTGAGGTCAGCGCTTATGTGATTTTGGGTGTTCCACCGTGCCCTTGGAGGTCCTCTTAAGTCAAAACTGGGATGATGAAGATAACTCCAAGAGCACCAGGCAGACGCGTCAGGAGAACAGAAACAATGTACTCCGAACAGTACATCTGCCCCATGAACTTTGCCTTCTGCCCTCTCCTGCTCCCAGGCTCCTCCCACAGATGCAGGGCATCTGAGCCCAGCACCCACTGTGGATTCTGAAGGCAGCCAGCGGTGGGGGGGGGGGGGGGGGGGGGGAAGGGGAAGTAATGGATGGGCCATCATCACCTCTCTGAGCTGTTCTCAAATGAAGGGGCTCCCATGAAGTAGAAGTCCCCATTTCTGTGGCAGCCACCGAGAGATGGCCAAGTTCACTAGCAGCACCCCTGCGTAGGGACAGGAGAGCGTAGCCCTGGTCACTTGGGACTCTAACAAGAGGAACCCATGGAGATGCTCTCAGTCTGGGGCCTCCCTCTGGGTGAGACCCTGACATGGGAGGCCCTGTTGTCTCTCACCAAACCCCTTTAAAGTGGAAATGAGCCCTTGGGTCCAGCTGGCCAACCCACCAGACCAAAGTGGCAAGAGTCCCTGGGAAAGGCAAGGCTGAGGAAGCACTTACACAGACCACGTGGGATGAGGGATGCAGAAGGGAAAGGATGCAACAATAGGGCCACTGCTCCTGGGACAGCTTCACTCCACTCTGCCCCGGCGATGGGGTGCAGTGCCAGCCAGGGGTGGTGCCCGCAGCCCTGCTGCAGGACAATCTCAGAGCTACCCCGCCCAACTCTCCTACCGTGACCTGTCTCCCTACAGGGCCACTTAGCTCGGCCCTGGCGAGCTCTCTCCTTTGAGACTTGAGAAGCTCTTCAGTTCTTCTGCTCCATTTCTCCTGGGACCCAGACCATGAAAACAAATGAAATCCCCTTCCATCTCCCCTGAAGCTAGTCATCCCTCAGAGCCGGCTGTGTCTGTTCCCCAGCAACTCCACGGCTGGCAGACTGACTCAAACAGAAGAGGTGATGGCCCCCATTCCCTCGGGACGCAGCGAAGCCTAGAGCAGCCCGGGGCTCCCTGCCTCCCAGGTCTGGACGCCCCCGAGATATGCTATGGGGCTGAGGACAGCGAAGGCCCCGGCTGCCCTGGGCTGCAGTACCTCACAGCTCTCGGGGGGTCCCCAAATCACTCCTTATACCCTTCCCCGCTACCCCAGTCTCCTAAGTCACGGCCGCATGCCTCATGAGGCGAATGGGCTCCTGACCAAGAAACTGCCACTGTCATGAACCGCATCTTCACCGTCCTACCTTTCAAGTTTTTCAGAAAGGTGGTTCTCATTCTTTTTTCATGCTTTTACGTCAGCCATATCACATGAGCCATAAACTCCCCTCAGCAATTTCCCCTCATAGTTACTCTGAGACTCAGGGAGGGGAAGGGGGCATTCCTCTGGGGTTGAGAACTTCTGCTCTGAAGTGTTAAGGACACCTCAGCTCTGAGAGGTGGGGAGACTCCGGGGAAGATGCCTCCGGAGGCCCCAGGGGGGTGTGCCCTTCTGGATCTCCATGGACTTGGAGGCAAGCTTCTGAAGGAGGCTGTGGCCCCGAGGCAGGCCCTCTGCCAACGATGCTGTTCCTCTGCTCTTCCTCGGAGCCAGGCAGCCGGCCCCTCCCTTCCACCTGCGGAGCTGTGAACACAGCCCACTGACTTGGGGCAGACAGCTCCACCTCAGGGGTGCTTGGGGGTGCTGAGGGAGGGGGTGGGATGGGGAGAAGGCATAGAAAAGGGCGTCGATCCTGCTGCCCATTGTCTTCCCTTGGTGTTTCTATGGCCTGGAGATGGACAATGAGCCCCCAGGGGGGCCCGCCCACCTGGTCATCGGCACGGGGCCTGTGTGGTCCTAAAGACACGCAGGGAAACAGAGGACAGAGACCAGCTTCTGTTCCAGCTTCTGCTGCTGAAGTGGGGGGAGGAAGGAGGAGGGGAGCTCGCTCAGGCAGCGGCAGGCTTAGGAGGCAGCCGACAACCGGCATCTTCTGGGCAAGAGAAGCAGGCCCCCCTCCCTCCCAGAGTCCAGCAGGCAGCTCTGAAGGGCATGCACCCTACATTCCACGCTGTTGAAATCAGGGTTGCATTTTCACTTAAAAACATGCAACTGGACTGCTAGCTGGTAACGGGGGGGGGGGGGGGGGGGGGGGGGGGTTGCTACTCTGGTGCCAAGATTATTAATTTGACACTTGCAAATTCTCTCTGACCAAAGGGATTTTCAGACAAAGTGTGCAAGGACCTGGTGATACTGAGGAAATAGCCAGTTATCCTGAATAACGGACAAGCAGACACAACCGAGGATGCGAGAAGGGCGTGGACTAGCAAGCTATCACTGGAGCAGAACTGAGAAGCAATGTCAGGTGAGACCCCCCCCCAGCAAGGCCACGGACCAGTGGGACTAGGGAGGACGGGGTGGGGTGGGGAGAGCTAGGTCTCTGAGGCTCTGCCCCTCCCTGCGCCCAGCTCTTGCATTAGTAACACCCAGGCACACTCTGTTCCCTGAGGCCAGTAGCTGTCACCAGGGGTGAGGAGCATGTGCATTTATCACAATCATACTAGGAGAGAAAAATATTTGCCACACAGGATGACCAACTGTCCCCAATACACAGAGAGCTTCTACAAATCAGTATGAAAATGGGGCAAAGGGTCTGGAGGCTGAAGCTTTGGCAGATATACACCCCTCCCCACACCACACTGAGGACTGTCCTCAAGAGCCTGTGGAACAGGAGAAGGTGGCCAGAAATGGGGATGATGATACAACTAAACACAAGTTCCCCGTCTCCCGCCTGGTTCGGGTGGGGGCAGCTGAGACCGCGCTTGGTGGAACCCAGGTATGAAGGTTAGCGATTAAGAGAATGGGCTTTGAGGTCAAACAGGTCTGGTTTTGAGTTCGGCCGCTTCACTTCCTAGCTGCGTGTGAAGTGTTTTACCTCCTTCAGTCTGAGTTTTCTGAACTGCAAAATTGAAATACTACCAGTACCCACAGAACTGTTGAGGGTTTGCCAGATACTACAAGTCAAGGGTCTAGCACAGTTCTGGGCACAGCAGTGACTCCATACAAGCTGTTATTACTGGTCACCCAAGACAATGGGCTAACCTGCGCCTTGAGGCCCCTCAGCTGGAGGTAATGTGGCTAAATTCCATCAGTGAAGGAGGCCGTCAACAGGAAGGCGCCTCTCCCCACCAGTCTGGCTATGGTCTGATTTGACTGAATGGGCTTTCAGGGTCTTAAACCCCAGGGAGCTCTGATTCGAATTCAGTGCTGTGTTTGGAAATACTGGGAAAACCTACCACAGAGCGGTTTCTAGATATCGTAGAAAGGAAGCTCCAGGAGAGGGGGACTTTGTGCGGTCTGTGGCTGTATTTCCATTGCCAAGGACACAGTATGCCCTCAAGGTTGCCAAAGAGACTGGGCAGGGGACACTTAGGAATGTGATCTGGTGAAGAACCAGGATGAGGCAGAATGAGGACCCACCACTGATTATCTTGGTCTCCAACCCCCTCCCCCAGAGAGGGGAATGCAGGGACTCTCCGCTCCTGTTACGACCACAGCCCCCCTCGAGCCTCACAACTGTCCCCAAGAGCAGCTGCAATCCTTTCCCAGCAGAGCCCAAAAACGGGCCCCAAAGCTCTGACAACATTTGGCACTTCAGCAAATCGAGTTTCCACAGCCGCAACCTGAACAGAGCTGTTTAATGGACTGCATCTCCTCCTGCTCCCGGTAAACGCACACGCACACAAAACCCAATCACAGGCAAAGAGAGCTGGATGGGATTAAACAACTCAATTTAAAGGATTGAAGACTCAGCTGCTTCCAGCAAAGTCCTAGGGAAGGAACCAATCAGCAAAGTTCTTCTCTTTCTTTTTGTATTGAAACAGGGCTGCGCCCGTGCCCTGAGTCACCCTCGGCTCAGGCAGAACCCGGCCACGTCCTCCCGGGCCCCACGCCGCAGTGGGTGCTGAGGGAAATGGAAGAGAGGGCACGTGTGTGCACGTGAGCAGTGCAAGCAAGAGGGGTCAAGGGCAGATTCCCAGACCATCTGTTTTGGATGTTTCCGGAAATGCAGAGTACCTCAGAGGATGCAGAGGTGGATACTTGCCCGTCTGATCTCTTTTCAGCTCAAGTTCAAGAAAGCAAATTTAGGCTCCAGGAAAACTACCCTGGGCCCCACACAGTCTGGTACCAGCCTCAGGTCCCTCACGCACAGCAAGTTGTCAGCAATATCCCTCTCCCTTCTCCCCCAGCCCCCAGCTCTTGTCCACTCCCATATTCCCAATGGGCAGATCTGTGGATTCACACGCCCGCTGCCTCATGGGGCACACAGCTCTGCCTGGGGCCCACGGCTGTCCAGAGCCCAGAAGGAGGAATGAGAGGGACCAGTCAAGGTGCAGCCCATCAGCATCCGATAGGCAGCCTGCAGCTGGTGTGGGTGAAGGGAAGGGATGGTACCCTGGCCAACGGTAACACCCACTGGCAATCCTGCCCGTAGGCTGGGAGGCAGGGGGGTCTTGAAGAAGCACTACCAAGGGTGAAACGCTGCTGAGAACGGGGTGGGGACAGGGGCCACTCCCAGAAGGCTGAGAGACACAGGGCCCAGCTCTCCTTCCCTTTCTCTGGGCTAGCCTCTCCCTTCTGCTCTTGGTGACCCCGACAGAGCAAAGCTTAAAGGGCCAATTTCAAGCCAGAGGTCAGAATGGAGTCTGGCTGAAATGAACGGAACACAAGAGCTCACAGAGTGGCCAGCACTGCCTGGCCCAGCACTAAGCATTTTCTGAGCCACTGCCTCACTGAGCAGAGAAGGAACTAGACATTCGACTTACTTGTGGTCAGGCAGCTAGGCAGGGCCAGCCCTTGCCTTCAGGGCCTAACCCAGCCGGCTGCCTACCACTTCCCCCCGCCCCCTTCCATAGACAGACAGATTTCCCCTGAGGCCAGTGTCCTCGCTGATACACTGACCCAGTGCTCCTCATAGGCTGGCAGAGGACGTCCTTGTTTCCAAACACAGCTTTCCCTGCAAGCAACGTGCCTTTCCCTGTAAGCAACTTTTTGGTTGCTGGTTTAGGAGAGCAACAAAACAAGCACCTCTCGGCTACCAGATCCCATCCATCAATCAAGAGGGGAGACTTGGGCAGCCATGCACAGAAGGAAGGGGGCGCGGGTGACCTACCTCGTCAGATTCATCTGATAACGTCTGAAGTAGGATGGGGAAGAGGCTGTCTGTGTGCCGGAACATCTGGAAAGCAGAGAAGCCGGGACACCGTGAGCTTCCCCCACCCCGGCTCCACCCCTGGACTCGGCGGAGACAGGGTCCCAGTGCGCTGCATGGACCTCCCCCGCACCCCCAGTGCTCCTCAAGCATCTCTCACTCCTCTTCTTGCCAGGGGTTTTCTAGAACTGCAGTGAGCAGAACCCTACCAAGCATGGGGAGGCCCCAGAAAACCAAGACGGACCCAGAAGCAGCCCCCAGCTTGGACAGGCCTATCGGGCAGATGGGCTCAGGGACTCACCTTCCGGGGGGTCTTGATATAGAGGTGGTAGAGCCACTTCAGGACCGCGATCCTGGTCATCATCCCGATGGCCATGTCGCTGAGGTGGCAGTTCAGGACCTGCACGATCCCATCGAGGTGGAGGGTGACTGGGGCCCTGTCAGTGCTGTGGGCGAGACCGGGAAGGAGAGCAGAGTTGAGGCCGGCTGTAACCTCCCGTCAAGCTGACTGGCTCCGCAGTCAGAACCGCACACCGGCCGCACTCTCCTGGGTGCGGCGGCCAGGAGCGGCGGGCGGCACGCACCCTCTGCGCGGCTGGCGGAGGCTAGTTTCACCCCTGCAGCCTTGCTCCTCCCTCTCCAAGGCTGGGGCCGGGGGAAGACAGCCAGTGTGCTGGGTGCCCACCCACCTCCCCAGCACCGGCCTGGCCTGTACAGGAGGAAACCTCTTTGATGTCACCGAGCTGGGCCCCAGCAGACCTCAGGGATGAAAAAGCCGTTCAGCATCCTCAGGGCATTCAGTCCAAACCCTTTGTTGATAAAACAAAACCCATGGTTCCAACGAGTCCAGGGGAAAGTCCTGAAAACACCCTTTGAGAGCTGACAGATTTTTCATCAGGCAAATGAAGAATATTTCTCCAGTGAGGACAAAGGTCGTGGCTTTACATCTTGCCATACCCAGGGCACTTAGCACAGGGTCTGGCTTGGCTGAGTAGCCTTGAGTGTTGCCTGTGAAGGTGTGACAATCTCACGTGAGTCAGGGAGGAGGCGACACAGCCTCTGCCTCTGAGAAACAGAGCTTGTTGGGACTGCACTTTGCTCCAATGGGGCACGGTTCGCTGGCCTGGGACCCTGGTGGCCTCCCAGTATAGAAAGTCATGCTGAGCAGATCTGAGAAGGTTATTTGCCACCGGGATGTGGACACAGCCCTCTGCTCAAAGCATGGTTCCCATGTAGAGGCTGGAAGTTTCAGGGATGGGGACAGCATGCACAGACAACCTTAGGATGCCAGGGAGGGGTTCCCTTCCTGCGACATGTCATACTGTATCTGTCCAAAGGTCTCCTGACAGGTGCAGACCAGGGGCTGCCTTTCCCGAGGACCCGGGTCAGGCAGTTCAGCTGCTCGTCTGTACAGAAAGGTCTCGCGCGCAGTATTTCTAGGCTGCTCAATTATTCATTGGCAGCAGGAACTCGATGCCGGTGCTTTCCTAATTCGCCTGCAGCCTCTCTGAAGCTCATTTGATGTGAATTCCTAAAGGGACCCATTCTCAGCTCCGTAACTACTAAACGGAACTGCTGTTTAATATGGTTTGATGATTCCCCTCAGTGCTCATTTAGGGGTGAGCGTGGGCACTTCTATCTTCAGGGCGCCAGAGGGGCCGGGTGTGTGAGTGACAGAGCCCAGCAGCCCTGAGCCTCCGGGCGGGGCTGCCGCTGAGATTTCCACAGGAGTCACGGGGCTGGAAGTTCTGGGGTCTTCTGAGAACACCTAAACACCTAGGTTCTTTGCTAGCCTAAGACAGACAGGGAAACTAAGGCACAGACAGACAAGTTCAGGGTGGCAAACACAAGCTCCCAATCAATCTCTTCCTCAATTTCTCTCTGTCTGATAGAAATATAATGTGAGCCATGTACGGAATTTTACATTTTTGAGTTTTATACTCAAATGTAAAAAAAAGCAGGTAAAATTGTAATGACATATTTTAATGACTCTAACATACCCGAACAGTATCATTTCAACACAAAATCAATATAAAAACCAACATACACGTCACTCACAGGAAACTTCATATTCTTTTCGGTGTCCTAAGTCTTTGAAATCCAGCGTGCATCTCACCCCGCCGCTCACCCCGCCGCACCACATGGGCCCGGCGGCCCCGGGACTCTGGCTACTGCCATGGACAACACGGCGCTACGGTGTCAGGCTGGCCATCTATCCCAGGGCTTCCCGAGCATTTTCTTTTCTCCTCTGACAACTTCCTAGACCCTCCGTCTCCTCCTGCTGATGACCAGGCCTTACTGCCTTATCGCTGAGTCCTTCTTTTCCCCGTGCTGCTGGCCTCCTACCTGCTCCTGCCAGCATTCTATTACAGCTCATCTCCTCGAGAAGCGCCAGAAGCCCACCTGCACCCCCAGGGCTTAACAGAGTAGGAGCTCAGGAGGCTGTGAGGAATGAATGGATGCTGCCCCGTCTCTGCCTCTTCTGTCCTGACCTGGTGAGTCCCCGGTCCACAGGGAGTCCCTTTCCCCGGCAGGAGCTGTGGGACATTCCAGCTCTCACAGGGGTTCAGGGTGCCAGGACTCAGAGCCTGGCAGGCCACCACCTGCCTTTCTTAGCTGAAATGGCCCCCCTGGGAGCAAGGCCTCGCTTTCACTCCGCTGGGGGCAGTCAGGACCATACTGGCCAGCAAGGGCTGTGGCCTCAGCTGCCGGGGGGAGGAAGGCAGTGCCAAGTCCAGCTCCCCCGACTCCACCCTGCAAATCAGGCCCTGAGCTTACCCAATCAGGAAGGGGTGGAGTGAGCAGTTTGAATGTGAGCAGTCCGAGCCTAGAGTGGCCTCACCCACCACACAGCACTGCCTCCTAATGGGCCAGGCTCAGGAGACTCCATTTCCAACTGTCCCCTGGCAGGGGCAGCAGAATGGCAGCCCCTATGTGGACTGGCCAGGTCGGAGAGAGGGATCGCATATACCGTTCAGTGTATCTTCCTATCGGCACAACAGGCAAAGTCTCTACGTGGGGCAAGAGAGGAGACTGGGAAAGCCTCGTGCCGATGTGTATGGGGGGCACTCCAAATCCAGGTGGCCCAAACAGGGCTCCAAGATGCTAGACGGTCCCTGGGTCAGCTGGGCTCCTTGACTCACTGTAGTCCCAAGATGCTTCTGGCCAGCTCAATGTGTCTACTGAGGGGCAGACCAAGGGCCAGCCCATGGTGGCATCTCCCCCAGGTGGCACTGTATCAAGGCCAAAAAGTGAAGGGTTTCCTGGAGCGGTGTGCAAGAGCTGGCAGCGTTCCGTGCACGAACGTTCTCCGACTCCCCCCACAGCAGAGGTTGGCTACGGCCAGCCTCCCCGGACACGGGCGCCTTCAGACTGCCGCTGAGGCAGGTGTCAGCTTCAACCAGCCAACACCACCACAGCTGACAGGGACCTCACGGCTCAAGGAACTCAATCCTGCAATGCACAGAGGAGACGGCCCGGAACCCGTCCAAGGCCATGTGGCCACGCACTGAAAACTTCTGCCCTGAGCTGGAGACACTCTCCCTGGGTCTCACTTCCCTTGGCTGGCCAGAGGTGAGGCTCAGGGGAAGCAGGAGCACCCCGGGGCACCAGGAAGACGGCTCTTCGTGCCCACTGGCTGTGGGGGAGGCTGCTCTCAGAGGCTCCGCTGGGCCGGGGTGGCTGCTATGTGCGGGGCTCCGCACGTGCTCCACGGGGAGCCGCTGGCCTGGAGTCTGGATGGAGTATCTTCTGCCCTGGGTTACCTTACCCGAGAGCAGAAGGGAGCTAGCTTACTCACAGTTTAAAACACATTTCTGCATCGGGTCCAAAAAGTCTAGACTAGTCGCTCCTGGGGGCTTCTGAGTTATTTCAAGGTGTCTGCAAAACCCCATTTCCACTGAGCATTCTCATAAAGCATCTCATAACTAATGTCTTACACATATATGTATGGTATTTTCCAAATGCATGGCACTACTGTAGCTATTACAATAGCGATTTAATGGGGCACCTGGGTAACTCAGTCAATTCAACGTACAGCCTTGGCCAGGGTCATGATCTTGTGGTTCGTGGGTTTGAGCCCTGTGTCAGGATCTGTGTTAACAGCTTGGAGCCTGAAGCCTGCTTCGGAGTGTGTCTCCCTCTCTCTCTGCACCTCCCCTGCTTGTGCTCTCTCTCTCAAAAACAAACAAACATCAAGAAAAACTTAACAAAAAAAAATAAAATGGCAATTTATTAAATTACACTTCTGACACTACCATAAACAATGATAAATCCCAGAGGCAGAACTTGATTTCTGTAATGTCTGTCTTTTTTTTTTTTAACGTTTTATTTATTTTTGAGTGAGAGAGAAACAGCGCGAGCAGGGGAGGGTCAGAGAGAGAGGGAGACACAGAATCTGAAACAGGCTCCAGGCTCTGAGCTGTCAGCACAGAGCCTGACGCGGGGCTTGAACCCACGAACCAACTGAGCCGCCCAGGCGCCCCTAACTTCTTTTTAAGGTCTATTTTTATTTTGGGGGGAGCACAGAGAGAGGGAGAGAGAGAATCCCAAGCAGGCTCCATGTTGTCAGCACAGAGCCCGACATAGGGCTTGGACCCATGAACCCTGAACCTGAGCAGAAGTCAAGAGTCTGGACGCTTAAATGACTGAGCCACCTAGGCATCCCCATAATGTCTTTTTATGATACTCATGTTACATCTCTAATCACATTAGAATGAAGGTAAATAAAAAAATTGCTTCTGAATTCAACGTTGTTTTTCATAAAGTATCTTTACAACTTTTTTTTCAATCTGCAGATGCTAAAAGTTGGGAAGCACCGAATTCCAGATCTTTTTGTTTGCCTTTAGGTAGCCAGTGATCTATACTGAATGTCACTGATGACACCACAGTCCTTGGCAAGGCCCCAGGCATCGGAGCGGAAGCCTGTGCACACGGTTAACACCTGTTCGGGGCCCCTCCGTCAGGCAGGCTTCCGGGACTCTCCTAGTGCAGCCAATAAAGGTCACACCAGTGGGCTTGGGACTCAGACAGGCCTAGCCTGAATTCCGACCTGGCCACTAATTCCAACCTGGCTGAGTGACAAGAAGTTAACCCCTCTAGGCCTGTTTCCTCATTTGTAAAATGGGGATAATAATGGGGTTCTCAGAATAATAATTGTAGCTAAAACATGTAAAGCGCTTTCTCTGAGCTGGGCACCATTCTATTCTTTATATATTCAACTCCTATAAGCTCCACACCCCAGGAGGTAGGGACTATCATTGCACCCAGTTTACAGGTGAGGAAACCGAGGCAGGAAATGGTTAAGCTGCTTGCCCAGCGCCATAGGGTCGGGATACGTGTCCGGGTGATTGGACTCTACTACGCAGAGGATTCGTGAGAGATGAGGGCCGGCAGTGTGTCTGCACAGTCGCAGGGTGGGTTTTGTTTCTTGGTGAGGAAGAGGGCTTCCTGCCCGAGCTCAGCCCGCTTCAGGCAGCACCTACTGGAGGACGCCTGCCCCTGCCCTACCATGCCGTCTCCAACGAGCGCGGGGCCCATGCGCCCTGGCCCAGCTTTCATGACTCCGATGGCCGCCCCCCTGTCTGGCCCAGCTACTGACTCAGACTGGCAGCTGCCACGAGGAAATAGCCACTCGTGGGAGAAAAGAAAGCATGAGATGATTTGCTTTGGTTTGTTAATTTTAAAAGGGTAGGATCTGGCATGGGCTCCTGAATGACAGGTTCCAAGTAGGCAGTTCCCAGCCTCGACCTCTAGACCCGCGCTGGCAAATGGCGCCCCTGCCTCCCGAGCGAGGCGGTGCGAGTCCTGAGGTCCGATCTCCGCTTCCTCCTAGACCTTTCTCCACCTCCCAGTGCCACTCTCGTGGAGCAGGACACTCGTGTGGCCTAGACAACAGTGTTAAGTCCGCAACAGGATTCTCTGCTGCCACTTCTGTCCCTCCTCACTTATCCTCCCTGGGGCTGCCAGAGGGCCTTCCGAGTCATAGGTCTGCACCAGACACTGCCACTTACAGGCAGGCTCCGGGCCTTCCGGACAAAAGCTAGCGCCTCTGCCGGGCACGTCTCCCCGAGCCTCCCTCCGGATCTCTCCCCCAACTC
Organism: Suricata suricatta; assembly: GCF_006229205.1. Taxonomy (NCBI): domain Eukaryota; kingdom Metazoa; phylum Chordata; class Mammalia; order Carnivora; family Herpestidae; genus Suricata; species Suricata suricatta. The sequence goes on from NC_043715.1 coordinate 12,518,100, forward strand.
CAGAATCCAGGATCCAAACCCGCCTCCTTAACCACCCCAGGGTGCTCACGGCCAGGAGGCACACAGCCCACGACTGGCCCCCACACACACCTGTGCCTCCTTCCACCCCAGCGTGGGAAATGCCAGGATATCCTGAGTTGGCTCAAGCCCTAAATCTACAAGTTATTCTTACCCTCATGCCTCTCCTCTCATTCCATCACACGCAGCAGCAAATCTGGTCTATTCATCTTTCAAAACAGGTAAAAAAAAAAAAACCTCTCCAGCTTTCTCCACGTTCTGCCACCTCCTCAGGCTGAGCCTCCCTCCCTTCTCACGGGGCAGCAGCCGCGGCCCCGAGGTGGTCTGCACTCGCGACCCCTCCTAAGTTCCCTCTCCACACAGCAGCCCCCAGGTCTCCTGTCCCTCCTCAGCTCTGCAATGGAATTACTATGACTAACGACCCCATGGGATTTAAACAGTAAAATCCAATGACGTGACACAACGTACCTGGCACAGTCGGACCTAGGAGGCGCCCACGGAGTGATCACCCGTGAGAGAGCCACTCTGCCAGCGGGCTTCAGCTCGGGCACCCTGGCGCGCCCCCAGCGCCCTCGGAGTCCCGTCACAGAAATCACTGCCTGCTCTGTTTTCCGGCTACAGGCCTCAGGGCCCGGCACCGACAGGGGTCACATCTTTACCTCGGAACCTGGGGGGCTGAACCCTGGCAGTACTCTGGAGTATGTGACAACTAACAGGATGAATGAATGAATGCTTACTGCCTCGCTCAAATGCTTCAAGGAGGCCCCAGGAGCAGTCTACATTTATAATCAGTACTCACATACTTTGAAAATCCCCACAGCGTCCTTAGAAACAAGAAAAAATGAAAAAAATGATACAAAAGGAGGAAAGATTCTAAAGGTCTGCGGAGAAAAGAGCCTCCTGGGGGTTAAGTGCATATTTTCTCATCATGAGAGACGGGCTCCTCAGGGCCCAGGCTCAGTGTGGGGATGAGAGGGAAGAAACCCCTCACAGGAGAATGCCATCCGTTGCAGCCCCACAGGTGTTATTTCTACACAAAGACAAAGTGACACGGGGCAAGTCCCGGGGCCGTGGCCAGGGACAGAACGCTGATAATTCCCTCTCCCTCAGATGTCCTCACCTGACATACAGCATGTGGGCAACTGCAGGGAAGGGAATGATCTTGCTGCTTGGCCTGCACTGCCCCCACGTGGAAGGCGGCGCTATGACAGCTGACCTGGAGCCTGGCAGAGGACAGACTGCTCCCGGGGCCCTTGGTCTACGTCCTCTTGGACTCTGGAATAGCCTTCTCCTGGTCAGTCTTGTCAGCCCCACGTTATCCCGACAGGCAAAGGCTCTGGGCAAAGGTGTCTGCACGCGCCCCCCTGTAGCCAGGATGCTTTGGTTCTACTTTTACAACCTGTATTTACTGACCTCCAACAGCTTATCTTTGTCCTTGGGGGCAAGGCTCCCTTTCCATCCCAACTAGGTGGGTTGGGTCTGCTCAGTGTTCTCCAGATGCCCTCATCAGGCACCCCCTGTGGCCCATAAGCAGAGTTTGCCTCAGGTCTTCACTGCAGTTTGCTGCACCCAGGAAAGATCTAGGCCGCTTGCTTTCTAGAAACTTCCGGCTGGAACAAACCACTTACCTGACTGGCGTGAAGACGCTGATGCTGCTACTGAAGCTGGAGTCACAAGAACCATCAGGGGCCCCTGGGGACAGTGAGAGGAACAAGGTGTCACGCTCAAGGACCACTGGAGTTTTCAGAATGAACAAGATGCCTGACCCGAGGACACAGACTCTCTAGTCCCCCACACCTTGACTGGCGCTTGAAAAGGACTATAGCTCGGGACCCCTGAGGACCCAACGCCACCCACTCCCCAAAGCTTCTGGGATAGCGCCTGTGCTTGTGTTTAGGCACAGTGATCTCAAAAGGAGAAGGGCACCAGCCCTGAACATATCTGGGAAATCTTCGCTGGCCCGAAGGCAAAGGATGTTAAAAGTGACTCCTGGGATAGTCCACATCATGAGCTATCAGGGAAATGTCAATCAAAACTGCAAGGAGGTACCAGTTCACACCCACTAGGATGGCTAAAATACAGATAATGAGTGGTGGTGAGCATGTGGGGAAAACCCTTGGACCCTGCTGGTGGGAACGTAAAATGGCACAAGCGCTTTGGAAAACAGCCTGGCAATTCCTTAAGGGCTTGACAGAGTTATGACCCTATGACCCGGCAACTGCACTCCTAGATATAAACCCCAGAGAAACGGACGCTTATGTCCACACCAAAACTGCACAGCATGTTCATAGCAATTCAAATGTCTATCAGCTGATGAACGGATAAGTGTGTTACAGCCATTCAGTGGACCACGACTCAGCAACAAAGAGGCATAAAGTACTGATATGTGCCGCAGCACGAACACTGGCAACAGGCCAACGGAGAGAAGCTTTTAGTCATAAAAGCCTGCATTTGTGAAATGTCCAGAACAGTTAGATCTAAAAAGACAGAAAGCTGAACAGAATATTTATTCTGAAATAATTTTAAATTTATGAAATGTTGTAAAAATAGTACAGAATTGTTTCCCCTTCGCCCAGCTGCTCCTCACATCACACGGTATCGAACTGGGAAAGGAGCACCACACAAGACTATTAACACAACTACAGACCTAATGTGAATCTCACGGGTGTTCCCACTCATGTCCTTTGTCCCAGGATAGAATCTGGGACCACATGTGGCATGTAGCTGTCCTGTGTCCTTAATCCCCCCCATCTGTGACGGTTCCGCAGGCTTCCCGTAGCTTTCACGAACCTGGTATCACTGACGCCCTGTCAGTGACTTTGCAGAATGTGTTGCCACCTGGGTTAGTCTCGCATTTTCTCACAACTGGGCGGAGGTTACACGTCTTTGGAAGCCCACCACCAGAGTGACGCACCTTCTCAGTGATGTCATCTGTCTTGTAACTGATGATGTTGACCTTATCATCTGACCGTGGTAGTGTCTGCTGGGGTTCTCTACTGTAATTTACTATTTTCCTTTTTGTAATTAATGAATATCTTGGGGGAGATATTTGAGACTAGACAGATACCCAGTGTTTTCCTCAAATGTTCCCCTACTGATTTTGGCATCCATGGTGGATCTATAATAAATATTACTGTGGAGTTTGCCTAATGGGGATTTTCTGTTTTTATCTGTTCTCCTACATTAACTGGAATTTTTCTATAAGGAAAAGAGGTCCCTTCCTATCCATCTATTCACCCACATCATTATGGGCCCATGTAGACAGATTTTATTCTGTGGATTACCAATGAAAACTATCATTATTTATATATTGTTGTTCAAATGGGGCCAGTCTTGGCCTCTTAAAAGTTGTAAATTATACAAGTAAAACATATTTTCATTCTAAAAACTTCAAACAAAGCAGAGCATGCCCCTATCTCTCCCTAACCTTCAATCTTACTCCACTCTACAGGCAGGTAACTCCTGTTTTGGCAAGTATCCCTATCTTTTGCTATCTTTCTTTTTGTTTTGTAACATAAATGGAATCACAGTATGTTTTCTGCAATTTTTTTTTTAACTTTGTACTGAGGCTTAGCCTACGTAGTGCTATTCCTGTGAACTATGGGCCATCCTCAACCCTCAAGTAGAGAGTGCCTTGATTTCCACGTTGAACAGAAAGGCTCTGAGCTGCTGCCTGCCCCCTCTAGTCCTGGAGGCCCCGCGGGGGACAGGGCACAGCTCGGTAGGGCCAGGTGCAGGCTGGGCCTGGATGGAACAGACCTCGGCAGAGACAGGGAGGGCACACGGGGCAGGTTGGTGGGCTGGCCTGGAACACAGCCGGGGCTCCACGCCCTTGGCCGCCTCCTCCCTCTTGACTTTGAAAGACACGCACCATTTGTAGATGACATGATGCAGTATCAGAAATAGGGTTCGAGTTAATTTCGACCGTTTGCTAGCTTTCACTCTTCCATCTCTCCCACGCTCCTTCCTGCACAAGTGCATTTCTCTAGGATCCCATGTCAGCGGTACTGCTGGGTGGAAGGGTCAGGCGGTTTCTATTTTAATTCATTTTGATAAGCTGCTCTTTAGTAAGGTTCTACTATAAACAGAAATGCACCTCAGGCTCAGAGGAGCAGTCGATCCCCCCAAGCCTCACACAGGGATAGTAGTAGTCCTTCACATTTTTGCCACGTTGATGGGTAAAAAGTGATACATCGTTTTGCTCCCCAATGCTCTTTCCCAGTCAAGCTATACGTCTGTAGCTGCCCGTTCGGTATTAACTCCCTCTTCAGAGAGCTGTGGTGTAAACGGTGCGAGGAGCAGACTCGAGCCCGTGGGCCTGAGTCCGTGCCCTGACTCCCCTCCGTACCAGCCGGGCGGCTCTGGGCAGCTGACTTGACTCCCTCCGGCCCCTCACCGCACAAGGGGCAACCGGCGCTCACCTCACAGCCTTGTTAGGACAATACGGGAGCTAACATTTGTTCCGTGTTTCAAATGGAAAACCTTACCTACATCTCTGTTTCCTGAGAACAAATTCTCTTAAATGTTTATGGCTTCTGACACGTGCTGCCAAACGTTATGGAGCAGATGATGTATTCCACCTGCTTACTCTCCCCCCACTAGGAATGCCTCCTCCCCACTCCCCTCTCTACAGGAAACATGCATTTCCTTTGTAATGAGTAGAAAACGGGGGGGCGGGGGCAGAGTGGAAACTAAGGAGAAGGAAAAGATCCAGTTCAAATGACCTCCGTGGACTTGGCTTGGAGCCCCCGGTCCTCTGTGAGTGCGCGCAGGGCCACACGACTGCTCACCTGTGGGTCTGCCCCGGCACTCCGTGCAGGCAGGGCCTGGGTCGGCAGGGTCCGCAGAAGCTGCGGTGCACCCAGGCCCATCAAAGCCTTGCAAGTGACGGACTCCATTACACGTCTACTAGCAGTGCTTGCTGCCCTCCGGGAAACCCTGTCTATAGCTCTGCCCCTCACCTGGCGCACGAACTTCTACCCCTGACCCTCTGTGATCCCTCATTTAGGACCTGCCAGGGGCACATTACCATCTGGGAAATGCTGATGATAAGAAACAAGGGAGCAAGAGCCGTGTCCAGAGAACCTCGCTAAGTACACAGGCATGTTATACACATGTATTAAAAATGTGACCCTAAAGCACCCGTTTCTGAGAGTTCTGGCCTTTGCCAGGCGCTAAAAGCTTCATAAGCAAAAACCTCATTTAAAACTCACCAATACGTGATAGGTTTGGCATTATTATTGTTAGCCTTATTTAACAAATAAGGAATTTGGGGCTTAAAAAGGCTAAGAGGCTTCTCGAAGGGCAACAGATAGGAAGTCAACAGAGCCAGGACTCACTAGCAGGCCGTACTGACCCGAGTCCAGGCCAGGACACCTGGGACAATCAGGCAGCGTCACAGAGAGGAAAAGGGAGCACCCATCAAGTTCTGTAGGAGCTCAGAGAAAGGACACTGCATTGGGGACCCCTGAAGTGGCAGGACCAACAGGAGCCAGAGCAAGTAGACAGGGACCGGGGAACAGTGTGGCACAAATGAGGTCCGATGGTGAGAGGTGAGGGCGACGTGCACGTGTGCACACGTACGCTCACCCACAGAGGCTCGGCTGATGAACCTCCTCCTGGGTCTCGCCCTCCCACAGAGGGAGACCAGGCAGACGGCTCCTGCCTGAAGCCAGGTGACCGGGGCTGCAAGAGCGGAGCAAAACAGTCATAGGAAAAAGCGGGAGGCTGGGAGGAACGTGCCGACTGGACTGGCTGAATTGCCACTGTCTCCTGGTTTGCTGCGACATTGTCCTGGCACTTTGCTAACATGGCAGGTACCAGCTGAGCAAGGAGGAGGTATGGAGCCCCGACATGAGCTGTGATCATCTCTAGGCACCACTCTAAACTGAGCTTTGCGAGTGCTGAAATGCTGTTTGTGAGGCAGTAAAATCCAGAGCCAAGCTTGCTGAATGGATCTTGGTTTCACAGGAGGGTCTCCTAAGTGGGGAGCTGTTTCAAGAATGCTTAGGAAAAACTACCCATTTCACCTAAGTAAAACACACTGCATCAGCTGGCCAGGGCACCCTGGTCTCTGGCAGGCGAGGAACCGACCGTGCAGCCGCCAATGCTCCGCTGGCAGGTTTTCGGCAGCGGTCACGGCCTACAGAATACAGTGCTTCGTTCCCGGAGGCCCTGACTTGTTGCCACATAGGCAGAAGGGGTGGGGTGGGAGCTGCTGGGTTCTACTTTGAGGGAAGAGGTACTAACTTTATTTAAAAAACTGAGACTTCCTGCACATAACATAAAATTTTGCAACATAAAGCTCTCTCTTTTAAAGCATACAACTGGGTCATTTTTTGTAAATCCACAAGTTACATAAAGCATCACTGCTATTTAATTCTGGAACAGTTCCATTACCCCAAAAAGATGCCAGGTGTCTAATTCCCCTTTTCCCTTCAGTTCAGCAACCATTATCCTACTTTCTGACTCAGTGGATTAAGAGGCGCTAACTTTTAAAGTTAGTATAAAATATTCAAAACTGCATGTTGTAACTTGTCAAGCCAAAAGCAAACTAAAACAAAAACCAGAAGAAGCCATCACACAAGCAAAAAAGGAAGGCTGTGGAATTACATAAACTGTATGATCTTGTACATATACAGAAAACGGAGCATTTCAGAAAATAGGTCTTTCCCTGAGATTCTTCTAGTTTCTCCTACTGAGAAAGTTCCTGCCTTGAGAGGCCCACACTGGCATTATTTCCCCAAATTTTCTTTCTCAAGGAGCTACCAAAAAGGTTTCGGCTACTGCATTGGCCGGGAATCGAACCCGGGCCTCCCGCGTGGCAGGCGAGAATTCTACCACTGAACCACCAATGCTCCACCTGACAGCTGCTCTGCCTCCAGCTGTTTTGCTGCTCTGGCTCCCAGAGCGACTGCACAGCGGTAACCTGACACCCGCGCTGGTCCAGCAGGACCGCCAGCCAAACCCAGGACAGGAGACCCGTGGAGGCCACGTGCCTGGCACGCTGTTAGATGTTCCAGAGAAGCCCGAGAACAGCAATGGTAGAAAACGCTTTGGGAATTCTTTCAGCTCCTGGAACTCAGGTTCCAGACTTGAGTCTGTTAGCCTTAAAAATCTCAGCGGGTTCTGCATTAATTTACTCTCTGGGTGACTGCGAAGGAGAACATCACCCCGAAGCTGATCAGTGCTCTCTCTCAGTGAGGAGAGAGGCCTCCCAAAGAAAAACAGAAGTCAGGGCTATAGATAACATTTAGAGAGTTACACTCCAGACTCTAACTGACATACAAGTGCTTTTCTTCATGTTACAAGTAAAACAATAATGCTGAAAGAGTGTGAAAGGGCAGCAGAGAGCCATTTAGCTTGTCCAAAACACTGCTTTCGGCAGCAGCGCCCCCAAGGACTGAATGAGCTGCACTGTAGCTTTCATAGCCCCTGCCCCGGGAACGGCTGGCACGGGGAAGGGAGCTGGCCTCCAGGTGGCCAGGTGAGTCCTGCAGCCACGCTCCAAACCTTCCTATTTCCTGTAGCCAAACCCAAAAAAAGATTTCTGAGAGGCTTAATGGTCGTTGAGGCAGTAAGAGTTAAGAATATAGGTTTTCGAGGCAGACAGCCAGCATGTAAATCCCAATTTTGCCACCTAGTAGCTGCCAGACCCTGGTCGTGTTACTGGTCTTCCCAGTGCCCATCTGTAGAATGCAGAAAACAGCAACTTCTACCTCACTGGGTTGTTACCAGAGTTAGATGAAGTGCCGTAGAGAAAGTAGCCCTGGCTGGTTAAGCTGGGCCCCAAGCCTGGGAGGCGTGAGGGGTGGGAGGCAGGTCTACTCACCAACGGCTGTCCCTTCCTGCTTTGCCAGCGAGTCCTCGGGGTTGGGCTCTGCCTGCCTCTGCACCACTGGCTTCGGCTCGTCAGGCTCGTCATCCTCAGGGGTGACCAGCTTCATCAGGCTTTGGTTACACACGTTGGCCACCTCCTTGATGCCTGAGTCCACTGATGTAAGGAGTAGCCCCACCCAGGGGGTGTTCCCTAAACCCGAGGTCACTGGCATGGTTCCTCTCCAGAGAGGGACCACTGGGCAATCTGAACAGAGTCCCCATGAAACGCTCCTGTCTTCTCATAGGACACATGCTGGTGGACTTCCTACCACCAGGATTCCACCCACCCAAGACAGGGCAGTATGAGGGGCTTGGAGCCATGCAACCTGGGAGAGCTGCTTCAGATCCGGAAGTAACCCCGTGAGGTTTGGGGACAATGGTATTGGCCCTGTGTCCCTGCCGCTGCCTTGGTGCTCCGGTCTGTTTCCAGCTCTGCTGGTTGCTCCCCAGGTCCCAGGGGCTATCTGGAGGTGTGAGGGATCCTGAGGGATCCTAAGGGAGCCCCCCCTATCTCCACCAGGGTCCTGCAACTTCAGAGCCTCCTTAGCGGCTGCTCCCATTTCCTCTCCTCAGGGTGAAGGATACTTTTCTTGCGGTCATCATAGGCCAGGCAGGGCAAGACGGCGGTCAGGATCCCAGAAGAGTAGGGCAGCATCACCCGGCCAGCCAGCTGGATGAACTCACGCATCCAGCACATGGCTGTCAGCTGGATCAGGTCATCTGGAAGAGGAATCGCGGGGTTCTGGGAAGGTCAGCACCAGCAACCAGAGCGCTCCCTCCCACTGACTAGGCCCGGAGGATGGGACCAGAGGGGACTCAAGGGCTTGCATTGCTTCTAGCCTCACTGATACTCTCTCACCCTCCAAAATAACACACAGGTTGGGATGGCACAGCAAACTTGTGGCACATGTAAGGGCAGCCATGGCTCTCTTCCCCTCTGCGCCCAAAAAGGGGCTCAGCAGCTCCTCTCATCACGGGGGGCGTTCACTTCCCTGCTGCTTGAATCTGGGCTGGCTTTGCTACTGTGGGCCCCAGAAAGTGCCAGAAGTCATGGCATGGCTGGTTGAAGCCCAGGCCCCCAGAGGCCTTGCTCCCCACAACTAGGTGTCTTGGGACCGCATTGATGCCATATGAGTGCATTTGGGCTGGCATGCTGGATGGTGAGACACTTGGACCAACGGTTCCTGCTTCCCAGGTGACAGCCAGCTCACTGCCAGATGTGAGTGAGGCCATCCCAGACCACCCAGGCTCAGATGACCCTTCAGCTGACTGCAGGTGCACAAGAAGGGCAGCCAAGCCCGGCCCAGGTGAGCAGCACCAGCCAGCTGCGTGCGGACTCATGACCAACAATAAGCGGCTGCTGTGGAGAAAGGTCACACTTTGCAGGGGTCTCAACCGCAGCAGAAACTCACGGATACACAGTCCCAACCTCAAAGCATTTCAGTTTTCAGTGAAATGTCAAGTTCCCCAGCAAGAGGGTCTCCAGAGCTTACTCTAGGGTCAGACCAAGCAAAAGGGCCCCCAAGTTGATGGAGGAATCGAATTTCTCTCAGAGGGATGCACCACTCTACCGCCCCAGGTCCGCTGCTGTGCTGGTTCATACTCCCACCAGCGCTCCTTCCGCCTCTGAGGAGATGCAGTGGCCACTGGCCTTCACACTCACCTGTGGTCTGGCAGTGGATCACCAGGATGTTGGCCATCTCGGCAAACTTAACACTGGAGGGGTTCTTCTTAATTTCTTTCAAGAATTCTCCAAGGACCACCTCACACCTACCAATGAGAGGAGGAGAAGGGAAGTAGCCTCCGCCAGCCAGGGCGGGACGAGCCTCTCCCCACACCCACTTCTGCTCTGGGTGGGCCGCTGGGAGGGGATACACTTCAGAGCTGCCGATGGCTGTATTCCAGAGGCTGGGGATTAACAAGCTCTTTGCTCCTCAAGGCAGGAATCACATGAACCAGGTGGAAAAGAATGAACTTGTGCTCCCGCGGCTGCCCGTCTGCTGGGGGGGGAGGTGCGTGTGTGCACGGAGCAGTGGCCTGTTCCCTCTCTCCACTCACATTTTCCGAATCTCTTTGCCATTGTCGCCCAGGATCTGGAAAAGTCCATCCAGGATCTCTGGCAAATAATCCAGCAGGTTAATGTCTGGCACAGACTCCAGAACCAGGATCTGACCCAGAGGAAGAAACCAGAAGGGAAAGTTACTCCAGTGTGAGAACCTTCTTCTCATTGTCCCCAGTGCTCTGGGACAAGGCGGTGGGAAGGTGGCCCTGCTGAGGCAGCGTTTCATGGCCCTCCAGGTGCCCCATGGCAGGGAGTGGGTTAAATGTGCAAGATGGGGATTTAACTCCAAGGAGATTCTGATGCCACAGGAAGAAGGGAGGACACAGGAAAGGACAGAAGGCTCAAAGAGGTGGGGCCGCTAGAATAGCACCACTGGTTTCGAAGAGAAATGGAGGCATTTCCTGGGACAAAGAAAGAACCGTATCCTCATCAGGGGCAAACATGACGGGCTTCGGGGAAGAGCTGAATAAATGCGTTTTGAATTACCTGATGTCACTGGCTATTAGAGGGACAATAAGGAGGCTTCTCTCAGCCACAGGAACTGCCCAGGGTGTGGCAGGGGTCAGATTTTACTAAACTTGAGGCTCATTACAGCTAGAAAAAAACAGTTGTGGGGCTGGCCCTTACCCAGGAGATGATGAACTGCCGAGCGTACTGGTTGTTGGAGTAAATCCTCTCCCGCAACAAAGGGATGAAGCCCACCAGGTCAAACTTGTTGCTCTCCGTCACGATGTCCTGTGGGTCAGAGGCATGTGAGCTGCCGAAAGCCAGAGGCCAAGGGTGGCCTGACCTGACCGAATTATTGGCCCAGGGCTGGCTCTAGGGGTCAGGTGGCCACGGAGGAAAATGGGCAGAGCCCATGCCAGGTAGGAGAAATCCTGGAGCATCCACCCTCCCACATGGAAAAGGAAAAACAAAAATGCTGGAGTAAAAGCAGGAATCGAGGCCAAGAGGACTGATCATATGGCAAAACCCTAGATCCGGATCAAATTCCCCAGTGAGCTTAGAAAAGCAGCCCCTGTCATTGGGGGTATGGGGAATGGAGGTGAGGGGCACCTCGCCCCAGGGGGGTTAGCATGAGGGGGCGTTTGGGGTGATAGATGTTTCTGTATTTTGGTTGTGCTGGTGACATTACTCTCTACACTTGCGGTAGAACTGCACACCAGAATCAACCTGACTGTATATAAATGAAACAATTTTTAAACATTAGGAAGAGCACCCCCAGTGATAGAATTTATAAGCTGTACAAATAGATGGATGAAACAGAGTACTACCTTTAAAAGGCGGTCTAGGAGCTCAGATCCGCTTTTCACATTGGGGTCTGGGTCTGCAGCCAACTACAAAGGTAAGGAAACAGAGATGGTCAGAGTTGATACATAAGACAAAGAATCTACTAAAAACCCACGGCCGAGTCCCTGGCACAGCTTGGAGTACTGAACAGGCACCCCTTCCAAAGAAGAAACGGAAGAAAGGTAGGGATGTACAACAGGCAAAGCGGAACCTGGGTAAGGAACCGAAATGCAGTGCACTTTCCCTTCTGTTCAGGAACCTCTGGGGCCTGCTGCCACCAGGTCAGGTGGTTGGTTCCCATCGGCCTTCCTTGATGGTTTCCAATCTTCAAATGCTGGGTCCTCTTCTCCACTCCTGGAAGCTGGTCCTCTGGATGTGACCATGGTGGTCAGCAGAGGCCCGGGAGGCTGAGCGGGGTGCTCGGGAAGGTGGGTCATGGCCTCCACTGCCTTCATAAGTAGGGTTTTTTCTAGAGCTTATAGGCTAGTGCTACCCTTGCAGGGGAAATAGTCTGTACTATGGATTCACCATCTCCACCTTCTGTAGAGACGGTGAGGGCTTTTCAAACTGTTTTTTTCCTTCCACTCCATGGTGGACTGACACTTTCGTAAGATGCAGTAAAAATCAATTAATAGAGAAATGGAAAAAAAAAATCAAACGTAAATACAAGCCCATTAAATTACTACTAGACCATGGGGTGCCTGGGTGTCTCAGTTGGTTAAGCGTCCGGCTTCGGCTCAGGTCATGATCTCACTCATGGTTCGTGGGTTCAAGCTCCACGTCGGGCTCTGTGCTGACAGTTAGCTCAGAGCCTGGAGCCTGTTTCAGATTCTGTGTTTCCCTCTCTCTCTGACCCTCCCCTGCCCATGCTGTCTCTCTCTGTCTCTCAAAAATAAATTAAAAACATTAAAAAAAATAACAAAATTATTACTAGACTGAACAGACAAGTGGCCCCAGCAGCCCCGGGTCTACATGCTCTTCCCGCATCTGGGTAAAGGGACCCAAGCACTCAAGGCCCCAAAGGTCATGTGAGCGGATGGGGTGGGCTCAGCCTGGCTGGAGTGGGGGGCGCTCACCTTGCTGAGCCCATCGAAGAGCACGTTGAAGTGGGGCAGCACGGCGCCGCGGGCCACCTTGACGATGTTGTACAGGGCCTCGCATGCATAGTAGCGCAGCCTGCTGTCCGCGTCATTGAAGCAGGTGAGCACCGGCTCAATCAGCTCCTTTAGGTACAACCCCGAGTCCTGCAATGGGGCAGGAGGAGAACCAGCTCAAGATGGGTCAGGATGTGGGCCACCAGCACCCAGCTGACACCGCAGCACCCCCGGAGATGCTGAGGCCTTTGTGTGAGGGCTGGCCTTACAGAGCCTTTGCGACTCGACCTCCCAGGCTAGGAGCCATGCCACGGAAGGAGGGTGCAAGGCTGCAAAGCCAGCTGTGCTGGTCTTAGGTGTGCAGAGAATGGGACTAAAGCAGAAGTCTGCAGCACCCTGCTGGGTCTTGGGGGTGACAGTGAAGGCCATTGCTGCCGTGTCTGGCCCCCAGGGAGAAAGGCCTACCTTGCCCAGTGCAATAGAGCAGGCAGCCAGGCCGATGAGGCCCCCTTTCCGGCTGTGGGGGTGCTGAGACAGGGCAAACTCCTGAGACAGGGTCTGGATCACATGCTTGATTTGCACAGTGTTGTTCTGGGCCACGAACTCCCGGACCAGCCTGGAGAAAGAGGAGAGAGGGGCTGCATGAGCAGTGGAGTCAGGCTCCCCCGGCTGCTGGCTCCGGGGGTCGGGGCTGCAGAAGGGAGATGAGATGACCTGTTTAGAAAGAGGAATCAGAAGTCATGCAGCTCAGTGTGGACGCTTCCCAGCTCTCCTGCCGACCGGACGGCGCTGGCTGGCTCCTGGTTGTTTCCCTACTCTGGGCCGCAGTTTCTCTCTGAGTACAACAGAATGAGGAACGGCGAGCCACCTCACTCGTGGGAATCGGGGGACTCTGAGAGAATGAAAGGGAACATCTTGTTGGCGACCAAAAATTGTAACATGGTCAGTTAGTCAACCATCTACCTATTCAGTGCTTGCTCAGCCCTCCATTTCTGTACCCAAAAGGTTCTCTGTGTCAGTGTCATTTCCATGGATAGTGCTGAATTGGGTCTAAGAGCAATGGGCAAGGTCCACATGCAAACAACTAGTTGTAGCAACGTGGTGCAAGTGATACCACGGAAGCCAGAAAAACACCTTGGGCTGAATGGCATTTGGGTCAGATCTTAAAAACACCTACAGGCACTTTCCAGGTAAATGGCAAGGCATCTCAGGCCCAGGGAAGAGACTGGCCAGAGGCAGAGGGCTCTGGAAAGACACAGAGGATTTGGAGGAGGAGGAGGAGTCTGGCCTATGGAAGGAAGACAACTGTCAAGGTGACAGTCAGCAGCAATGGAATGACCTATGTTTTATTTATTTACTATTTTTTCCAGGTCGATGTTTTATTTAGGTATCTGTGGTGGCAGCCTGGGGAGGCTGGGCCGTGGGGGCTGGTTTGACAGAAGACTGAGGAAATCCCCGTGGAACATCACAGCTGTCAGGGTCAGGAAGGAGGGCCTGAGACATGGAAGGAGCAGGGATGGGCTGTTTTACATCAGACAGAAGAGCACCAGGAACCCATGTAACACAGGAGGCATGGAAGGCAGGTCTGCGTCCAAGGTCTCCCAACTAGGGGGTGAGGCTAAGAGGGAGAAGGGAGCTGTGAGGGAGGCCCCTTCTGTGGGAAGGAGCACCTATGGTACCCCTGGCAGATGATCCATGGCAGGTCCTGCCTGGAGAAGAGGACAGCAGAGGGAGGACGGTCCCATGAGGGACCAGCCTCAGAGAACCGATAACCAGCTCCCCAGGTAACTGATGAAGCTATGGCCTGGGTGTCAGCAAGTCTTTCCACAAGTGGGATTTCAGCCAGACCTTGAAGGAGGCAGGGAGAGAGGAGACAGAGATGTTCCGGGCAGGAGGAGATGAATGAGCCGAGGCGAGGAGAGGGAATCAAGCAAGCTTGTCTGGGGCCCCAGAGAACAGAGCAGCAGTAAGGGATCTACCAGGATGGCTGGCTATGGCCACTCCAGCCATCTCAGATTAGGGAGAATGGATCCTGCAGCATGGGTAACAGAGAATCTTCGTACGGGGCTTGAAGAGGATGTCTCGAGAAGCTGTGAGATGGAGACCATCCCACCATCTAAGTGTGAGGGATGGCCGCCAGTGTAGCAGCCAAGGACTGAACTGTCTACATGGTATGGACTTTTTGAAGCAGCTGCCTGATGCACTAACTGCTGTGTCCATCATGGCACCCACTGCTCCCCTGCCACATAAATGGGGGTCTCAAGTTGGCTGGAAGACTAAGGACAGTCAAGTCCAAAAGGTATCAATTAGTCTAGGTGGTTCCAGCTCCATGTCCAGAACCTGCCAGTGATTAGACCTGTTGAAAAATAAACGTGCAGCCCCATGAGGCAAAGACCTCTCCTACGAAAAGGTTGGTCGATGAGGGGTTGATGCAATTTGACGAAGATTTAATACAGCAAGTCGTATGTGCCAGGCTCTGTGTGCACAGAGGTGAACAAAACAGGCTTGGCTCTCAAGCTGATGGATGTGGGAGCAGGGACGGGTATTTTGGGAAGGCGGTGTATAAACGACCTGTGAGGTAGGTGCCTCTTTCTTTGATCTTTACAGGGTGAGATCCCACCAAGCGCACCCTAGGGAGCTGAGAGTTGTGGACGCACCCAGGGCCTCAGGTGTAACCTCAATGGCAGCTCCGTAGGCTCCCTCGCTTCCAAAGCAGTCTAGTAAGGTCCAGCAAGGATGGTTCTCCATAAATCTGTCTGCCTTCCCAAACTGGACAAACTGGCCAGGTGAGGCGCCGGGATGGGCCAGAGCTCCTGGGAGCATCACAGACACAGCCACTTGAGAAAAGCCCTGCAGATGTGTCAGAGAACAGCTGGAGCATTGGTGGTTCAGTGGTAGAATTCTCGCCTGCCACGCGGGAGGCCCGGGTTCGATTCCCGGCCAATGCAGGGCTGTTCTTTTTGCCTTTTCCTGGCCGGCCTCTCCTCACACAGAGATCCTGCTGGAGGAGCCAGTCTCCTCAAACACGCGGGCCTGCAGCAGCCCAGGGTGCTGTGAATCTGACCTCCCTTCCCGGTTCAGTGAGCCCAGGAGTGGCAGCTGGGCTCTCCAGGGAGGCACTGCTGGCTGTGGGACGGAGGCCTTCACATCCTGCACCAGTGAGGGACTCAGACTAGGCCAGTCTCCAGCAGGAAGCTGGGGTGAAACCCGAGAACTGTGGCAGCTCAGCACACAGTGAACATGGAATGGGGGAACGCATACATCCAACAGGCAGAAAGTCACCCAAAGCCTCCAAAAACTTTTTGCTATAAGGAGGGACTCGAGCTCTAGTTTCTCTCAGGAGATCTGAAGGCAAAGCAACTTCCCTGTCTCTCCTTCAGCTCACACAAGCACACATGCACACACGCACACGCATGCCTCTGCCTCTTTCCTTCAGCTCTGGAGCCTGTGCTTTCTGTCCTTGCTGCTGTGCTGATGTGGCAGCATCAGAGCCCAGCCTTATTTTCTGTGAATCAGCAGATCTACAAGGAGGCACAGGGCCGGGGTTAAAGGGAGGGGCTCACACAGCTGCTCACAGCTGGAGCATTGGTGGTTCAGTGGTAGAATTCTCGCCTGCCACGCGGGAGGCCCGGGTTCGATTCCCGGCCAATGCAAACAACAAGGTTTTGTTGTTTTTTTTTTAACCCTAGAAGATTGGCTTTGGGATTTCACACTGCCTGAAGAATATGTGACTACAGTCTGACAACTGAGAATGACTTGTTGCTAGCCTGAGTTTTAAATAGATTTGGCAAAAAATACTCAGTTTCTTGAATTCCACAAACATCTAGAACCTGTGTCTCCCTGTTCTTGAGTCCAGGGTGTGTGGGTCACCAGAGCCACTGGAAGCCACTGTGCCTCCTGCTCCTGCCCAGAGCCTGCAGGGGGACTTTGGCTGCCGACCACACTCCTGAGGAAGCCAGGCCCCGTTTCTGCTCAGGACAAGTCAGGGCAGCATGCGGAGGGGAGCAGGCACATCCGTGACACTTCAGCAGGGCGCCTGCAGAAGATCCGGCTGGGCCAGTGGCACCGCCATCCTGGAACCATGGCCTCGCCTGTCTGCTTGTTCCAGGGTCACTAATGGTCCCTGAACACCTGGAAAGGGGGAGAGGCCATTCTTCCCTATGCTGGAGCCAGCACAGGGGACCCATTCCCTGCCATGAGGGGCTCCCTGCTGCACAGGAAATAAGACCACACACAGGACTTGCATGCAAAGCAGAGGCAAAATGATCTGGTGAGAAGCTCGTGAGGCGAGGTGGGAAGGCAAGAGAGAGCACGCCTGGCATCTGGTGGGGAGGGATGAGGCACGGCTTCGCGAGGGGCAGCATGAGGGGGGCTCTGAAGGATGAGCAGTGTTCTTGCTGGAACTCTTTGGGACCAGGCAGCCCAGACAGAGGGAATAGCGTGAACACTGGCTCAGAGGAAGGTGCGAGGCGTTTGGTTTGGCAGAGTGAAGGACACATGTAGAGGAGAGGTGGGTGACAGGGCCAGAGAGGCTGCTCCCAGTCACGTGCATGGCAAAGGAACTGGCATTTAATTCTGGTGGCGGTAGGAGCCGCAGAAGGTGGGGGTAACCTGCAGTGGTGGGTGGTAAGGGTTTGAAAGGCATTAGGGAGCTCTGAAGAATCTGAAGGCTTACAGAGACAGAATGGCAAGGGTGCGAGGCATGGGGCTTTAATGTTGGGGTGTCAGGACGTATGAGCACCAGGGTCTCCCAAAGGCAGGAGATGCGCAAGCAGGATGTTCGTATTTAACACTCCCTCTGACTGCGCGGCCCAGGAGCACCTCTCTCATTCGCTCAACACCAGGGAGAAGACGTCCCCACCCTGAACCCTTCCAGGGCTCAACACGTCCCAGGCCACTGCGAGAATGACGGCCCATGTAAGTCTTGAGGCCCCAGAACCCCACACACTTAGGGGCATGTCCAGGGAAACAGGGTAACAATGGATCCCCCCTGGAGAGAAAGCCACGAGAACACCCGCTCACTAGCACCATCAGCTTGGCGGGCACCTGGCCTGGTCCTGCGGGTCAACCCCTAGGGCCACAGCAGGAAGAGTGGTCTGACTAGTCGAGTCTGCCCTCCTTACCTGGCGCTCAGGGCAAGCACAACAGGACCAGGCTGGCCTCTCTCGGCTCACTGCCCGCTGCCCAGCGGAGCTGTCCACTCTAGCCAGACCCACCTTCACACTGTAAACCTGGGCCCTGCTCACTCCACCCCGGGACACCCCCGTGTACCTCCCTGTCCAGGAAAGCTCCTGCTCCGCATCCTACCCGGCCTTCACCGTCTGGCTCAAATCCACCCCCTGCTTGTCCCGACCATCCCAGGAAAGTGATCACTCCTCCTCTGAATACTGAAGGACTGACTCAGGGACCCTCTCGTTCTGTTCCCAGCAACACACTGGCGAAGGTCATGGACTCCTCACGT
The DNA here is from genome assembly GCF_006229205.1 of Suricata suricatta. Taxonomy (NCBI): domain Eukaryota; kingdom Metazoa; phylum Chordata; class Mammalia; order Carnivora; family Herpestidae; genus Suricata; species Suricata suricatta. The sequence continues at coordinate 12,535,903 of NC_043715.1, forward strand.
GTGCATCTCTATCTCTACAGCTCCCTGGTAAGTCTGTAAGGACAGAGCGCCAGCCCTGTCCGAGTCCAGCGCTCTGCTGGCGGCGCGTGGGAAACAGCCGGCACAGTTGTAGGAGCCCCACGCTGCTGTACGGGTGACACGGAGGAGTCTCCTATTCTAGTCCTAACCTGCTGGCTCAGCGGCTACCATATCTTGGTGGTCCTAAGCCCTGAGCGTCATGATTCAAGTCAGGAGGAGAAAGGGCACCATTACCGGGATCCCCGAGTGCACACTGTGAATGCACCCAACCCACCATGTTGCCGGGACTATGGTGGGGGAGGATGCAGAAGCCACGGTGTGCTCTGAGGGCCACCGACCAAGGGGTGAAGGCATGCCCTAATCGAGGTGCTCCAAAATAGGCCCAGTCAACAGGACTTGCCTCTCCATTTCACAGGGCTGTGTCAGGAGAAAAGCAACTTACAAAGGAAGGCAGAGTAAGTGGAGTTTAAACTCCAGGGTAGGCGCTCCCGGTTTCAGGCCTAGTCTCTCTTCAAAAGACACATCGTTTCATCTTTCATCCACAGGCTGCAAGCCACAGGCTGGGATCTGAAGCTGCACTAGTTTTGAAGTTAATACTTGGCCCAGAAACTCTCACGATCACAAATCGCTGGGACCCTCACTGACGTAAAGGTCACAGGCATTACTCTTCTATGTGCCAGAGAAGAGGGGTCTGCTCCTGCCTGGCTCCCTCTAAAAACAGTTACAAACCCAGGCTGGTGAAGGGTCCTCTAGAGGCTACTGCCTCTCTTCTCGTGGTCAGTGGCGTCGCCGGATGGCAGTACACTCCTTCCCCAGAGACACAAACCCAACTAGGCCACTCCAAGCTCGTGACGTGGTCCCCGCAAGTGCGAAGTGCCACGCCAACTACGCCGTCCTTGAGAGAAGGAGCCCCAGACAGGGGAGGATACACTGGGAACTGCCGTCAGGCGAAAGAGACACCGTCTCAGCAGTACAACCACAGCCCCTCACTGAACCCCCTGGCCTCTGTGACACGGCGCAGGGACAATCACAGGCCACAGAGGGCTGGTGACCGACCCCTTTCCCAGGCACACGCTCCACGCTGAGTATTTCAGTTACTTCCGCAGTGATTTGAAACAGAGCCTCAGGGAGACCTAGTCCCCTGCCCAGGGCCGCAGGGGACCGGAGGATCTGAACCCGCGACGCACCTCAAAGCAACGCCCTTTCAACTGAACACCAGCTCCTCTCGCCCATCTTCTCAAAGCCCCTCGGCTGCAAAGTGAACACACCCAGTTACGGAGCGGGCTTCCCTTGCGGAGAACCGAGGCCCCCAAGCGACATGCAGCTTTCTCCACATATTTCCCCATCCTGTTCGGTGTTCAGACACCCCTGAAGCAGTTCTCCCCCACCCGTGGGGGGTACGGAGGACGTGCACATTTGCTGTGCTCTAAAAATCTCCACAGCTGGTCTTACGCCATGAAGGTACATCAGTAACTATTTGCTGAGCACTTACTATATGCTAGGTGATAAATACTGGATACTTTACATGCATTGTCTGATTCAAACTTTCTCCCCCTCCTCAAATATCACAGCTACCACTTGTTGGATGCTTAGTGGGTGCCAGGCACTTGACATTAAAAGCACTTTTTAAATGTTTATTTATTTTTGAGAGAAAAAGACCAAACACAAGTGGGAGGGGGCAGAGAGAGGGAGACACAGAATCCAAAGCAGGCTCCAGGCTCTGAGCTGTCCATTGAGGGGCGTGAACTCACGAGCCATGGGATCATGACCTGCACTGAAGTCTGAAGCTTAACTGTCTGAGCCATCCAGGTGCCCCAACATTTAAAAATTTTTATTTTTATCTTGAGAGAGAAAGTGAGAGAGAGCACGAGCAGGGGAGGGACAGACAGAGAGAATCCCAAGCAGGCTCCGAGCTGACAGCAGAGCCTGATGCAGAGCTCAATCCCATGAATCGTGAGATTATGGCCTGAGCTGAAATCAAGAGTTGGATGCTCAACTGATTGAACGCTCCTTGACATTTCTTATTTCATCGAATCCCAGCCCCTCTCTGATTTGGTGATGTCCAAATGTCCCAGCCAGGAGGTGGCAGAGGGTTTAGCCACTGCACTCATATTTCTGTCTTCACAAGAGACATTCTTGGCTGTAAGGTGGGGCTACTAATCTCAATGACTTTACAGTATTTCTAGAGAAAAACTAAGACAAGGAATGTCACATGCCCTAGGCAGCACATGCTCACACAGCAGCCTCAGTGCAAAGTCAGAATCAGAGAGACAAACTGATCTTACACACACCACGTGAGATCATGTTCATTCACTGCTAGCTCACTGGGAGCCTGCTATGGTCCTGGCTCCAAAGAGGACTGGTAGATAAATCCAGAATCGTGCTCATTTCTGCATCGTCAAGCTTTCTGCCTGGCCCTGGGGCTGCCAGCCTTTTCCTGTCCTGGCGCCTGCGCCCATCCGCCGCCTTCTCTACAGCATGCACTGTATTCAGACAGTACACCCAGGCAGCAGCTTCCCAAAGATAATCTGGGTAAAAATCTCCATCTGCTTTGCTGCGTATTTAAGTAACTTGGTTTCCACTGGCTCACTAGTTTCCAGTAACTGAACGAGAAAAGTGGAATGTTTGCCTCTGAGGAAGGCCCAAAGACTTTCTGAAAAGGCCTCAGAGTTAACTGACCAGATACACTGAGTGTCCACTGGAGGGAATCAGTGGACAAACTGTAAAAGTAGAAACAAGCCCAAGACACCAGGCGGCCGAATCTCAGGTGACAATAACTGTGACCATTTAATGGCTGCTCCCTTCACACTGCAAGAGCACACTACAGGCAGTTTTATTTTTTAAAACTGATATAATTCACATGTCATAAATTCACTTAAAAATGTTTTTATTTACTTATTTTGAGAGAGAGAGCATGTATGCATGAGCCTTACGCAGGGCTTGATTCCATGAACTGTGAGATCATGACTTTAGCCGAAATCAAGAGTCACATGCTTAACTGACGAGCCATCAAGGTGTCCCATAAATTCACTCTTTTAATGTGTATAATTCAGTGTACCGCTTAGCAGTCACTCCCCATGTTCCCCAAAGCTCCTTCCCCAAGCCCTGATCCACTTTCTATGAATTTGCCTAGTTGAGATATTTCACTGAAACAAATTTCTCAAATAAACAAAACGCATGGCTGGCTCCTTTTCACTTTTCAAGGTACATTTGTGTTTAAGACAAGGAAACTGAGGCACAGAGGAAATAAACCAGAGGTCACAAACTCAAATGCTTACAGGTGCCAAGCAGGGGATACAGGGGAGAAGGACAAGGAGGGGAAGTCTGTTGGGAACTTGCCAATACACGAGGCAAACTGGGGAGCCCATGTCCTGGCCCAGGGGAGACCGCTAGGTCCCCCTTATCTGCTGTGTGGGATTGTGGGCCCCACAGAGACACACTTCCAATTCCCTGGAAGCCACAAGCCCAAACTTCACTGTGAAATTTCTCAATTTAAAACACCTTGCAGGGGCGCCTGGGTGGCTCAGTTGGTTGAGCGTCCGACTTTGGCTCAGGTCATGATCTCATGGTTCGTGGGTTTGAGCCCTGTGTTGGGACTCTAGGCTGACAGCTCAGAGCCTGGAGCCTGCTTCAGATTCTGTGTCTCCCTTTCTCTGTCCCTCCCCTTCTTGCATTCTGTCTTTCTCTCTCTCTCAAAAATAAACAAAACATTAAAAAAAATTTTTTTAATTACTTTACATTCAGGCCAAACCAAACAGCTCCACCAGCAGGACATGGCCAATGGTTGCCGGTCTGCAACCCTTCGATGAAGCACACTGTGGAGGCCTCCACTGCCAAAGGAGAGCAGACCCGGCTGGAATTGTGACCCACACTTGCATTGAGCCACCGGTGATAAACAGTAGCTCATCACAGGGGTGGCGGGCGCGAGAGCCAGGTCAGACTCAACAGTTAACCCGTATCTGATCACAGAGCGCCAGCGATCCCTGCCCCCTCCCCAGCAGGCACAGGACACATTATTCGGAGCTCTGATCCCACAAGCCCTCCCTCAGGCTCTGGTGTCCTCAGGGGGCATGGCCTGGGCACCTACATTTGCTGGCTTTTGGAACTCAAAGTTCAGGAACCCTAGAGACTTGACACTGAGCCCATCCCTGGTTACCACGAAGGGCACTGTCTCTCCCAGCCCACAGCGAAAGGGCCCTGCCACCAGTGCGGGGCACGGCACCCCGGCAGCGTGAGCGTCCACTGCAGTGATCAGAGTGCCTTCCGGCATTTCTCCCCCACACTACGCTCTCCTGGAGAGCAGAGCCTGGGGTCTTACCAACCTTTTCATCAGGACCGATCAGTACCTATGTCCCCTGAAATTATTCACTGAGAGCCCACCAAACCCAAAGTATTCCATTCTAAAATCTTAGCCTAAGTGCTCTGTCCTTTAGAAACCTGTGTGGACACGTTGGTGTGAGGCTGAGGGGACAAAAGCTCTCCAGGACTGTGCATAGCAGGTCACACATTTAGCGATCAGATCTTGGGTCTCTCAACCCAGCCTACTCTTGAGATTCCACAGTCCCAAGATTCTTCACTGAGCCAAGCATCCATCTCTGCGTTTTTAGTGTTTGAGAGGCCTGTCCTGAAGTAAAAACACTCTCCTCTTACTATGAATTTTAATCCCTCACTGGAAAATCGTATGCGGTACTGGCTCTGTCCAACTGAGCGGATGGCACTGGAAAAGTCGCAGGTCAAACCACCATGGAGATGCTCAAGCACGGAATTCTGGATAGGGAAACTGTTCACTGTAGTGGGGAAGCCTTTGAGGCCGATGAACTTGTTTACTTTCTTTTTTTGTTTTTGTTTGTTTTTTTAAATCCAGGGTCTAGCTGTGAAACTTTGGGAAGAGTCTTTAACCTCAAGGAGCTTCTCCTTCCTCATCTGTGAAATGCCACTACCTCACTCAAATTTTGCAGCCATGCAAAATAAAGAGCTCAAATATGTGCAATGACCACACAAAGGGAAGCTTTACTATCCTCTTCGCCTCAAATGGCAGACAGCACTTGACACGTGATCGCTTTTTTTTTTTTTAAATGATCACTGTTGTAGATGGACTTGTATCCTCATCAAAGGCCCTAAGCCTCTCTGTGACTGTATTCGAAGACAGGGTCTCTAAGGCTAAATGAGATCATAAAGGTGTGGTCCTGATCCAACAGAATTAGTGTCTTTATAAACAGAGACACCAGAAAGCTCTTTGGTGAAGCACAGATAAGTCAGTCACTATCTGTCCCTAAGCAACTTGTGATACATATATTCAGCGGAAAATATCAACCCAGGCATTCCTCATTCCACATATGGCTGAAAAAGGCTAGAAACAGACTGAAGAACCTTTTACACCAGCGCTCTCAGACTTTAATGTGTACAAAAATCACCCAGGGATCTTATTAAAACGCACATTTGGATCCAAGGGTCTGGGGTGAGGCTAGAGAATCCCTTTCTAACAAGCTCCCAGATGATCCTGATGCCGCTAGTCTGTGGACTACACTTTCGGGTAGCAAAGTCCTCAGACTGCAATGTTATTTCCCCACCAAAAATGTATGGCCATTCACTCAGACACCAACTGTCAAGTGCTGTACCAAGGGCTGAAGATAAATAAAACAGGGTCACCACTCTTCAGGAGTCCATAGTCCAATTAAAGCCAGGAGGTTTCTCTGAATTCCACAATCAAGGGCAAAGTTGAATAAAAACAAGAAACCCATTAATGACAAAAGCCTTAAGGAACAGCGTGGGAGTGCTCACAGCGGCTGTGCTGGAGGCAACAGTGATGGTGAGATGAATACCTCTATTCAAGGACGCATCAGACACTCAAGCTACGGTAAAAATCAGACTTTCCTGAGAAGCAGACTGTGCGCTGGACAAAAGGTACCTTCAAAGCCAATAAAACCTGTGGACATGGAGCCACATCTATACATCAGCTCTGAGTCTCCTACTCAGTTTAGGGAGACGCATCATTCAGACTTGCTAGCATTAGTGAGAACTGGAGCATAAACAAGCAGCAGTTTGGAAAAAGATCAAGAAAGTGGTGCTTTATGAGAGATGAAACTAGTTGGTTTTGGAAATACTGAATGTTAGTGCTGAATGGGAGAGTCCTCAAGTAAGTCCAAGTCCATTACTTGATGAGGAAAGGAAAACCCAAAGCCGTTAAGGCAGTGGTTCTCAACTGGGGTGATTCTGCCCTCCTCCATGACATCTGGAGACACCACCTGGGGACATCTTTGGTTGGTAGAGCTCATGGATTGCTACCGGTATCTAGTGGGTAGTAGAGACCAGAGACACTGCTAAAAATCCTACAATGCACAGGACAGCCCACCACAACCAAGAATTATCTGTCCCAAAATGTCAATAGTGTTGAGGTTATGAAACCCTGAGTTAAGAAATTCCCTAACGTCGAAGAATGAGTGTCCTACCGTGGACTAAGACTGGAGATGTCCAACATTCTGCAATGATGGGAATGTTCTAAGACCTGTACTGTCCATTATGGCAACCAACAACCACATGTGACTACTGAACATCTGAAATATGGGTAGCATGACTGAGAAGCTGGATTTGTAATTTTTTACTTTATCTTTAATAATTTACACGCAAATAGCCATGCATGGCCAGTGGCTACTCTACTAGACAGGGCACAGGTAGGACTACAGTCCACATGTCCTGACTCTCAGCTTGGTGTTCTTCCAGTGTCAGGGCCTGCTTCTTTCCACTCTCCTGAAATCACCCATCCACCTGCCTTTATTCATAATTTGGGGGGGAAATTACAAATGTTAAACAATAGCAGAAAATCTTAAAACATTCCCAGCTGAACGCCTTGTTTTGTACTTTGCAAAATAAAACAAAATCTCAGGTCATGGCTGGTCATGGTTACACATACATGTAATGAGACTGTGGAAACAAGGTAGGTCAAATTATTCCTACTTCCACTCGCAGGGAAGGGTGATATGTCAGAGAGAAAATAAACATCCCTCTGAGCCTTGAGATTTTGATGTTCGGATCTGATTTCTCCAGCTGGTCACCTACCAGTCTCTTTCACTTGTCAGAAGCTGGGTGAGAAATGAGGCATCATTAGCAAATTCTCATGCTTCCCATTTCCCTCCCACCACAGAAGACCCTCTTTCATTTGCTGGTTTTGGATGGAGACCATACTGAAAACGCGCCGTGTGCCAGGCACTGTGCTAAGCTCTACACACTGGCTGTCGCTTTACTAGCACGTTAGCCCTTTGGGGCACCCGGAGGTTAAAGAACTTGGCCCAAGTCATTACAGCCCGTCAGAAGCAAAGCTGGGACTCCTAACCTCCTGCACTGCCCTAAGGGCCTAAAACTGGCTGGAAAGGCGTGAGGGGTTCCCCCGAGCAGCAAGAACCCTGCAAAGCCAGGGCGGTGTCCTGGCTCTGCTCCCCACGCCCAACCCTGGGTGCCCGCGGCTCTTACTTCTCGATCTCCAGCGCTGCCACCTTCCGCTTTTCATAGAGCTTGTCATTGAGGGCGCGCACGATGTTGGGCGTGAGCGGCGCGAAGTCTTTCTCAGGGTTCATGGTGGTAGCTCGGGGCGCTCCCCGGAGCCCCGCGACTCCTCAGCCCGCGGCTGCCCGGGCGGCGCCGGGGCCGGGGAAGTCTGCGGCTCCGCGCTGCCTCCGGCGCCGGCTCATGGACCACGCCGCCTCGCGCCTGTCTGCCCACCTCTACCGCCGCGCGCTGTCTCGGAACCCGGGCCTGGACCCCGCCCCCGCACACCTGCTCCCAGCCGCCCGACGGCTCACGCGACCCGCTCCCGCCCGGCACCGGCAGTGCTCAAGGGGCAGCGGCCATGTTATTCGGATCATGTGATTCTGTAACCGCTTCCGCCTTCCGCCTCGAGGACCCGCCCCTCGCCAGCCACGCCTCCGCACGCCTCCGCGCGCAGGCTGTCGGTGGGTTGTCCACGCCCCCACACGGCTCCACCTCCTCTCCTCACTCCAGCCTTCCGCACTCCACCACTCGCTGGTGGTTGGGGATGTTTGGTGGCACGCGTATCTCGTGCACTCAAGTTCTCGCACGTGGTCGGCTGGGAGCGTGGTGGGCTTTTGTGTAGGTCTGTGAGCACGAAGGGGATCGTGGAACCTGACTCATGCAGCATAACTTACAAAAATACTTACTGAATCCACTAGTTCATTTACTATTTAGTCACCAGTTTCGCATATGGCAATGTTTCCCAAATTGGAGGCATACTGTCATGATTTTTGCCATATTCTAGACACTTGTGCTATTATTAAAAAAGTATTTTTCTCCAATTTACTTTCAAAAATTCCTACTTTAGTCTTGCTTATGTACTAAGATCATTGTGTGAGTAGTTTTATATGTTTCTAAAACATATTAAAATAAATTCCCAATTAACAACAGTACTGTCTATTACCTAGAATCTCAGGCACCAACGGTGGCTCTCACCCTACCATTTGGGACTCAATTCCGAGTATGTTTACCATGCTTAGCTACTTTGAGGACTAGGTTACAGGAAGCAGAAGACCCAAATCTGAGTGCAGATCTCCAGATGGATCTGCTGTAAAGCCTCCCTTCCAAGTGCTTTGAGTGTCACACTAAATGGTGGAACAGAATTGAAGCTTTGTGGTAAAATTTTAAAAAGCACTTAATGCAGGTATTGTGGCTAATGGGGAGATGCATCAGACAAAGTTCCTCATTGTAAGCTTCCATAGTGGACAGGGATTTTAGGACAAGGGCTAGATCACAGTGGAGCCCAGAGGATTAAATATGAAAATAACACATGATGGTACTTTTTCTAACGAGTGGAAAATATTCATGGAAATCTGATAACAAAGTGAAAATAGAGTCTTATCCTCAAGCCATAGGTCATAATCTGTGGGACACAATGGAGGGGATATAGTAGGCAGAATTCCAATATGGCTCCCAAGATGCCCACCCCTCTGGGCACATACCCTGGATAATCCCCTTCCTTTGAGTGTGAATAAGACTTATAAATACAATTCGGTCACTCTAACAATTGTGTTATATAGCAGAAGGGATTCTGTAGGTGTGGTTAAGGTCTCTAATCAGTTGACTTTGAGTTATCTTGTGGTGGGTCCAACCTAGTCAGACAAGGCCTTAAAAGTAGAAGACATTTGAAGCAGCAGAGAGATTCTCCTGCTGGCCTTGGAGAATACACAGTAAAAACAGTTACTATGATGGGCTACATGGTAAAGACCTTAGAATGGTCTCAAATTGTCAAGAGTAGCCTCCTGAGGGTTGTCTGTTGCTAAGAAAATGGAGACTTCAGTCATAGGGCTGCAAGAAAATGAATTTTTTCAACACACCAAGGGAGCTTGGCAGTGGATCTTTTCTTAGTTGAGCTTCCAGAGAAAGACGCAGCTGTGATTGCAGGCAGTGAGACCCTGAGCCAAGAACCCAGGTCAGTTAATTAATGGACACTGTGAGATAAGAAACTTGTGTTGTTTTAAATTGCTAGATTTGTGGTAATTTGTTATGCAGCCATAAAAAAACAAATACAAAAGCTAACCCAAAACCCAGTAAGTCATGGAAAAAGTCTGTCTAGAAAAATCTGTGAATAAAGTGTTTTCCTGTACTGGTAAGGTTTTCACAGCTTTTAAAACCTTTGCTGACACAATCTGGCGAATGACAGTGTGTGCACCACCAATTTGAAACTGCCCCAAATTTAGATTCCTACCCAGAGAAAATGTTTTGCTTAATAGTTTCCTCCTCTTACTTTGATACCAAGTAGCACTGGTAGGGACATTCCAAATGTCTTTGCAAAGTTTATGTCTTTAGGATTTTGATAATGGTTGATGCAAGTCAATGAAAGAAAATTAAATCGGGGGGAATGATTTGGATCTATTTCTCCAGTGTGTATTCATTTCCACTGGACCCGTATCTAATATGATATTTCATTTGTTTTCTTTTGCTGTTTGGTTTGGTTTTTTCTTAAAGGTGAACTGAATTTCCCAAGGGTCATAATGAGATACAGTTTTTAATAATTGAAACAGTCATGTTTTTACTAGAAGGAACTCTTTTCATCTGAAATCATGTTCTGGACTAGGTTGCTAAGAAACTAGTTTTTTACTCAAGGTCCAAGCCAATGCTTTGTCCTACCTTTGGTTCAGAAATTCCTGGGGGAAAAATGTGGTTTCTTTTCTCTGCTATCTTGGAAAATGCCAACAAACTAAGGTTGTTTATGCATTACTGGACTGGTGGCCATGTTGAGAATGAAGCCCAAGGCCACCATTGCCTCCTCTGCATGCTTACTTCCCTGACCCTGCTGCCTAGCCCTGGCCAGGCCTGCTGTGTTCAGACTCTTTCTAGACTAGAGGATGATTGATACACCGAGTTGCACACAGTTCACAGCAGTAACTCATCTGCAGCCACGTGATGCCTCATTGTTATTGCATAAGTCATAGACATCGGAGCAAGTGGCTGCTGGTGGGCACTGTGTGAAATTGTACCCAAATCTTAGAACTGTGCAAAGTAGTTTCTCCAACAGCAATGTAATTTTGCTGGAGTTTCAGGGTAACATGTTGAAGGTGAATCCCATATGTGGTACCTGGCAATCCCTCGTGACATCATAATATTGTCACCCCCTGACCCAAATCAAGTCTTCCCCAAAGAAGTGGTTAGCCAGGATGCCACACTCATCAGGACCCCTGTGTTAATCAATGTCAGGGGCCCCATTTTATGTTGTATTCTGTGCAAATGCTCCCTGGAGAGGTGCCTGGGTAGCTCGGTCGGTTAAGCATCCAACTCTATTTCAGCTCAGGTCATGATCTCACAGTTCATGGGTTTGAGGCCCGTGTTGGGCATTGTCAGTGCAGAGCCTGTTTGGGATTCTCTCCCTCTCTTTCCCTGCCCCTTCCCTGCTTGTGTTCTCTCTCTCAAAATAAATAAATAAACTTTAAAAAACGGCCCCTGGAATTGTGTGTACCTCATGTTTCTGAACACCAGCAATGAGATGTCTCCTGGTCTGCTTGGCTGAGAACATATCCTTTCAAAGGTAACTCCCTCTAGCTTATGTCGCAACGCTCATTTTCACCAAGCTTCTCCTCCAGCCCTCTGCTGAGCTACTTCGCCATTCCAAATTGGCCAAAATGAAACAATTTTGTTATTGCATTTCTGAGGCCAAGGAAGCATGAGAACAACCTCAAGGGAAGAGATATACCACATGTCGAATCATGCCAGGAGGAGGTTCATGCCAGGGCAGCGTCTGAGCTAGGCTTTGACCCCAGGTAGAAGGGCCTGCCTCCTCACTCCAGGCCTATGAGGCCGTGGGCTCCAGACTCAGTGGCTTGGGGAGAGCTGGGGCAGGGCTGAGGCAGGGGGAAGTGCCCTGCCATTTTGCTGGTGGTGACACTTGGGAAGTGGCCAGTCTCCTTAGCAGTCAGTGCCTGGCGGTGGTGGCTGGGAGCCCTCCAGCTCCACAGAACACATTGAAATGCTGACCTTCACAGCTGGAGGAGTCCGCAAGGTACATCACACAGTGCTCCCACGTCTGGTGTTGCAGCCGACTTTCACACAGCTTGCTGTATCTCTTCTTCTCTCTAAGACCATCTATCGTGCTAGGTTTCAAGCTGTTGAGAAGGTGGCCCTTGAGGAAGGTGGTGGCAGGGCCAGTTGTTCCCCAACCCCAGCTACGCATCTGGTGAGTGGGTGGGAGAATGGACATTTTGGGGAAGGCGGGTCTCATCGGATAGGTAATAAGCAGAGTTGGTGAGACTTGTTTCTATGGTCCTAATGGAGAGGACCAGAGCTGTGGGTTCCACAAAGGCTCAGCTTCCATAGTTGCCTTCAAGGCAGCCTCTCTCAGCTGCAGTGTGCATATCACTCCCTGGAGATGCCTTAAAAAGCAGACTCTGATCCAGCAGGCGTGGGGCAGCCCGAGCTCCTGCAGTCCTAATGTGTTCCCAGGCTCGCTGGTGCAAGGCAGCTGGGCTGGGCAGCGTGCTCGGACCAGCAGCAACAGCCTCTCTGGGAACCTGGCAGAAGTGCAAGTTCTTGAGCCTGCCCCAAACTCCTAAATCAGACCCTCTGAGAATGGGACCAGGCGGCCTGTGGGTTAGCAAGCCCTCTGGGTGATTTTCATACTAAAACTTGAAAAGCACTGGCTTAATCAGACTCTGTGTGTTTGCTAGTCATAGCACATGCTCATCGGTCTCCACATCCTCTCAGATGACTGCTTAGTGCATTCTTTGCTCATTTAACCATCTGGAGAATCTGTCATTTTTGTCTTTATGCCTATTAGCATCTTTGGCGGTTTCACAAATGCACTGTTATGTGTAGCCCTGTGAGTACTTCAGTTGTGTGTAGGGGATACTGGACTGAGGGGTGTGGGGAGGTACAAAAGGATTAGAAGAGTCTTCCTCCATTAAGAAAAAACCCCCAACACCTCCAAAAGCAATAAGGGCTTGTTAAACAGCAGGTAGCTGGGCCACACCCCCCTGGACTTTGTGACTCTACGGGTCTGGGTGTGCCGTGAGAATTGGCATTTTTAATGAATTTTTAGGTGATGCTGCTGCTGCTCCAGGGAACATTTTCCAGATGCCTTCTTTGGATTATTCATTCCCAAAGGGCCATCTCCTTTCATGCTTTCTCCCTCTCCTGCAGGTAGGCTGTAGGGGATACGAAGTGGGGAGGACCTGCGGTGGGGGTGGGGGGCAGAAACAGAACCACTCCATGGCCAGTCTGCAGTCAACTTTATTTCATCAGGTGGCGCCAACAGGTATGTGGTCCTCTTAGTACACACGGCAGGACCAGGACCAGAGGCTGGGCAGAGACCGGTGTCTCACTCCTCCCTAGTGCTCTCCCTCTAAAGAAAGGCACGGACTTAGACCTCAGCCTTTCTGTGCATACGAAAGGGCTGCAGTTTAAACATATCAAACTGGGATGTGTTTCTCCCCTGGAGGGAGATTCCTGCCTCGATCGCGGCACGGACGGCCAGGTGGGCACGTGATCTGCGGCCCTGGCTCTCACTCTGCCGTACAAACAAGCTTGTACATGCCTCCCAGGCAGATTCCGTCAGAATCTGGCTGGAAGGCTGTGGACCAGAGCTGGCTGATGTGCGGAAGGGTGAAGACTCCGTGTGCTACAGGCTGACGCTAGCACAGAGCTGAGGATGGGAGCGGGGAGCTGGGGCCCCAGCGTTTCCCCAGGACCTGGCTCAGCGAGAACGTTCTTGTATATGACGGAAACAGGGTTCCTGCAATGATGGTGCAAGTGTTACCTGATATCGTGTTGAAAATGGTGATTCATTTGGCTTTTCTGTGAAAGCAGCATAAAAGATCATATCAAAATATGATCTTTAAGCCATTTTCGATTTTAAAAAGGAACCGTCATGCCCCAGTGTCATGCACTGGTAAGTATTATATGATGGAGGGTCACGAATGTCATATCCATGTCATCTGATTAAAAATGGAGATTATTATATGAGCTTTGGGAATACTACTAGAAACTAAATTCAGAGACTTGTCCTTACAAAGTACAGTATTTGTAATTACCATGTTTAATATGGAATATATATTTCACATATATATTTGGAATGAATATAATATGGAAATAAGTGCCCCTATAATTGAATGAGGAGATAAAACAGTACCTGTAGACTTTTGACTATGTTCTCTGTGCTTCCCCGGGGAAGGATAGTACATAGATATTAAGGCGGAGGAAATGATTCTTCAATGATGCAACTGACCTTACGTACCACTAAGGGGTGATCCCCTTCAGGTAATAAACCCACTTAATGCCTGTTTCGCTGCCTTCACTGGGAGGACAGGACACAATCAGCTTGCTGGTAATGGGGGTTTTGCTGCCAGATGGATTTCCTTCAAAAGAGACTGTGATATTATTGATCTTCTTGGGTCGCACAGAGTCTACGGCACGAACAGAGAAGGCTGGGTTCTCCACAATGAAGGTGAAGGTGACCGCATGATAGAAGATGTTCTTGAAGGGGATGACTATGCTGTATCCAGCCCGGATCAGGAAGGGACCCTGAGGCTTGGGGGGCAGAGCCACTCCGAAGAGGGGGATTATATATTCTCCACCTGCAATCGATGACAGCGTCAGGGTGCTCTTGGTCTCACCTAGGTGGCTGGGCTCAAAATAGACTTCCACGCTGACTTCGCTTCCTCCCTGAGCCCCTGGGGCTGCGGTAATGACCTTTTCCGTGTGGAAGTCCTGACAGTCAGTCTGAAAGAGGAACACATGCCTTTGGTTCACATGGGATTCCAAAGAGCACACCAGCCGCTCGGGCCCTTCCCCGGCCCCTCCCCTCTCAGACATCAAGCTACCTACCTTAGTGTGAGGCTGGGCAGGTCATAAAATGTTGTGCCCTTATAGTTCCCTTGAAGAGTAGGTATACTAATTATTATCCCTGTTATACTACAAAGGAATCAAGGCCAAGAGATGTTAACCTGCCCAGAGACACACAGGTGGATTACGCTGGTGTCGCATTCACTGCTGCTCCTCCCCCATCTGGCTCTTCTTTTCTCCCACACACATGAAAGACTGAACAGTCTGGCTCCTCATGGATGGGTGGGACTAGTTCTGGGCAATTAGTTGTGAGCAGAAGTGAAAGGTGTTACCTGCACACTAGGGCATTCAATTGCCAGTGCAAGTCCTTTTCACCCCTCTGGCACTCTGACTGGAAACATCTGAGTTGGTGGCTGCCGTTTAGCCCGGATCCCCAAATGGCTTGTGACGAACAGTTCCCTGCAGACCCTCACTGGATAGATGGCACAAATGAGGGACACACCTTTGTTGTTTTAAGCCACTGAGGTGTTGGGGCTGCTTGTTACTGCAGCGTAACCTACCTTCTGCTGACTGGTATGATTGATGCAGAGCCTATGCCTCTTGACAACAGCCATGGATGCGCTGATGCACACTGGCACATGGTCACCCAGGGCAAAGGGTGCATTCCTAGCTCCCCTGTTGCTACGTGTGGTCTTATGCAATTTTGTTTAAGGGACTGTGAGTGGAAAGGATATGCATAGCTCCCACCTTTCCCCTTTGTAGCTGGCTGGCATGCAGCCTCATGGGAAGCTCTCTTGGTCCCTGTGGATCAAAGCAGGGAAGGGCATCAGGGCGTAAGGAGTCTGGATGCCTGATGTCATGGAGCTACCATTCCAGCCCAAAGTGCGCATGCTCACGCTGTTATTTGAGAGAGGAATAGCTTTTACTTTGTTGTTATTTCAGTAGTTAAACCTGTATTCCAATTGATATAAGAGGTAATAGTAAACACAGCATTTACTATGAGCCAGGCTCTATGAAAGTGGTTTTATATGTAGCTTTTAAAAGCCTCATAGCAATCCTCTGAGGCTGGGGTATTATTACCATTTATAGAAAAGGTTAGAGAGCTTTAGTAAATTATTCATACGAAGAGTAAGTGGTGAAGCCAGGGTTCAAATCCAAGTCTGTTGGGTTTCACAGCCTTTACTCATGACCACTGAGCTCTACTGTCTCCTTCAGTGACCACTGCACTGTGTGAAGCAACCCCCACCCCCATCCCCACTTTACCTTGTTAAGATAGAGTCTGTAAGGAAGAACCCAGGTCTGATACCGTTTATTTCTACTTAGAAGTTTCAGAGCTAGAGGAAGCACCTGACTCCCTCTGCATTTCACATTTCTGCTCCCAGTGTGGCCTCCTCCTATTATTTTTAAGCTTAGACTCCTGGCAAGGGAAGGGTGGAGTGTGGGACAGTGGCTGCTCACCCTGCAATAGTACTCTGTCTTCTGCCGGGTGTAATTGGTAAACTTGGCAAAGATGCTCTGACCGCTGCCAAGAACAGTTTGGAAGTGGATGGGTTTCTCAGGCAGTGCTGGCGTGGCCTTCAAATTGAGCTCATACAGGTAGTAACCCAAATCACTGTTTAGCAGTGTTAGTCTCCCAAAGGTTTCTCCAGTTCTCAGGGGCTGGAATTCAAACGAGAATGTGCCCTGCAAGAGAAGACAGCCTCCTGTGATGCTGAGAGTCTGACCCGTCCCTTGCTACCCAGGGACCTCAGAGCACGTTGGTGGCAGAAATGGTGCATCACAAGAAAATGCTCACACTGATCTTGAGCCCAGGGAATCTCTATCCAAACCAGCCCTTTTTCTTCCCTGTACCCCTTCTAGCTTTCCCTAGAAACACCCCAGAGTTATTTATACATGTGGAATCTCCTTGAGTCCAAGAGGTACTGGTCCCCTCTTGAGAAGCGCATTAGGGCAATGGAGATGGGTGTTGCTGGCCAGAGGGCTGAAGGTCAGCAGCTCCTTCTTTGCTCACAGCCAAGCTCAGAATGGCTTCCTGGGTTCTACCTTCAATTGGGGAAGGTTTTCTCCTTCTTCTATTTTCACCCATGACAAAACAAAAGAACCAAAGAGTATTGCTTATAATAACAAAGTAAGGGAAACAATTCAAATGAGTTAGCAGTAAGAAATTGGCTAAATATGTGATCGTTTATCCACATCAGTGGCCACTGAAACGGAAGAGGCAGAGCTATAAGCACTAACATGAAAGGTGCTGATGGTACTGAAAGTGAAAGGTAGGAGGTTCCATAGATTATTTAAAGCATAAGCTCATTTATGTGGAGAAGAATATGTCTATGCAGGTATAGAAAAGAGACAGCAAGGATATATATCCAGTTGTTACCAGTAGTTTTCTTAAGATGAGGGAGATGGGATTTGAGGACTTTCATTTTCTGTTCCATATACTCTTGTATAGTTAAAATTTTGTTGTTATCATGAGTAGGTATTGTTTCCTTTTAAATGTTTTTTATTTAATTTTGAGAGAGAGAGAGAGAGAGAGAGAGAGGGTGTGTGTATGTGTGTGTATGTGTGTGTGTGTGTGTAAGCAGGAGAGGGTCAGAGAGAGAGGGAGACACAGAATCCGAAGACAGGCTCCAGCTCTGAGCTAGCTGTCAGCACAGAGCCCAATGTGGGGCTCAAACCCACGAACCACGAGATCATGACCTGAGCCGAAGCTGGACGCTCAATCGACTGAGCCACCCAGGCACCCCGGTATTGTTTCTTTTTAAAAAGAACTAGTTCTTCTCATTGAAAAATAGAATAAGAAGAGGGTATCATTAAAATTGCTATAGATGTTTAATAGGAAAAGATATAGTATACAAATTTAGATGATTTTACCACACTTAAAAATTTAGATGAAAATGGACAAATGTATAAAAAATATAACTTACAAAAACAAACTCAAGTAGATAAAAAAACTTAAATAGTCCTATAGCCATTAAATAAATTTAATCAATAGTAAAACAGGTTTCCCTTAACACAATTCCAGGATCATAAAGATTTACTTGTAAGTTCTATTAGACAATCTAGTATTCCACAAATTCTTCCAGAGAAGAGAAGAAGAGGGAACCCACCTCACCTAGCATGAATCTGATACCAAAATCCAACAAGGCTAATAGGAGAAAAGAAAATTAAATGCCAGTCTCTGCCCTGAACATATATATAACATGCCTCATAAAAATGTTATCCAACTGAACCCAGCAATATATAAAGAAGAAAATGGTACATAACAAAGTTGGTTTTCTTCCATGAATGAAAGTTGGATTGACATTAGAAAAACCAATCAGTTACCACACTGACACATTAGAAGGAGAACAATGATATGGACATCTTGATAGATGTAGTAAAAGCATTTGATAAAATGCAACATCCATTCATAGTGTTAAAAAAAAAAGTCATAGCAAACTAGGAATAGAAGAGGACATCCTTAATCTGATAAAGGGTATCTATAAGAAACCTAACAAACATAATAAATGGTGAAACTTTGAAAGCTTTCCCTTCAAGATTAGGAATAAGACAAGGAATCTTCCTACTGCCTTTCTAGTTAATGTTGTTCTTCAGGTCACAGATAGCCCTATAAGGCATGGAAAGGAAATCGAAGAAGTATTTAATGGAAGAAACAAAATTGTAATTATTTACAGATGATATGATTGTACATGTAGAAAATTCAAGAATCTATAACTGAAGTTATCATTATTGATAAATGAATTATGTAAGATGGTTGAGTACAAAGTCAATATACAAAAAGTTAAAAATAGAACTATCCTATGATCCAACAATCACATTACTGGATATTTACCCAAAGAATAACAAAAATGCTAATTCAAAAGGATACACGCACCCCTATGTTTATAGCAGCATTATGTACAACAGCCGAATTATGAAAACAACCTACGTGTCCACTGATTGATGAATGGATAAAGAAGATGTGGTATATATATACACACACACACACTCAATGGAATATTACTCAGCCATAAAAAAGAGTGGAACCATGCCATTTCCAATGATGTGGTTGGATCTAGAGAGTATAACACTAAGCAAAATAAGTCAGTCAGAGAAAGATGAATACTGTAGGATTTCACACATATGTGGAATTTAAGAAACAAAATAAAGCAAAGGAAAAGAGAGAGAGAAATCAAGAAACAGACTCTTAATTATAGAGAACAAAGTACTGGTTACCAGAGGGGGAGGCCGTGGGGGCAACGGGAGAAACACAGGCTGGGGACGAAGAGTACACTTGTGAGGAGCAGTGGGTGATGTAGGGACTCACGGAATCACTGTTCTGTGCACCTGAAACTCATAGAACACTGCATGTAACTAACTGGAATTACAATTAAAAACTTAAAAAACCAAAAAAGGGGGCAAAGTCAATATATAAAAATCAATTATATTGTTACATACTACAACAAGTAGAAAACAAAATTTTAAAAAGATACTATTTAAAATAGTATCAAAATATGTAAAATTAGATATAAAATAACAAAAGA
This sequence comes from Suricata suricatta, assembly GCF_006229205.1. Taxonomy (NCBI): domain Eukaryota; kingdom Metazoa; phylum Chordata; class Mammalia; order Carnivora; family Herpestidae; genus Suricata; species Suricata suricatta. Next base: position 12,554,721 of record NC_043715.1, read on the forward strand.
TGAGTAAGTCCTCTACATAGAAAACAAAAAAATATATATATTGTTGAGAGAAATTAAATAAGAAGACTTAAATAAATGGATAATTAATCATAGAAAGACAAATATCATATGACTTCACTCATATGAGGACTTTAAGATACAAAACAGATGAACATAAGGGAAGAGAAGCAAAAATAATATAAAAACGTGGAGGCGGTCAAAAACATGAGACTCAAGTATGGAGAACAGAGGGTTACTGGAGGGAGTGTGGGAGGTGGGCCAAATGGTAAGGGGCATTAAGGAATCTATTGTTGCACTAGATGCTAACTAACTTGGATGAAATTTAAAAAATTAATAAAATAAAAAAAGAAGACTAAAATAAATGGAGATCTGCTCATGGGTTGGAAATCTCAATGGCGTAAAGACTGGAATTCTCTCTGTGACAGATATACTCCACCTCCTGCTGTTCATACTTTTGTGTTGTCCTCTCCCATGTTGCACCAGGGCTGGTCTGTGTGACCACTAGTATATGGCAGAGAGATGGCATATCACTTCTTTTTTTTTTTAATTTTTAAATATTTTATTTATTTTTGAGAGAGAGAGAGAGACAGACAGCGTGAGCAGGGGAGGGTCAGAGAGAGAGGGAGACAGAGAATCCAAATACAGGCTCCAGGCTCTGAGCTAGCTGTCAACACAGAGCCTGACGCGGGGCTCAAACCCACGAACCGTGAGCTCATGACCTGAGCCGAAGCCGGACACTCAACAGACTGAGCCACCCAGGTGCCCCAGCATATCACTTCTGAGATGAAGTAGAAAAGACTGTGGTTTCTGTCTGGTGTGCGCTGTCTCTCCTTTGCTCTCTCGGCTTCCCTCAGATCACTCACTCTAGAGTAAGTGAGCTGTCAGGCTGAAAGCAGCTGGAGGGAGACGTGTAGGTGGTGAGGAACTGAAGCCTCCAGCCAGGAGCAGCAAGGAACTAAGGCCTTTCCAACAACCACAGGAGTGAGGTTACAAGCAGGTTATCCAACCCCACTCAGTCCTAGAGATGACGAGTCCTGCTGACAACTGACTACATTCTCGTGAAAGACCGGTGCCCAAACTACACGGCTAAGTGGCTGCTGGTGGGTTCCTAATCCTCAGAAACTGTGTAGATAAATGTTTGTGGTTTTAAACTGCTGATTTTTAGGGTAATTTGTTATGGATCAACACGTAGGTAATACATTCTTAAAATAATCCAATCAAAAATAAAAATCCTATCAAAACCCTAATCCTAATTTACTTTAATTTTTTTGGAAGAACAAGACAAGCTGATTTATATGAAAATGCAAAGGGCCAAGAATAGCCAAGATACTCTTGAAGAATAGCAATATAAGAGACTATCAAGTTTTAATAGAACATCACCAGGAGGGTATTATGATTTTAATTTAACTACTAATATAGATTCAAAGTATATAAGGCAAAACCATGACAGAACTACAAGGGCAAACAGATAAATCCTCTGTCACAGTGGTGACTTTGACATATTCTGTTAAATCCGACCAAACAAGCAGACCAAAACATCAGCGAGGGTACAGAGAATTAACATCAAAATGGCAAACACATGCTTTTTAAAAATAAATGGGAGATTAAGGAAAAGATCACATAGTGGGTTATGGAGCAAGTGTAAACAAATTCCAGAGCACTGAAATAATATGGAATATTTTCCATAACCACAAAATGTGGACCAAAAAATCCACATGTTTGGAAATTAAAAAACACTTGTAGGGGCATCTGGGTGGCTCAGTCGGTTGAGCTTCCGGCTTCGGCTCAGGTCATGATCTCACGGTTCGTGGGATTGAGCCCCGCGTCAGGCTCTGTGCTGACAGCTCAGAGCCTGGAGCCTGTTTCACTCTGACCCTCCCCTGTTCATGCTGTCTCTCTCTGTCTCTCAAAAATAAATAAAAAACAGAAAAAAAAACCCCACTTATAATAACCCATGAGTCAAGAAAGAAGTATTAATAATAATGAAAGTTAGGATGTTTTTGAACTTAATGATAAAAAAATACTACATGTAAAACTTTAGCTGCAGCTAAAGCAGCACTTAGAGGGGAACTTATAATCTTAAATGTGCATATTGGAAAACAAAGAAGACTAGAAGTTAATGTATTAAGCATCCATCTTAGAAATTAGATAAAGCATTAGTAACCCACAGGAAGTAGAAAGGAGGAAATAAGAAAAAGCAGAAATCAAGCAGCTAGAAACAAACAATAAAGAGTACCAACAAAATCAAAAGATACCTTTTGGATGTAAGATATAGTGACTGAGAAAGCTCTAGAAAGACTGATAAAGAAATAGAAGATACAACCAATATTAGAAATGAAAAAGGAACATCACAAAAAAAACATAGAGGATATTAACAATGTTATGCCAATATTTTGAGTATGTGAATGAAACAGACATGCTCTCATTACTGATTCAAGAAGAAACAGAAAATCTAAGTAGTTTAATAACTCATGAAAGGAAGCAAATCAGTATCAGACCATCTTCCCACAAAGAAAACACTAGGGCTCAGTGGCTTCATCTGTGGATTCATGGAAGACATAATTTCAATCTTTTATAGGCTCTCTCACAGAAATGAGTCAGCAGGTAAATCCCCGATTCTTTTTCTATTGGTGATGGAACAGACACTCAAATTGGACAGAGTACCAGAAAGGAAAACTGGTCCATCCTCGCTCATGAGCACAGAGGCCAATTTCCTACATAGACCATTACCCAACTAAAGCCTGTCTGTTTGCAGAAAGGTACATTAAGATTGCAAGGAGCCATTAGTTTATCAGATTGGTAAACCTTTAAAAATCTGGTAGTGACAAAAGTTGGTGAGCTCTCATTGCTGACTGGAGATCATCTCCTGGCTGGCAGTTAAAGGCACGCACACCCTGTGATCCAGTGATTCTTCTCCTGCGTGTACACTGGGGAGAATCATGTTGTGTCCATCAGGTAGGCACTTGTGCAGTGAGGCCCATGGCAGCATTTTTCACTGAAGCCAGCACAGATGTCCGGCCGCAGTAGGATGGATATATAAATGGTGGTACAGTCATTGGATGGAATATTCTACACTGGTGAGGATGAATGAACCTCAGCTGATGCATCAATGTGATGATTGTCAGAATACGCAGTACTGAGCAAGACATAAAACACTGAAGAAGGAAATTAGTATGATTTCTTTTGTATAAAGATCGAAAACAGGCAAACCTAAACCATATGGCTTAAAAGCAAGAAATTATTATAAAATAAGGATAGTGGGAAATTTTAGGGGCAAGGGATGATACTGTGAGTGGAATAGAAGTTTCTGAGGTGTGGCAACTTTTTATTTCCTGGTCTGGGTACTGGTTATACAGATGTTTCTTTCATAGTTACTTAAGTGAACCTGTTTTAATACATTAGATGTATATACATGTTGTACCCACTTTTTTTTTTATAATTCATGATGAAAAAATAAAAGTAAAATAAAGGGCATGGAGAGTCTCTGAAGAACAAGACAGGTTCGGGGTTCTGAAGGGTAAGGAAGAGCTAGGAGACATGTAGGGAATAGCAGGTGGGCTCAAGCTGGAGAAATAGAAGGGATTTGGATGGAATCTAGACAGTGAGAGTTCGGAGCCATACATCGGAAAGAGTCAAAAGAAAGTTCATCTCCACATCAGCCGAGATTTCCAGGCCGTGTTTCCCAAGCAGTCACAGGTTGTGCGTTTTCCCTGAAGCGGAATGTGCACAAGCAAGCACACATGCCTGCTGTCACTCGATGCCCTACTTTGTCCCTTGCTTTCCTCTTCACCACACACATTCTACATTACCTTTACAATTAAAAAATTTTTTTAATGTTTATTTTTGAAAGAGAGAAACACAAGAGTGTGAGCAGGCGAGGGGCAGAGAGAGAGGGAGACACAGAATCCGAGGCAGGCTCCAAGCTCTGAGCTGTCAGCACAGAGCCCAATGTGGGGCTCGAACTCACAAACCATGAGATCACGACCTGAACTGAAGTCAGACACTTAACCAACTGAGCCAGCCAGGCGCCCCTACATTAACTTTACACTTAGCAAAAAACAAAACTGCTTTCAGATTGAACAAAGCAAACAAGTGTATAACAGGCAAGTGTTCATGATTAATAAGTCCCTTTTACACGTTTGTACCAAAGGGCAGAAGGGGAGAGGACAGATCAGGAGCGTGACTGGTGCGCTGTCTCCTGCCTTCCCACGCAGGGGCTGGCCCAGCTTTAGGGATGCAGAGGCCTTGGCTCCAAAGACCTGACAGGCAGAGTCTCTGTCACAGATATCAGGGGGCCCCTGATAGCCAGGGTCATACCTCGGAGTTGGCAGGCACCACAAACTGGGAGGGCAGGCTGATGTCAGGGACCCTGCATTCAACGGAGAAGGTCACCGTATAGGGCAGGGGGTTCTCCACCTTGATGGAGGCTGATGTGCTCTGCCGGACGGGGGTCACCATCTCGATGGTTTTCATGACGCCTGAAGGGATGACCCTGAAACTCACCACGTAGTATAAAAACTCACTGGTCACCTCGTTTCGGAAGGTCACCTGGGTTCGTGGGGAAAGGGGGAGGAAGCAAGGTAGAGAGGGAAGGGGTTAGCGGAGGTCTTTGGCTGTCTCAAGGAGTTCCTTCTCTCTACTGTCATTGCCTGGGTACATGCGGCACGGGCGCCAGGCTGACACTGGCACTCCCACTCTGTCTGAGTCCCTACCAGCTGGCCTTTCTCCTTCCTTAAGGTGTCCTGCTCTGGCTCAGAAGAGGCCGGAGCAGCACTGTCTAGGCTGAAGGTAGAGGTGCCGGGGGAATGGCTAGCTGGCTCTGGAGAACAAGTAAGACCTGGAGGGGTTTGTGCTGTTGTGGGCTTCACTTCTATGCCTGTTGCTGCTGGAATAGACAATAATACTAACAGTTATAATGACGGTATCTACCATTTAATGAATGATTACTGTGTCCTGGCCACTAGAAGTACTTAGTTAACTTACACAATTTGTAAGCAACATTATTATTCCCCTCACTGTTTGTTTTTGTTTTTTAAAGCCATGGAAACTGAAGTTTAGCAAAGTTATCTTGACAAGGTCACGTGTAGAGAGAAGGGTCAGAGCCAGGATTTGCGCCAAGTTGAACTGACTCCAGAGCCCACACTTGTAACCGCAGTACATTGTCTCCCCACCTCTGCAACTGATGTCGTGAGCTGCTCACCTTTTTCTACCCTTTTCCCAGGTGACTGATGATGTTGGGCATCTCGTGTGCGTACGGATTACTCACACATGGCTTCTGTGAAGTAGAGCCTATTCGAGTCTTTTGCCCTTTTTTAATACTTTGAGCTGTTTATCTTAGGCAGTAATAGTTCTTTATGGATCTGACTTTTACTTTCTTTCTTTTTAATGTTCATTTATTTTTGAGAGAGAGAGAGAGAAAACGAATGGGGGAGGAGCAGAGAAAAAGAGAGCCACAGAGTCTGAAACAGGCTCCAAGCTCTGAGCTGTCAGCACAGAGCCCAACACGGGGCTCGAACTCACCGTGACATGGGGTTTGAACCTTGAGATCATGACCTGAGCCAAAGTTGGACACTTAGCCGACTGAGCCACCCAGGGGTCCCTGACTTTTTACTTTCAACTTCTTCCTGTATTTAGCTTTAGAGTGCTTCTGGCACCATGTCTTTTAATTGGAGTGTTTACTCTTTTACATTTAAAATAATTCTTTTTTAGGGGCACCTGGGTAGCTCAGTCGGTTAAGCCTCTGACTTCGGCTCAGGTCAGATCTCACATCCGTGGGTTCAAGCCCCGCATCAGGCTCTGTGCTGACGGCTAGCTCAGAGCCTGGAGCCTGCTTCCGGTTCTGTGTCTCCTTCTCTCTCTGCCCCTCCCCCTCTCATGCTCTGTCTTTCTCTTTATCAAAAATAAATAAAACATTAAAAAAATAATTCTTTTTAAAAAAATGTTAATTTATTTTTGAGACATTGTGAGCAGGGGAAGGGCAGAGAAGGAGAGAGGGACAGAGAACCCCAAGCAGGCTCTGTGCGGAAAGCAGCAAGCCGATACAGGGCTCAAACTCATAAACTGTGAGATCATGACCTGAGCTGAAGTCAGTTGCTCAACCGAGCCACCCAGGCACCCTAAAATAATTATTGCTATGTTTGGGGTGAGGTCTGCCTTCTTGCTGGTTATATTCCATTTGTCTAATTTATTTATTTGTTTTGTTTCTTTGTTGCTCCTTTCCTGCCTCCTTTTGACTCAACATGCAATCTTTTGGAATGTATTTCATTTCCTCTACTGGATTCTTAGCTATATTTTTTAATAATAGATTTTTAGTGGTTGCTCTGCAGTTGACAACATGAGCTTTTAACTTGTCAAATTTATTTTGAGTCAATATTTTATCACTTCCCACTTCATAACTGACCCTTCATGCTTCTTACTCACACTTCCAATTTGGCAAATGCACTAACCTTACTAAAGTATAATTGTATTGACCTAACCACTCCATCTTTTGTGCTTTTGTTGTCTTATCTTTTACTTCTACACACATATGAACACCCACTTTACAGTGTTATCATATTTGCTATAAGCTGTCAGTTGTCATTTTTAGAAAGTTCTAAGAAGCAGCAGCATATGTGTGTGTGTGTGTGTATGCACTTATTTACCACTTCTAGATTTGTAGTGCTCTATTTCCTTCCATTAGACCCAAATTTCTAGCTTGTACAATTTCTAGCTGGAATTATTTCTCCTCAGACCAAAGAATACCTATTAGTGTGTTTTTCTCTAAAGCAAGTCTGCTGGGAATGAATTCTCTCAAGTTCTTTTCTCCAAAAATATCTCTCCATTTTAAAGAATGTTTTCAGTGAATAAAGAATTCTAGGTTGATAGAATTCAGCATTTTTCAGATGGCTTCCATTATAACTGAAGAGAAGTCAGAGGTCATTTGTATTGTTGTATCCTGTTAGATCTTTTGTATCTGGTTGTTTTAAGCTTTTCTTTCTCTTTGGTTTTCAGCAGTTTTACTCTGATGGACACAGACATGGTTGTCTTGTATACCATGGTCTTTTCTCCTGCTTGAGGTTTGCCAAGTTTCTTGGATTTGTAAATCCTTTTTTTTTTTAATCAAATCAGGAGAATTTCAGCCATTTCATTTTCAAATCGTTTTCTGCTCCATTCTCACCTCCTTTCTGGGACTCATATTACTCATGAACTAGAAAAGTTTATATTTTATCATAGGTTCCTGAAGCCCTTGTTATTTTTATTCAATCTTTTTTTTTCTCTTTGCTATTCAGATTAGAAATGTTCTAGCAGCACCTGGGTGGCTCAGTCAGTTGGGCGTCCGGCTTTGGCTCAGGTCATGATCTCATGGTTTGTGGGTTCGAGCCCCGCGTCGGGCTCTGTGCTGACAGGTAGCTCAGAGCCTGGAGCCTGTCCTCAGATACTGTGTCTCCCTCTCTCTCTGACCTTCCTCTGCTCATGCTCTCTCTCTCTCAAATAAATAAAGACAGTAAAAAAAAAAAGAAAGAAAGAAACGTTCTATTGATTGGTTTCAAGTTCACTGAATCTTCACATCTCCAATCTGCTCTTACGCAGATACAAAATTTTCATTTCAGTTTATTCTAGCTATCCATTTGGTTTTTTAAAAACCATAGTTTCCATTTCTCTGTTGAGATTTCTTATCTGTCTGTATTTAATTATTTAAAATATTTCTTTTAGTTCTGAACATGTTTATAACAGCTGCTTTGAAGTCTTTGTCTGCTAAATCCAATATCTGGCCCATTTTGGAGTCCATTTTCATGGCCTGCATTTTTCTTGACTATGGGTCACATTCCCCTGCTTCCTTACGAGTCTAGTAATTTTTGTTTGTATACTGGACATTGTTGATGATCATTGTAGAGATTCTAGATATCTTCCATGTAAGAGTGTTGATTCTATTCTAGGAGTCAGTTCAATCACTGACTTATCACCCTAAGCTTGTGTAGGTTTGGCTTTATGCTTTGTCTACAGAAAGCTCAAGGTGTTTTTCAAGTCCTTCCAACTTGGTGGGACTCAGTCTCCAAATTTTGTCCTTCCTAGAGATCTTGTCAGTGTTTAGTTTTAGGCTCCTTAAGGGCTTATCCTAAGGTCATGGTACTTTCTTTGAGCCTTTCTGGTATTTCAATAGGGTTACTAGGATGTTAATGAGACGTTAATGCAATCTCTCCACCCTAGCTAAGGCAAACATCCAGTGTTCCCCAGGACTGATCAATGTATCTTTGCTCCTTTATCAACCACTTTTAGAAGCTGCTCACTGATAAATCTCGAGGAGTCTCATTTTGTGCGTGTGCAGTACCACTCTTCACCAAAGCCCATGAAGGGAACTCTCACAGAGTTTTGTCTCCTTTCCCCTGACATCCTGCCACTCCGTGCATTGTCCCTCTCCTACCCTACAGAGACCAGCTATTTCCACTGCACCAAGTTCTGATTTTTGCATTGTCAGTTCACGGGGGCGGTTGTACTTTGCTTAGTTTAGACTTTAGCTCACTGCACTGCAGTCAGGAAATTGTCCCTCGGCAGAGAGCCAGGAGAATTATGGAGATTCATCTCATTAGCTTTCCTTCTCTTTGATAGATTGCAGTATTGTGCTGCTGCTGTCCAGTGCCTAAGAAGGGTTGTCTCAGATATTTTGTTCAGTTTTATGGTTATGGTGGAAGTAATAGTTGCATCATCAGAAGCAGAAGTGCTTTTTTTTTAAATTTCTGTGTTGTTACTTTTCTTACTTATTATTGTAAAGAGATTTTGTGATCTGAGTTCCCTGTCATTTTTACTTAACACTTTAAAACATATATTTACTTATATTTTTCTGTTTACAGCTACAGTTTATGGCTATTTCTATTTGTTCCCTGCCTTTCTTGATGAACAAACAAATATCTTTCATTTCCCATTTGCTTCCCACTAAAGGAGAAAAAAATTTCTGTGCCTTATTTTGTTTCTCCTCTTGCTATTTCCTATATTGAGGACATATAAAATATTCATTTCAGATTGCTTTTCTTTTTAAAAAATTTTTTTAAAAAACCTTTTATTTATTTTTGAGACAGAGAGAGACAGAGTACGAGGAGGGAGGGGCAGAGGGAGAAGGAAACAGAATCGGGAGCAGGCTCCAGGCTGAGTTGTCAGCACAGAGACTGATGCAGTGCTCGAACCCAAGAATGTGAGATCATGACTTGAGCCAGAGTCAGAGTCCTAACCGACTGAGCCACCCAGGCACTCCTCAGATTGCTTTTCAACAATTATTTGAAATTACCTATCAATTGAATTTTGATTCTTTGTTCATTGTATCCAAATGTTTTCTTCTTGAATTCATTTACTTATTTTTAGAATTTTGCTAATTAAAAAACTTTTTATTTTGTAGTGCTTCTTTCAAACAGGAACTCTATACATGGGTAGGTTATTTTGAGTCCTTGCATGTTTAAAAATGTCTTTATTTGGCCCTCATACCAGTTTTGTTTGGAAAAGGTTCTAGATTGAAAATACTCTATCATATGAATAGTGTTCTCCATTGCTTCTTGTATTCAGCGTTGCCATAAGAAACTTGATTATTTCCTTTCACTTTCTCCAGAATCATTTAGGAATTTCTTTTTTTATCCCAGTATTCTAGTTTTGTCCTCACATATTTAGATGTGAGTCTTTTTTTCATTCACCATATTTGGCAAGTTGGTGGGTCCCTTCAATTAGAAAACTCAGTCTTTCTCAAACAGCCCTAGAAGTTTTTCTTTAATTATTTTGAAGAGTATTTTCTTCCTTCAATTATCTTGGTTTTCTGTTTCAAGACCTCTTATTAGATGGATATTAGAATTCTTGACTGATATTTTCTGTCATATTTCCTTTCATTCTTTTTCTGAAACAGCATTATTGAGATGCAATTCACATACCATATGATTCACCCAGTTAGTTTAGTGGTTTTAGTACATTCACAAAGTGGCAAAAGTATCACCACAATCAATTTTAGAACATTTTCATCACCCCAAAAAGAAACCCTATGTCCATTACACCAATCACTCCCCATTTCCTCCTAACCCATCTCCTCTAGCCCTAGGCACCACTAGTTTACTTTCTCTGGACATTTCATATAAATGAAATCATACAATATGTGGCCATCTGTGGCTGGCTTTGTTCAGCTAGCATAATGCTTTCAAGGTTCATTGATAAGTTGCATATATTAGTACTTCATTTCTATTTCTTTTTATTGACAAATAATATTCCATTATATTTATCCATTTTGGTTGATGGGCATTTGGTTTGTTTCCATTTTTTTTGGTTCTTATGAATAATGCCAAATGTTCTTATGAATAATTATCAACATTTATGTACAGGTTCTTATGTGGACATATGTTTTCATTTATCCTGGGTACATGCCTAGGAGTGAAATTGCTGAGTCATATGGTAACTCCGTGTTTAACCATTTAAGGAATGCCAGACTATTTTTCACAGCAACTGCACTGTTTACATTCCCACCAGCAATGTATGAGGAATCCAACTTCTCCACAACCTCTCCAGCACTTATTATTTCCTTCCATTCTTGCCATTTCTGGGTGGTTGTATGCTGAAGTCTGTGATTTTACCTAGCTTTATCTTTAAAAAAATTTTTTTTAACATTTTTTTATTTTTGAGAGACAGAAAGACAGAGTGTGAGCAAGGAGGGGCAGAGAGAGACAGAGACACAGAATCCAAAGCAGGCTCCAGGCTCTGAGCTGTCAGCACAGAGCCCAATGCGGGGCTCAAACTCCTGAACAGCGAGATCACGACCTGAGCTGAAGTCAGCCACTTAACCAACTGAGCCACCCAGATGCCTCCCACCCCCAGCTCTATCTTTTAACTTACTAGTAATCTCTTCCTGAGTTCATTAGAATAATCAGCTTTCCTCCATGGTTTGCTATTACAAATACTCAATTTAAAAAATTTTAGAGTCTCTGATTGTCTTCCACAATAGACGGTTCTTATTTCATGGGTATGATTCTCTTCCTTTATTCCTTTCAGGCTATAATATCCACTAAAAGTCTTCTGTTTGCTTTAATAGCTCTTTTATCTTAGGGGTTCCTCTTTGTTGAACTGGTGTTTGTTTCTATTTATGGTGGCTTTATTTTTTCTTCAGATGTTTCATGATACTTTGATTTTAAGGTTCTCTGTTCGCCTGTGAATGTGATCTGAATCATCTCTCGGTGATTGTAGGAGAGATGACACCCTACTGTGTGGGTTGTGCCAAATATTTCTTCTGAAGGCAGGAGATGAGTTCCTAGGTTCTTTCTTTCACTTTAAAATTTTTCTCTAGCTGATTCTCCCCTTCATCGTAGCTTCTAATACTATCTGTAAATGAGTAGTTTCCATATATTATCTTCAGCCCTAATCTTTCTTGTGAGCTACTGATCTATATGTGCTCCTTTCCTTCAAAGCATGTATCTCATTTTGTAATTATACATTCATAGTACTGTTATTTGGTTAATGCCCTTCTCCTTTCAGTGGACAGTGCATTCCATGAAAACAGAGAACACACCTATATTTGATTATTGCTGTGCTGCCAGCACTTAGTTTAGACTGTGGTATATCTGCTTATAGGTACTTGCTGAACTAATGAATGGATTAGGAGAAACAGCTCATGTGTGAAAGACCCTGTGGTGTCTTGGAGTAGATGGCTCTGAGTTGAATCCTGGCCCCGACATTACTAGCTGTGTGTACTGAGTGTTCAATACAATGCTGGCCACTATAAGTACTCAGGAAAAGGGATCTTGTCTTATTAGTGTGGTCCTGTGTTTGCTGGCCCAATGTTACTTGCTTAACCATTTTCATGATTCTGTTGCCTTGAAGGGTAGGCTTGGGTCTACATGATGGACGGATGGCCCTGCCATCTGGCTCCATCAGGCTGGGAATCCTGAAAGCCTTTGTCAGGTCTCTGATGAGCCCAACAGGAGAAGGACGGGCTGGCTGTGGGAGGACATCTTCACTCCCTAACACCAGGATCATTAACCTTGGGTCAAACCTCCAGGATTCCAGGGAAATGCCTTTAACATGTGGGTACCTTTGCACTATAGAGTCCCTCCTTGTGGGAAAAGAAGTTCAGCTTGTAGTCTTTCTTGGAGCCAGACAGTACATCAATATAATCAAGGCCTTTTAAGGTGACGCTTAGGTCTGGCTTTTCTGGTTTCACCATTTCCACAATGACCCGGAATCTGAGGGAGCACAGGAACACAGGAAGAGAGGATAGGGAAAATAAAACCGTTTGCCCAAGGGAAAGAAGGAAAGGTGCTATCTCTACTGTTGATTTTATGATAAGCATGTGGTCCACAGTTCTGGTCCTCTCTGTCTCTAACAATAACAATACCTACCATTTATTGACACCTGTGATGTGCCGGGTACTGAGTCAGTGCTCCACATGTGTTAAAGGTATTTAACCCTCACAGGGTCTGTAGGAGACACATATAATTATCACCTCCATTTTACTGATGAGGAAATGGAGGTAAGAGAAGGAGACATGCTCAGGTCACATGACTAGATTATTGGAACAACTAGGATTCAACTTAGGCCTGAGCCTTTATCCACTCTGCTAACGGATGTATTCTACTCTACTCCCACTGCAAGTAAAGAACCAAGGGATATCCGTCTCTGACCAGTGGCTTAGGTGACAAGACAGAGCACTCAATAATAACCATCATGATTATCGTTTTGATAATAATAACAACAGCTCAGTAATGTTATTGAGGGCTTCTTTTATGTCAGGCACTGTTCTAAGAGACTTAAGTAATTAGCTATTCATACAGCATGGGCTGTCTGGAAGCTTAGAGTTCAAAGCTTGGCCACATCAGGGAACTCTGTCTCTGATCTCTTTATAGGCCCAACTGCAGGGAAGGGCCAGGCTAGACAGTAGAAGTCCTCCACCCATCTCCTCCGCCCCGACCCCTTGCCCACTGTCTCACCTCTGGGGCTTGTTAAGCCAGTTGGTGACTGGCAGGAGTTCAACATAGGGCGTCTTACATGGTACTTCACGGTTGATATTGGCCACGGCTTTGGGAAGCTCAGAAGTCCCATTCAGCATATACAACCAGCCAGTCCCATCTGGGAGGGGGAAGAAGAGGGTACCCTAAGGAGAAGAAGAAATGTGGTCAAAACGACACAGAAGGTCCTTTATTAGGTACGTCTTAAGTGTGGTAGCAACACGGGATTAATAGTGACGCAGGATTAATAGAGGCCCTTGAGTCAGCATAACTCTTGGAAAGCAGTTTGATAGTATGCTTTGAGTCATAAAAATGTTCATAAGTATTTGAACCAGGAACTCCATCCCAGGAAACTTAAGAGTCTCATGCTGCACTGATTTTGCTAGCTGGGTGACTTTACCCTAGCAAACTTTAAAATCCCTTTAGAGGAAAAAGCTACACACACACACACACACACACACACACACACACACACACACGTTAGAACCATTTATATTGATGAAAATTTGGTAGTATATTCAACAACTGAGGAATACTACATAAATTATGGAGCTCTCATTCAGTGAAGTATTAGGCAATCATTAAACATGATTATATCACAAAGACTAGTTAAACAGAAAAATGTTCACGATCTAGTGTAAAGTAAAAGTAAAATGAATGCAAAATTGGGTGTGCTCTAATGGCAACTATGACTGTGTCTGAATAAGGATTGGTAGTGAAGATAGAAGAAAACAGTTCTTGGGGTGCCTGGCTGGATTGGCCGGTAGAGCATGTGGCTCTTGACTGTGGGGTTGTGAGTTCTCTACCTTGGGTGTAGAGATTACTTAAAAAGAAAATAAAGCTTTGGGGCACCTGAGCAGCTCAGTTGGTTAAGTGTTTGACTTTATAGACTGTGGCTCAGGTCATGCTCTCATGGTTCATGAGTTTGAGCCCCATGTCAGGTCTTCACGCTGACAGGGTGGAACCTGAGTGCAATTCCCCCCCGCCCCTCCCACCCCTCTCTCAAAATAAATAAACTTAAAAAAACAAAGCTTAGAAGAATACAATTCTATTTTTTAAGGGTAGAAGATTGCGGCTTCTTTCTTTTAAAAAATTTTTATTACAGTTGTGATGATGTTATTTGTACAAATAAGCTAAATATTAATTGCTTGATGCTTAGTCCAGGGCTCTGTTCAGAACTGAGCCCCTTGTTCCAAGAAAATCCCCCGTACATGAAAACATACAGGCAACAAGAGAAGCTTTGGACTCAATAATCTGCATGATTCCCCATTGTTCCCACACGATCCGTGGGGTTCTCCTTACCCCTCTTGCGTGACTCCTCCCTCCAACCACACAGGAAAGTCAACAGGGGTGGGGGGAGCCTCAGCCTACCTGATGTTTGCGGTTCTCCAAGTTCATGGTGCGGGGTCTGTAGGTAATCTCATAGGGCTTGTTTTGCTGATGGGGCTCCAGGGTGATGAACTCCGGCCCCTCCCAGTGCTCGCCCTCAAAGATGGGGTGCAGATGCCAGGTCTGGTTGGTGCGGTTTGAAAGCAGGATGGTCTGTGTATGCTTGGAGCGTACCTGGCAGGTGAAATTCACCACCTGGAAGAAAACAGACATTTGAAGCAGGCAGTAAAATTTACAAATGAGGAATTCTAGGAAAAGTTCAGGCTGGACATACATATTTGGGAGTTGTCAGTATAGCAGTGTTTTTTTTTTTTTTAAGGCCAAGAAACTAGATGAGATTGTCAAGAAGTTAAGTGTTTTTAGGAAAAAGAAGAAATTTAAGAACTAATTCCTGACTGGCACACTCCAGTGTTAAGAAAAATCAGAAGAGGAGATAAGGAGGAGCATCTAATAAAGTAGGAGGAAACCCAGGAGAGGGTGGCATCCTAGGAGCCATGTGAAGGAAGTGTTTGAAGCGTCTTCCTTCAAGGGACTTGTTCAAGGCGTCAAATACTAACAATGGCTCAATGGTTGAGAACTGGTCACTGAATTTAGCAGTGTGGACAGTGTGGCACTGTTGGTAAACAAGAGTCAAATAGACCAGTGGACAAAAACAGCATTCAGCAATTGATACCCGCACATATATGATCAAATGATTTTTGACCTACGTGCAGAGAGGCATTTCAGTGGAGAAAGGGTAATCTTTTCAACAAATGGCGCTAGGACAATGGAATATCCACATACAAAAAGTAAAATCAAAGGAATTTTGATTGTATCTTACGCTACATACGAAAATTAACTCTAAATAGACTGAAGATCTAAATGTAAAATTTGTGCCCTGAATATATGAAGAGCTCTCAAAAACTCAGTAATAAGAAAACAAACATGTCAATTAAATGTGGACAGAGAATTTGAACAGGTACTTCAACAAAGATGATATATGGATGGCAAACAAATACCTGGAAAGATTCTCAACATCATTAGTCATTAGGGAACTACAAATTAAAAGCCATGATGAGATACACTTCATGTCTATTAGAATGGCGAAAATGATAACAACTGGTGGTATCAAGTGTTGGCAAAATGGGATGCAAGTGGAAATATCAGACATTGTTGGTATAAACACAACCACTTTGGAAATGAGGTAAGTAGGTTCTTAAAAAAGTAAATATATACCTGCTGTATGACCCAGCCATCTGGGTATTTACCCAAGAAAATGAAAGCATATGGTCTTGCCAAGACTTGTACCTACATGTTTATAGCACACTGGGTAATTCCATTTACATAAGATTCTTGAAATAACAAAATTATAGAGATGGATATTAGGTGTTATTTTTACCATAAGTGATTTTTACCATAAGTGATTTTTACTGTAAGTGGAACAGAGTCCACTGTTGGGTTTCTAGGGACATGGCTAGCAGAGGGTTAACTCAAGCCCACCCCACCCCATCCCTGACCTTTTATTTTTTAATGAGAGAGAAGGGAAAAGTGTTTACCCTTTATTTACAGAGCTTGCAAACAGATTTTGATCTAGCAAAGATGTCATGGCCACCTTCCTTGAAGAATGTGATGCTTGAGTTGAGAGCTGAAGAATGAATAGAAATTAACTAAATGAAGAGGGGAAATGAATATTGCGGCAGTGGGGGAACAGAATATGCAAAGGTCCTGTAGTGGGAGGGAGCAGGTCTGAATGTTTGATGATGGCACCGAGGACCATCTGAACAGAGTCACTTATTTCTAGAAGGCCCAGCTGCATTCAGTTGTGGACCCTGCTGGGCCCACTCTGGCCTCTGGCCCTTCTGCGGGCAGCAGCTACTGACCTCTCTTACCGAGGGTGGTCCCACGCAGACTCCAGACAGGGTTAGGTTCAGAGGACTGCCTCCGTGGATGAAGCAGGGCAAGTTTTTATAGAGACTCTCCTTGCCCACCTCAGTGGGATGGTAGGTCACTTCAAAAGAAACCTCCATGCCTGCAGTGATATAACCTTCTTCTGGGCTGATGGAGAAATGGGGCTCGAATTTTTTGACATCCCATTTAAACCTTTTCCAAGACAAAAGGAGACAAGAAAGACAGTTTACTAATATCCTGGGGGGTGTGCTTAATGCTGCTGAGATCAAGAGACTGCCTGGGCTTGTAGCTGAGGTTCATCCCTTTGAATGCTTCCTGGGATGAGGGGGGAGGAGACAACGGGCACAGCAAAGGCAGGTGGGATCAAGGGCTGGGTCACTCCTGGGTAAGATAGCTTGGCTGCCTCTCAGATCTGAGCAGGGTGGGAAGTGGCCATGTCTTATCTTACATTCCGCAAGTGACTCGTCGGGGAACATGCACTTGAACACACCAACACACGTGTATCCAAGATCACACAGCTAGGAAGGGCCTGGGCTAGCACTGGAATCCTCCCAAGGCGGTGGCTATAAGCCCTCCTTACAGTGCCTCTCAGGTTAGAAACAGGAGGGCGGAGGGGATGCCTTCATATGAGAGATGCACCTGCTCTCGGTGGCACTCTTAGTTATCCCTCTGTGGACCATCCCTCTGTGCTTCCAGCACCGGGCCGCCACACTGTACCTGCAGGGCACTGTCGACACTGAGGCCTGGGTCAGTAGTGACTGGGCCAGGCACCTGCTACTCAGAGGGAAGAGCCTGGAGAGGAGAGCAGTCAGAGGTATATTCGTGTTCCAATCCTGTCTTTCTCACCTCTTGGCCACGTGACCTCAGGTAAATCACCTGACCTCCTTGAGCCTCACCTTCATCTGTGAAATTAGGACAATATATGACCAGCTCACAGGGGTCTGGGATAATTAAATGGGAGCTTGTACATAAGAATGCTTAGCACTGCACTTGCGCAGTGGAAGTTCTTGCTCAATGCACGAGTTTGGAAAAGTAGTCTCAGTTGTCTTATCTGTAAAATGGATCAATCATAGAATTGTTTTGGTATTAAGCAAGAGGAGTCATGTAAAGGGCATATAACATGCACCAGGCAAATGTTCTCTATTGCATGAACTTTTGTAATCCCGGCAGCCGCAGTCACCTTAGCAGGGGCCACGTCCCATCCTGAGGGAAGGGAGGGGTTGTGAAAGGGAGGGGAAATAAATAAAAAGCAGCCACACTTGTAAAACAAATATCCAGTCTGAATCCAGAGCAAATCCAGAGTCAAGAGAGCTGTGCTTGGCCTTGGGCGGGGACGCTACTCTCCTACCTTGCACCCACGTCACCAGTGTTCAGCATAAGGATGCGACGCGTGGCTTGTGTCTGATACACAACTGGCCCGAAGGGGACATGCTCCTGGTCCAGGGAGATCTCCAGGGCCTGGCAGCAGCCGCTAAGGAGAAAGAGGGGACGCAGGAGCCCCATGCATTCCATGAACACCTCCTCGGAGAAGGGAGGGATGCGTTTCTTCGGGGCAAAGATGACTTCCAGCTTACAGGACTCTTTGGGCTTCAGGGTGATGTTGTAGACTGGTATTAAGGTGATGACCTGGGCAAAACAACAATGAAGCTCAGCAGCTGAGGGCAGGGGGCATCTGAGGCTTCCATTCCTGGGTCTTGCTGTTAGGACTGCAATAGCCCAAGGGCCAAATCCCACTCTACTCTCTCCTACTGGCTGTATCATCTCTGGTACGTTACTTAAATTTTCTGTGACTTATTCTATGGTGAAGATTCAGATCAGCTATATAGATGTGTGGCACATAATAGGTATTCAATAAATGTTAATTCTCTCTCTAGCTCCTTGCAACTGACCCCTACTTTCTGGTGCAGGAAATAGTAAGATAAGAGGAAATAGAAAATAGTGCTCCCGTGTTTTTCCAAGGAGTGCTCCCTGGGCTCCCTGAACCACACTTCCCAGTGTGCCGCTTAAAATGCAGATTCCTGGGTTCTGCCCCATTCCAACTGGATTTTGGGAGAGCTGGAGCTCATATCTTCAAAAGTGCCTTGTGTGACCCATGTCTTCTAAAGCTTGAGAACTAAACTCCTGTTTAAATTTATATAGTTCTTTCCCGCCCCCTCCCTGCCACCGCTGTGCTTTTGTACTGGTCAAAATCAACCCAAATCAGCTTTCAGAAGCCAAAGCTCCTTCTGTGCTCAAGCTCCCTGGGGTACAGGGTGCTGTGTGGTCACCAGCAGGGGGACTGTGGTAGCAGACGGTGGACCGGAAACCAGGCAGGAGCAGCCATCTCAGTGAGTTCTCCAAGAGGCAAAGGCGGCTCAGCCCAACGGTCAGGAGCCCTGACCCGGCAGCACGGAGGATTGTGATTTGGATGAATGAGGAAGTGGAAGCAAGTCTGCCCTCTGTCTTTGGCCGGCAGCATGGGCCCTGGGACAAGGTGCCTGCGCCTCTCTTGCTCTGGCTAGCTTTCCCAGCCTGTCTCTCTGTATGTGGCAATCCCTAGATGGTCCATGGCGCCCATGCTGCCTTGAATCATACTTTGCTTTCTAAAAGCACAGACCCCTTCAAGCACATGTACCTCTGCCTGGGAGCACACCTCTCCCCAACTTGTCTGCCTGGACGACACCTCCATTCCATAAACCCAGTACAGACCTCCCTCCTTGGGCTGCCTTCCACAGCTCCCCGATGTCCTCTGAGAAGCCCCTCCCAATTCACACCCTGCTTCTACAGTTTTTAGGCTGTTCTGGAGTTGTTTCTGTGTCAGTGAAAGATCGTGAACTTCACCAGATCAGTCTACATCGTGTTCACCTTGCTACAGACTGAATTGTATCCCCATCCCCTACCCCTGACCACAATTCATATGTGAGTGGCATTTGACGGTGAGGCCTTTGGGGGTAATTAGGTGTAGATGAGGTCATGAGAGTGGGATCCTCACCATGGGAGTAGTGCCCTTGTAAGAAGAGATGCCAGAAGCTTGATCTCGTGGCTCTCTGCCGGGTGGGTGTACAGCAAGAAGGTGGTCGTGTGCAAGTGATTATTTCTGGGTGTGAGATGATGGTGAAATGTTTTCCTTTATGACTTTCCAACATACACTCATTAGAATCCAGAGCTACCGAATCCCATCCCTTTCTCTTTCATTCTGTTGTAGCCTTGGTGTCCTCATATGTAAAATGAGAATACTAAGAGCATTAGCCCTGGGCTGTTTTTGTGAAGATGCTTGAGGTAGCTCAGGGGAAGTTCTTAGAATGGCAAGGTGCATTCTAGGGGCCCGAGAAATGTGAACTGTTTGTGTTGCTACCACGGTCATGTTGTCCTCTGTGTCCCTGGGAAGCATGGAAAGCCACTGGGAGTCCCGGGCACCAACCTGGGGTTCCTGGAGTTCTGGAACTGAGAATAGGACTGACTGGCTAAATGTGAGTGGGGCGTGACTGTTGTTCATGACGGAAACTGTTTTTTTCACAACCTGTCCCGGCAGGACAGCTCCTAACTTCACAATTCTATTAGCTGGATCTAGGACTGAAATCTGTGGAACAAGAAAGAAAGCAGAGAGGGTGGGGTTCATCAGTTCCTGGAAAAAAACGATTATGATACATCTATCCTGGTGGGGCAGTGGTGGTTCCTATCAGTGTCCCACCTTCTTCATAAGGGATGGGCATTCATTTACCTGGTAAACATTTATGGGCACAAAATACCCATCACGCAGCTCATTACACAACTACATAATTACAACTGGGTGAAGAGACATGAAAGAAAAGCTCAGGGTACCCCGAGAGCATATTGCAGGGGCTAAGCTGGCTAAGGGTCCTGCGGAGGCCTCCCTGAGGAAGGCATGTCTACCCTGGGAGCTAAAGGAAGGGTGCTGTCTAGTCCATCTGAGTCAGGGTGGGCATGGGGTTGGAGGCTACCCCGGGGGAAGGCATAGCCTTTGGGCGAGGCCCTGAAGTCAGAGGAGCAGCCCAGGAAGGCCTGTGGCCGGAGCGAGGGGCACACGGAGAAGACAAGTTTGGAGGTGGTCAGGGACTGTGCCGGGACAAGTGGGAGGCCAGTGAAGGGTGGAGTGACCCAATCAAATGCTTGCTGCTCTGTGGCAATGGGCAGGACAGGGACAGGTGATAGCCAGGCAGACAAAATGGTGGCGGCAGAGGTGGAAGAGGAGACATCCTTCCAAGTCCTCATCTAAGGCATCGACCAAAATGTTGGCCTGGAGAGTTCAAGGTCAGGCTGGGCCTCGCCCTCAGGACAGCATGGCCGCACAACTAGCAGCAGCCACTCATGCAGTCACCACACTGTACACCCCCTGCCCCTTGACGTTCTTTATATCCAGTCCACATGTTTCCATTGTGTCTAAAAAGGTGAGAGTCTCCAACAGCAGTGCTTCTGGAGGAGAGAAAACATATTTAAGTCACCTCCGGATTTCCCCCAAAGCACCTGGCACAAAATGGGTGCAGAATGAGTGAGTGACAGAATGAACAAGTGAAAGAATCAGTGATTTCAGAAGAGACCCTGTCTCTGGCTTGGGTGCAGACACACCAGGTGGCAATGTCCTGTCACTCCTCTAGGCAGACGAGAAGGCTGCTAGAAAGACCAGCCTCCCCACCTACTCAGTTGTTGAAATGTCCCATGCATTCCTAAGCATCTTGGAAGGCCCTGAGTGTTCCAAAATCTCCTATTAAAATGTAAATATACCAGCCAAACAGACACCTTAAATGTTTACCAGACACTGGGGAGAAAGGGATTAGCAGCAGGACTTTCATTAGGAGCGCCTACTTAGAAGAAATGACCTCAATCAAATATAATCCTGGGACCTGTGCCTGGCTCAAGAATATTAATCAATGTGGCATTAAGGAAAGATGTTCCACAACTGAAACGTATGTCTGCATGTATGTCTAAAATGAATTGCTATTCAAAACAGATTCTGTCTATTAAACCTGAAAACAAAACATGCCCTAATGTGAGAGAAGGACATGCTTGGGATTGTGCATCTGACAGTCTCCAACTTTTCCAAGAAAAAGAATATTTCTCCAGGGCCTGTGATTACTTGTATCCTATGCTACAGTTAAGCTTATAACTGAATATGGTCTATGGTTCACTCGGGTCAGATTTGACAGCCCCTGGCCTCTGACAGAGCAGCTTGGGGGCAGGACAGGTGGAGAGGGGAGGAAGAGTGGGAGGGGTGCAGGTGGTTGGGAGGGCAAAAAGGGAGGTCCCAAGCCTGAGGATCTTACCTTCATTTCTGTGCCTTTCCCTTTGATTTCAATGACTTGTTGTGAGAGCCCATTGATTTCAAAGGGGATGAATTCTTGATAATTGATACTTTCTCGAGGATAAAAGGTGATTGGAATCTCTAGAGTCTTTCCTGGCTTTATCACATCGACACGGAAATTTACCTCGAGGTACGTGGTATTGGTGTATAGACAGTCTAAGCTAGAAAATCAGGAGGAAGGGGTGTGAGTTAGAAGGCCCATGTATTTCCATTTTGTCTACCAAGTAAGAGGGTCTCCAGCACCAGCCTGTGCTGGAGGTCAGAAAACATGGTTAAGACACCCAGAAAGACTGATTCTATCCTCTTGTCTCTCTGAGCGACTGATGGCTTTCCTGCCCCATTGCCCTGGAGCCATGGGAGAAGGGACCCCAGCACTGATCCGGCCCATACTCTCCTGGGCACAATCAAGTTACTTACCCCAAATCACACACTGAGCTTCAAATACAATGTCTCATGACCCTTCTTCTCACTCTATTTATCCTCTCTTTCTTGAAAATGCCGCTCATGGCTTTGTGCCCTCTTATAAGAAGGAGGTGTTTCCTAAAGCCTCTCCATTACAATACTTTCTTGTCTGGCTTCCAGATATTTAGAGAAAGAGTCCAGCTAGGCCAATAAATAGAATTTAACGTCTTCACGTAGGACTCAGATTGCATTAAATCATACAGGGAAGATTTTTAATTAGCATTTAAAACCACATGACGCTCTCGTAACTCACCATTCAGGATGATAATCATCATCACTGCAACAGTAGCAGTAGCAGCAGATAACCATAACCGAGCATTTGCTATGTTTTGGGCACTGTTCTAAGTACTCTCTCTAATTTCACCCTCCTAATAGCCCTGTAGGGGAGGAGCTACTATTCTCCCCATCCCAGGAAAGGAGAGTTTAGAACATGTGCCCCAGTCACACAGCTAGGGAAGAGCTGGGATTTGAACTTAGGCCTGTGGTATCCAATATGGTGGCCACTAGACATGTGGCAATTTAGATTCAAATTCAAATGAACTGAAATTTAAAAAATGAAAAATTCAGCTCCTCTGCCAGACCAGGCACATTTTCTGTGCTCTGCAGCCTCATGGACGTATAGGTTGCCATACTGGATAGCACAGATGTGTAAGAGTTCCTTTCTTTAGGAAAGAGCTCTGAGGAGACACAGGTCTCTGGGCCAGTCTCTGGAAATTCTGTTTCAATAGGTCTGGGAGAAGGCCCAGAAACCTGGACTGGAACATTCTACACAGGGGTGATGCATAGAGGCTGGATTTTAATAAAAAGACTTAGGCTCAGTATGTATCTGTCATTTATTGCAAAGTAATGGCCTGAGAAAGTCACTTTTTAACTCTCTAAACCTTGGTGCCCACCTTCATTACATCTGGCATTGCCCTCCTCACTTCAAGATTTTCAGCAGAGTAGCTCATGGCTACCCAAGTGTCAGTATTAGTGGTGGGGAAAGGAGACATAGGATTCATGGCCAACTGTGTTTGACTCTTCCCATAATCTTTCTTTTTTCTATTTTGGTAGGACTTCACCTATGTGGAGGCTAAAGACCCACAAGGAGCTGCAAAATCATCTGGAAGCTCTAGAAAGTCTGCTTACCTCATGGGCGTTTCTTCCTTGTTGGTGACAACCAGGATTTGTTTGTAGGGGGGCATCCCAGCTTGGTAGATGAAGCAGGTCCCGAAGTTGTAGCTGGTGAAGGAGAAATGAATGGCCGGGCTCACAGCGCAGCCCGAGATGCCGCATGTAAATGCTGGGCCGTGGCTGACCTGCAGGTGGGAATGCAGGCGGAGCGGGATGTGAGCAAAGGACTCCTCAGGTCCTCGGGTGAAGGAGGAAGACGGTCAGTGCTTTAAAAAAAATATGGATCCCAAGACTCCATCTGCAGAGATTCTGATTCATAGGTTGGAAGTTTGCTGACTGGAGAAAAGCAAAGTGGGACAGTCTGCAGTCAGACCCTGCGGTGGCCCCTGCGGCAGGGAGTCACCCTGAAGGCAGAGCGGCGTGGCAGAGACTGCTAGTAACTACCCCACATCTGCTTCCCAAGTGTTCCTCACGAACAGGACTCCTGCTGGTTTCCAGGGGACCTATGTAAACAGACTTGAGGTCCTATCCTTCCTTGACACCAAGGGTGATTTTGAGAAACAGTTCTGGTCATCGGGAGGTAAACAGAAGAAGACAGGAGGGTGTCCTATTTTGAATACAGAGGCAAAGTCTTGCTGGGAAAGTTTGTTTGTTTATTTACTTGTTTGTGTTTGCCTTTGGGCTCTTCTGTCTTATTTTCACTCTGAATGCAGACATGGGGCTACAGGTGGGATGGTCACCTTGTGACCAGGAAAGAACAAGAAGGAGACCAAAGGCCCACATGTCACAGGTGAAAGAGTGGAAAGTTGGAATATGGGTCACCTCTGAATTCTCCACTAGATGATACACATGCCTGAGGAGACATGAACTTACTGTGCTCTTCAAAACCTTTTTATAACATGAAATTTCTTAAGTTGATAATTGATTTAAAACAAAATACCCACTACTCATTCTAAACATCATTAAAATAAACATAACAGTCATTGGTACAAGATTTCCTAAATGACTTCATAAATGGAAAGACAGGAAAGCTGTTACACACAGTACAGCTATTTTTTCTTGTAAAATGATCCTAGGATTGTTGCGAGCCTTTGGTTGATTTTGAGAGTTCTAAAAAAGTTGATTTTTCTGGTTTTTGCACCAGTGTTCTCATCACTGTGGAAGAATAGTCATAGGACACAGCCATTCCTGGGGCATCACAATTCCTTGGTTTTTCACTCAATAACTTATCTTGGAAAATGTAATACATATTTCGTCTCTCTTGCTTCCTTTTCACCTCCCATCTGTCTCCCTTATTTATTTTAATGGCTGCACAGTATTCTAGTGCACGGATGGTGAACCAGGTCCCTCAACTGTGGATGACGCCTTTATACTAGAGACTGTGGGACTGCCTCCACCACAACCACTCTCCAGGAGCTTCTGGCAGGGTGGAGAAGACAAGAAACACACAGGAGAATTAATCTTTCAAGACAGTACTGTGAGTGCTTTCCGTGTCAGGCAATGTTAAATGGTCTCACCTTGATTCTGAGTTCCAGGCCCTTCAGGACACACTTCTTAAATGGCTGGAAAGACAAGGTGGCATGCACACTCTGCCCCATATCCACACTGCCATCACTGGGTGAGAAGTCCAAGTACTGCAGCAGGGCTTTGGGGCCGGACAGCTCTGCCTGGAAGCTGAAGCTGAACTTCCCAGTGTTGATAAAGCTGAATTCACACTGAACACATTCATTCAACTCCACCTGGGAGACAGGACAGAGTAGTATATGAATGAATGCAAGCCATGGTTCCCTTCTCTCGGGTCAGGATACATAACAGGTTGGGGAAAAATATGCTTTGGGAAATAGGAATGGCAGATGATGTTAGTGAGTTGAGTGTCATTAGCTTGATGTAGGCAGGTATTCCAGCAAGGGCTATGAGGTGCTGGTGGCCTCTCATACCTGAAGAGTAAGATGGCAACTTAATTCTAAGACCTCCCTTGGTAACCAAACATCCTTCCTGTATGTTTAATACAAGCATTCTTTCCTTCCCTACCCTCTCTCTACCTTCTGAAAAATGAAACAAGAATTGTTTTCACATTAAAACTACACATATTCTGAGGATGGAGCGCTCCTGGCATGTTTCTGTTCTCCTGGTCTCTCTGGCATTTGAAACAGAGAGATTCAGCTAACATTCACTTGTACTGCCTTTCCCAGCTAGCGTGGACACACACACACAGAAAGAGAGAGAGAGAGAGAGAGAGAGAGAGAGAGAGAGAGAGAGAGAGATTGATCAGCACTCTCTCACACTCTTACCTCATAGAAATTGATAATGGTAGTCTGGTTAGGAGTCAGAAGAGTGACCAAACCAGTCCTGTCCTTGCACTTGACCTCTGCATTCATAGTGTAGCCCTCAGCCTTGACATTTAAGGTCAGAGGGTGGGCTTTCTTTTTCACATTGCAGATCAAATTAAAGTTAACATCTCCTTCCTGCTTTGGTGTGAAGAAAATATCAATTGGGAACCTGGTTGGGGAAGAAGACAGCAGATTAGCTGACTAGGCCAACCTGCTGAAACCTGAGAAAGAATATGAACCCGGTGGATTGGCACATATAACTATAAAGAAAGAGTATCACTACCTCAAATTATGGTGAGTATTGAAGATCTGCCAGACAAGGTGGGACATTGCTTTAGGAATTCACAAATACAGTAGATAGCAAGGAAAAGAATATTAAGCATGAGAGAAAATGTTGAGAACAAGGGCTTAAAATTCTCAGGGCTCTACAATTCATCAGGGAAATGAATAATGAGAAATAGCAGGACAGAGATAGGATTGTTCATATTAACCTTGGCATGGGGCACTGTGAGGGAACCTTATCCTCCTGGCAGGCCTGGAACCCCTGCTGCCTTGGGAGGGTATAGTCCTGGGGGACCTTTTCTTTACCTGGACAGTGGTGGGATCCAGCCTTCCATGGGACATATGACCAGGCTGTTGCTGAAACCTTCAGAATATCGGGAGTTGTCCTGGAAGGCAAAATGGAACCCCTGCTCCTCCTTGTTGATGAAGTGCACGGTCTCCCTGGCTTCTCTGCCTGAGGAGGAAACACCAGCCCTCCGTGAAGACCTCAAGCCTGCTCCCAAGGTACCTGGGCAGATACTGCTCCCCAGGCAAGAGAAACCTCCTTATAAGGCATTCTTCATTTTCTTTTCTCTCTTCTCCCAAGCTCTTTAGTCTTTGACCACCTCTCTTTCTTCCTTCTGCTCTACAAGTGACCTTCTTCCCTGGGGGGATCCCACCTTTTCTTTTTGGAACTTTACTCCATCAATTGTCTGCTCCTGCCAGGTGGCATCTCTGCCTTGGTCTCAGCTGTCTTAGGTGATTCTAATGATACTGTTTTCTCGCCTTGTTCCTTTGGACCCAGTGCCTTCCTACTTGTGTTAATGAGGGCTTCAGCCTCCCTAGTAGGCCTCTTAACTTTGTATCTTTGTAAATAGTGCCTGCATTGAATTCCTAAATCAGAGCTCAGGAATGTCATGAGAGTCCCGACAGGGTCCTTAATACATCTTTTGTCATTAGTTTTGCCTTTTCTGACTTTTCTTGACTATTGTACAGCAATTGTTTTTTTTACACATAAACATTAGAATCATTTTTTCCAGTTCTCCCCCACTCCTAATCCTTTTGGGATTCAGGTTGCCAGATTGAATAAACTTTTTTTTTTTAAGTATAAGTATGTCCCAAATATTGCATGGGACATACTTATACTGACATACAAAAAAATTACTCATTGTTATTTGAAATTCAAAATTCACTGTGCATCCTGTATTTTATCTGGAACACCAGTTGGGACTTGACTTGGAACTTGATTACATTTGCATTTAATTTTGAGAGAACTGGTAAATGTTCATATCTTGTTTGGGAGCATTTTAATAAGATTTTATAGTTTCTCCAAACAGATCCTGTGCTTTTCTTGTTACATTTATCCTTAGATATTATATAGGTTTTGTCAATATTGAATGGATTATATTGTTTCTATTTCTAGGTGCTTATTGCTAAACAAAAGAGAAACTATTGATTTTTACATAATTGTCTTGCATTCAGCCACTTACTATATTATCTTGTTGATTCCAGTGGTTAGTTTTGCTTTTCTTTAGAGTCTCTTGAGGTTTTCTATGTATAAAGTCGCCAGCAACAGCAAATGAGATAGTTTTGTCTCTTTTTCCCTGATGTTTATGCCAATTACTGAATTTTCTTGTTTTATTGTATTTACTAAAACCACTAAGAAAGTATTCAATAATAATAATGAGCATCTTTGCCTAATTCCTGATTTTAACTGCAGTGGTTTTAGTGGTTTATTACAAGATAATATTTGCCTCTTAATTTTGGTTAGATTTCTTTAAGTTTTTCCCTCCATTCCTATCTTACTGTTGAGAATGTCTGCTGCATTTTAGCACTGACTTTTTATTATATATTCATATCATTACATGTTGTTCTTTAATTTGTTGGTATAATAATTATACTAAAATGCACCACTCCTCCATTTCTAGATTAAATTCTGTTGGTCTTGTGGTATTTATTTATTCTATTTTATTTTATTATTTTTTATTTTAATTCCACTTAGTTAACATACAGTGTCATATTAGTGTCAGGTGTGCACTATGGTGGGTCATTCAATGCTTCCACACATCACCCGGTACTCATCACCAGCCCACCACTTAATCCCTACTGCGTATTTCATCACCACCCCTCTACCCTCCTCCCTTCTGATAACCATCAGCGTGTCCTCTACAGTTAAGAGTGGTTATTATTTTTATGCTAATTTGCCCATAAAACACCATAAACTCTTCCCACCTACTTATATGTATCCGAATAAGAAACATATGGAAGAATTACATAATAAACTATTAACTTGGTTTCCTTTGATGGAAAGGATGGATGACAGAGATTAGAATTTTCCTTTTTTAACAGATTGATTGACATACTACAAAGTATATTACTTGTCTAAATATAAAAATCTAATGAGTTACTAAAATATATTCTGGCTTTAGTTCTATTTTATACATATACACACACCACATCCATGTGATAAGGGACCTTGTAATCACTTCCTTTATTTTCTTCAGGTCTCTCTGATCAAATGTCACTTCCTCATTGCCTATGGGCATTGTTTGCCCTCCCTACCCTGCTTTATTCTTCTCTAGAATAGTTATTAACATCAGACGTGCTTTATCTTCTCTTTTCTTTTTTGGTAGTCTATTTCCTATTACTAGAATGTAATCACCATGAGGGTGGGGACTTTGGCTTTATCCATGGCATCCTCAGCTCACAGAAGAGTGCCCGGGTCACACAAGGGGCTTAGTAATATTTGTTGGGCTGAATGAATGCATGAAAGGATGGCAGAGAAATCTGATCTCTGTGGCACAGAGTGAGAGGCAAACAAATGTGGCCCATACTCCGGAGGTACCTACAAGTAAGATGGGGCTAACGTGAGGCTCTGGGAATGAACACGGGCAGTCTAGGCCTTCAAGGAATCTAACAAGTGGGATTTGTAACAAGTCTCCTAAATTTCCTTAGGTTATTAATGTGTGGGTTTGGAAGATACCTGATGGAAATCAGATTGAAAGACCAATATTTTTGTGGCTTTGTGAACAGTGATAGAGGACTTCTGACATGCTTCTGGAAGGCACCACAAAAAGTTCACCACCAAAGTCTGCTCCCAGAGCTCACTGTGGGGTCAGTCCTACCCCCATCCTGAGAGGTCATTTCAACACTAAACATAAACCAACAGGGCAGCCTTACCAATGAGGAGACAACTGAAGTTGAGGTGTGACTTGTCCAGATTGATGAGAGGGTCGGTGGCTTTGCCTACCAGTAGGAAAGGGACTGTGATGTTATGTTCAGGGATTAAGAAAGTCCAGAATGCTTCTGTGATGTCCAGATGGAAAGGTGTGAACTGGAAGACAATCTAAGAAGACAATTTGGAAAAGAGGCATTTCTGTTTGCTTACTCCACGTGCCCTTGGAGGCTTACTGGCGCTGGGGTTACGATGGTTGGAATTACCAGGTCATCTCTACCTTTCTCCTGTTGACCTTTCTACTGTGAAGGCATGTGATTTTGGCTGTTCCAGCAATGTCAATGTCTTGTTTTCCCTGCCACAGGTCCTCCTAAGAGGGTCTAGCCCATCATAGCCTCTGATGGCTACGATGCCATATTTTACACCATGTCTTTGTTTGGCATGTAAAAGTAGAGAGATTCAAACAGAAATATGCAATTTCAGCTTTTTGCAAAAGGTTGAGAGAAGTGGCAATATTGGCAACTTGTCTGTGTGATGGCATCTGACAGAGAAGCACTATTGCCAGCTGGTACTGGTGCTCAGCATTCCCTATCATTGTTACCTTGGCCTGCTCTGTTCATTTGTGTGACCTTCCTGAAGGCATTTGAATGTATGATTTCTGTTTCATGGATTTATTTCTGCCTCCAAATTCTCTGCAGAACTTATAGGATATAGGGCCCATAGATCTGTTTTGGCCACTGAGTTCATATTTCTTTAGGTCTGACTCCGTACCCTGTACCGCTGTATAAACCCAAGGACTACGCTGTGGGACATGACTTACTTTTCTATTTTACCCTTTGTCCTGACCAAGTAAAATTAGATCTATATCTTTTTACTGCTGTCAGTCCCTTGGGAAAAAAAATAAGTCTTCATAGAGTAATCTACGAGTCCTAGAGTCTGCAAGTATTAGTGTCCAGCTCCCTTTTCCTGCTTTAATAATTTCAATTTTTAAAACTGCAAATACTAGAGCTCTCCACTTCCATGGCCACCCAAGAGAGCTCAGGTCTGTCTTGTTCATGAGGATTGCCTAATGTATATGCCACTCAAGAAATACTTGTTGATTGATGCACCCTTGGGCTATCCTCCCTAATTTTACCCATGGTCTATAGCACACATGCTATGCAGACAGGGAGAAATGATCAATGCTCTGGCTCAAGTGGTCCTGAATTACACACACACACATACACAGACACATACCTCTGCTTTCTTTTCAGGGTGGATGAAACCCTTCTCTGTAAGGCATGTGAAGGCTGGAGGGTTCTGGAGACTTTCAATTTCTTCAGAGATCCAAGAGAAGGAGTAGGTGCTATTAGTTGGGTTCAGGATTGTAAAAGTCCTGGCCAAAGGGGAAGAGTTGATAGCAGAGAGTTAAACAGGGGTTGAGGAATAAGAGAAACTTTCTTAGGACCCTCCTTAGCACAGTCTCCCTATCTGAGAATCGGAACTTATCTGCATACTTCATTACCATAGAGATGAAAACTGCACCTCATTTGGGGAGGGTGTCAAACGATGGCTAAAATTCTTGACTTTGGAGTAATAATGATACCCAGAGCCCTTTTGTCCCAAAGACCCTCTGTGGTTAAGGTGGTGGTCAGGGATTACATTTTTTTTTTATGTCTTCCAAATTTTCCCCAGTGTCAAAACTAAGGAGACAAAATTCAGCTTCCTTACTAGAGACTTCCTTACTATGGACTTCTTTAAAGTCCAACCCCAATATTTCGAGCCTGCTTCTAGGAATTAGCCTCACTGAATTCTCTGGATTCTTCCTCTAAGTTCTTTAGAAGAACTCACAGATAAGAACCAAAGCAAACCTAAGCAGCTCACCTGATATTCTTCCCTCCTATGCCGACACTGGTGAACTCAATCACCCGGGTATTTGAATCTAGAGCTGCACCAGAAGGTCCTCGGAGATCTGGGTTACACCGATGCCCACTGATGTAATCTGAGTGTTTTAGGTCAAAATGGCAGAAGGGCAAAAGGCTCCGCCCTTTTGTTGATAGGACTGGGCCTTGCTCTCCAGGTGGCAGGTTGGGAATCCTGAGAGGATAAGGTTATTCTTATTTATTTTTAGATCAATCATTGCTTCCTTAGTTGATTGAAATGAATATTATATCCACTAGAATGTGAGCTCCATGAAAGCAGAGACTAGGTCTACCCTGGTCAACAACATAGTATCATTGCCTTGACTAGTGCATGATACATAGTAGGTGTTCATTCATGA
Source organism: Suricata suricatta (assembly GCF_006229205.1). NCBI lineage: Eukaryota > Metazoa > Chordata > Mammalia > Carnivora > Herpestidae > Suricata > Suricata suricatta. The sequence goes on from NC_043715.1 coordinate 12,585,838, forward strand.
ATGGGCTGAGTATGAGGTTGAATTCTGTCTCCTTCTCTGTATCTAAGTATGGCCCCAAGTTATTCCCTCCAGCAGTGGTGAGAAAGTCTCCCTGCTATAAAATGAGCACAGAGTCTTGCCCTCTGGGCTGTCCCACAGGCATCTAGTGGGGTATGAAAACTGACACAGAAATTCTAAAAGAGTACCTGAGCTCCTTGAAGAAGGTAAACTGGATGTGAGTAGACCTCTAGCCCCAGCACCAAGCTTAGGTGGCCCCGGTGTGGGAGTGGTCCCTGCAGTGTGATTGCAGGGGCTCCACAAGGCTCTTATGGTTCACATAGACCTCTGCCACCCTGTACAATGTCTTACATAATTCCTCTGTAAGGTAAGTCTTCTGTATGGAGCTTTCGTGGGAGTGGTTAGTACATCATGGACTTTCATTGCTAAATGTTATTGGATTGCATTTCTTGAATTGGGTCTGGGCCCCCTCTATTCCTCACCTATGTATCAGGCTTATCGTGCTTGTTGTGTGCCAGATACTGTTCTAAGTCTTCACTTAACTCACTTAATGTTCATGATGACTGTACAAGGCGGATATTGTTATTTCCATTTTACATACGAGGAGACAGTCTGGGAAAAGGGATGGGAAAGTTTTCCTAAGTTAATATTTGCCCAAGGACTGGAACCTACCTGTCTGTCAGCCATTCTGTTGCTCAGAGGAATCCTGTGTGTGACTGGGATGGGGGTAATAGGCAGGGGGAAGAGTCTAGAGAGTGTTGGTGAGTAATACAAAAGACCAAATTCTCCTTATCTTCTAAATTCTGGCCTCTCTGAATCTTCCCAATGGGAGATGTGACAATCAGGGGGCTGATTGGAGGGGCCCAGGGGTGGTAGTGCTGGGACAGAAGAGAGGGTAGAAGATACGGAGTTTTGCTCTGGGGAGCACATCTCCTTACTGGCAGAAGAGGTTGCTCTCGAAGTCTCCAACTTCCAGTGGGGAGAATTTCACTTTGAGCTTCTGAGTCTTGCCCACAGGCACAATTCCTGAGGCTGGCTCCACTGAGAAGGGCGGTGGGGGAACGTCCATGGCGCTGTCCAGAGTGCTGACTGTGTGCAGCGAGTCCTGGCTACACTGGTCCTTTTGAGGAGAACCTGGGGGCAAAACAGAGAGCCAGTGATATTCTGTATTGGCAGTGGGAGAGCAGGTGGAAGGCAGCCCACTCACAGGTCCCTGTGTGGGCTCACCTCTTCCACCAGGTATACTTAGCTTTGGGCACTAAGGGTAAGGGATTGGTTCATATCTCATAGGAGACTCATGAAAAACACTTCTATTAATTCTATCAAGTTTTCAAAGTTGTTTCCTTTTGGTGCAAGGGGGTGGGTCAAAGTGATGTCTTCTGCCTCAAGAAGAATGGGCTGCGAATACAATTTTTGGAGAATCGTTGTTTGAAAGTCGTGGTTCACAATCTGGGGCCCCATTTGAAAGGTCTACAAATCTCCAAAACTGAAACAACACTAATGAATATTTGTCTACCAAGTGTTCGATCCTTTTCCAAGTGCTTCATATATATCAAATTGGGTATGAGTGTGTATTTTCCTGAGGAGAGAATTCATAGTTTTCATCAGTTTCTGCAAGGGTCTGTAATCTCCCAAGAAGTTAAGGCCTAAAAGACAAGAGTTCTAGGGGTCTGTGACTGGGGTGCTGGCCTACTGGAGGGCCAGCCTCAGGCCCCAGGCTCCAGGAGGACAGAGGTCAGCTCTCGAGTTTCTCAGGCCCATTTGGCTCTGCAGACACCATGAAACATTTGCTCTGCTTCTCCTTGGCTACTGAGGGGGCCTTTGGGGCAGTGCTCACCTCTCCAACAACAAGGCTCTCCTACTAACTGGGGACTCAGTTCAAGCCCTGCGTTTTTCCTATCATTGTTTTTACCTTGGTTATCTGGCACTGCAAAGCTAACAGCCTTTGCAGTCTCTTCTAAGACCCAGTTGAATTCCAGCTGCACATTTCCTGAATTAGTCAGTTCAAGCCTGCAGATAGACCAGAGAATGGATTTGAGAAATATGCTGTTAATAATTTTTTTTCCTGTCTGCACATCATCTATACTATTACTTAACTTTTTTAAGGTTGTCACTGTGTTTCTTAAACATTTCTTCAAAAGGCAAGTTTTAAGCATTTTATCCTACATCATGCATTTGCTGAGCTAGTTCTATCTCCTAAACACTATTTACTATTACAAGTAAAAATATCCAAATGTTTAGCACTTTAAATCATCTGGCACACTACCAGCACCCTATGCAGTGACCTCTCAGCATGAGTTTGCTGTAATCCTAAAAAATTCCAATGAAAAGGAATCAAAAGGTGTTTCCCATGACAATACCTTCTTTAGGTGCAAATTCCAGCCCCTCCCTTCCTGAATGTTTTCCCACCGGAAACAAAGTCCCTGTGGCCAGAGGCTGTTTGACCCCTGCCTGAGACTCCTTCATTGGCTGAGACTTGTCTCAAGTTCTGAATTAGTAGAGCCTTGTCTTGCCTCAAGTTTCCCTGCATCTAAGACAAGAACCAATAAATAGAAGCTTTTTCTGGAATCATTTTTAAACTTGATCACAATCACAGCAGAAAGATGAGGCATTGATACAGGAAAATGATTGTGTCAGAGAAGGAAACACAAATGTCTTGCTAATTTTAGTGAAGCAGTAGGAGGTGAGAGCCTGGAGGGGGGTATAGATCTTGGGGACAGTATAAGGATTAGATTTCCATTATTCAATCCAGGTAAACTGTGCAGGTATGCCCAAAGTCAAGTGCTTTGACCTCAGGGGTGTATGTTTATTGTGTAAAAGTCTGAGCACTGGCCACTATTCTAAAGAAAACATTTATAAAGTGGAGACATCTTGGTGGTATAGAATACTCTTGATAAAAAAGTTCTTAGTTCAGATAGGAGTTGGCAAACATTTTTTGCAAAAGGCAAGCTAGCCCATGTTTTTTGGTTTTGCATACCATAGATGTTTGTAGCAACTACTCACCCTGCTGTTGTAGTGCCAAAGCAGCCAAAGACAACACAAAAATGAATGGGCATGGCTGTGGGTCAAAAGAAACTTTATTTACAACAATAGGCAGCTGGCTGGATTTGGTCCTTGGGCCATAGTTTGCCAACCCCAGCTTTAGGTGAAATGGCTATTAACAGAAGGTCCCTTCCTGCCTTATTTCTTTTGGTTCTATGATAATTTGAACACTTAAAGTGTAACAAAAGCAAAATGAGTTGAACAAGTTAATTACCAATTTTTAAGACGCTGAGATGTCAGTGGTTTACACTTTTGTGCTCGTAATTCTCAAAGAATGGTTTTTCCCTGTCTTTGTAGATGCCGCTTTCTCTGCCTAGATGGCCCTTTTATTCTCACTTCTTCATCTGGCTACCTCCTATTCATCCTGCAAAACTCAGCTGGGGCACCACTTCATCTGGGAAGTCTTCCCTGATACGCTGTCTGCTTCAGGTACTCTCATAGCATACACGGACACCATACTGCAACCACCAATTCACCTATTTTCACCCATCTCCCCCTGCCCCCCCAGCTCTTTAAGAGGGGGATCCATGACATTCTTATATTCCTGTATGTGAGTTAACACACCCTTTTTTCTTTCTAAGGACAATTTTGACTTTGAATGAATTTCCTAGCTGTTTCCCTGGAAACCTGATAAAGAAGAAATATCGGCTGTATTACTAGGCAACATTGTTTAGAGTAAAAATGACCTCTGATTGGTAAATTGCATCTGGTCTGGGGGGAATTATGATTCCCTGGAGGGAAGCCATAGCCTTGGGGTTCTTGACTATAGTGACTCTTGTAACGGGGCATGTCTCCTACAGGGATCCTGAAAGCTACACCTATGGGGTGTTTATGAGGAGTATTGGCTTCTGCTGGTTGTGGGGCTTCAAGGCTAAGATGGACCCATTCCCACTAGTATGGATATTGTCCCCTGGGGTCAGGGAGAAAAGAATAGTTCCTGGCTGGTGGTGTGGACTGCTTCAAGGACCATCCCTATTGAATCTGATGGCCGGATGCTGTGCTCTTGGTGGACTGTGTTTCCTGGACTATATCTTGATTTCAGGTGTGAACTTCAATAGCTGTGTGGATCTCAATGTTTCACTGCATCCCGAGTTCCTCTGGCGCATGCTATATAGGTATGATACCTGGTATATGTGGTCATAAACATTGAATAAACATTTGATGAAGGAATGGGCAAATGATTAAATTAAACAGCGTGTGTTTTCTCTGTGTGTGCTGGGGGGCTTTCAAAGACTCACTCAAACACTCGGGTCTGGTAAACCAGTGTTTCTTTGAAGTACACATTGCTTGTTTGGCATTGATATGAAGCAAAATTCACATTGGCACTGATCTGAAGATGCAGTTCTTGGTAGTTTTCTTCGACTACTGAATGAGCAGGCTCAGGATCCATCTCTATCACCTGTAACAAAGGCAGACCTAGCTGACTCACAAGAATAAAGGGATGAGGGGTAATATAGTATTTTATTTTACCTATGAAAATGAACACCAACTTACAGAATAAATGATTCCAATTCCAGAATAAATGATTAAGGCAAACATAAAATGACTCCTATATGGGAAAGGAAACAAATTACTAAGAGCATAAGGATTACAGAGATATGAGTTTTTGGTTAGATGGGTTGTAAAGAAGGTAGAAGAAAGGAAATCATAAAATTAGGGACAGATATTAATGAAATGTAAATAAGTTGAGAACAGAGAGCACTAATAAAGCCAAATGATGTTTATTTGGAATGACTTAAAAAGTCTTCAGTACGAATGATCACGAAAAAAATGAGTAAATAAAAATAACATATCAAAAATTAAAAAGAGGGCACTACCACCAACCCTACAGAGTAAAACAGAGAATAAGAAAATATTATAAATAACTTTATGAAAATACATATGAAAACTTAGTTGAAGGGCAAATTAATAGAAAATTAGCTTAATAAAAATGATTCAAGAACAAATAAAAAACCTGAAAAGTCCTAATACTATTAAAGAAACTAAATGGTAGTAAAAAATGTTAAGACATAAATAAAGAAATAAAATTCATTAATAGAAAGGATGAATTAATATTGTAAAATTGTTAATCCTTCCTAGACTGACTTACTGATACAAACCAATTCCAATCAAGTTTCATTCAGGGTTTCCACAAAACTGGGTAAATGGATTCCAAAATTAGATAGAAAAATAAAGGACCAAGAGTAACAAAAATACTTCAGAACAAAAGAGTATGGAAGAGGGACTTCCTTTCAAGATATCAAGGCTAATGATGAAGCTATGGAAATGAAACAAGGTAGAACTGGCATAGGGAGAGATAAAGTGACAGTGAAGTAGAATCCTGAGACAAGAAACATCCTAGGCATACTTGAAACTTAGATGACAAGGGAGTCATGGCAGATCACTAGGAAACAGAAGGGCTAAACAAAAAAGGGATTTGGCCAGCTTAGTTAACTAGATGGAAAACCATAAAATAGGATCCTTGCCTCACACCATACATAAAATCCAGGTGGGCCAAGAACTTAAATATAAAAAACAAAACTCTTAAACATAAAAAAAGTGAATATTTTTCTTCCCTTGTATGGAAAGGTTTTAAAAACAAGGCATATACACAAAATATACAAAAGATGAGATTAATACATTTAGCTATATTGAAATTAAGAATATTTTTGTTTATCAAAAGATACATCAAGAAAAGTGAAAAGATAAGCTATAGATTTGGTGAAGACATTTGTAGACAAATAATAGGAAGGAATAGTAGACCTTATCAAAAATAAAATAATGCATACAAAGAATAAGCATTATAATTGAAAACTAGGCAAAAGGCACACAAGAGATGACTAGTTAGGCCATGAAGTCATTCATTTTCAACTTTATCAGTGGTTAGGGAAATGTAAAGTAGCTCCCAAATTAGACCATTTCCCATTCACTTAAACGATAAAAATAAAGAAGTTTGGCAATGCCAAGGTGTGGAGAGAATTCAGATCAGTAAGATCCCTCTGCTGATAGGAGTGTACATTGGTACAGTGACTTTGGAAAACACTTGGGCTTATCCTGGGAAGCTGGAATCCACATATCTTATGACTCATCAGTTCCACTTCTAGGAATATAAACTTTTGCAATCGAACACCATTTGACATGAACAATAATGTTCACAGAAACACTGTACACAATAGCAAACACCAAATCATTTTCAAAAGAAGAATGGATGATAATAATGGAATTTTATATAGAAGTGAAATGGGTAGACTATAGCCACATGAAACAATATGGATCACAGGCAGCAACCTTTTTTTAAAAACTAAGTTAGAAACTACAACCACATATATGCCTTTTAGAATGTATAGGTTAAAAAAGAAAGAAAAATAAAGAATCAAGGGAGTGAGTAAATAAGATTCAGGATCATGATCATGTCTAAGAGGGAGGCAGGGGGATGGAATGGCTAGAAGCACACAGGTAATCCATGTTCTACTTCTTATGTTGAGTATGAGTTCATCTCTGTATCACATTATTAAAAAGGAACCAACCAAAGACTAATTAAAAGAGGGACATGCATGGACCAAATTCTGTCATGAACCAAAGATTATAACTAATCAAATTCTAGACACAGATGGAAAAAGGGAAGAGCTAAAAGGCTAACAACATGATGCTGTTGATGGTGAGAGAACTTGACTGTTTGGGTCAAAGTGTGTGGGTCGCATGGCTGGCAGGTGGCATGCTTCCAAGTTCAGTTTGTCACTTCTGAAATCAAGGTCAAATCAAGGTCAATTAGAATGGGAAACAACCTTTTTCTTTTTGGTCCATGAATGAAAGAAATGATGAGACAAAGGCACAGCTGGAGAGCAGCAGGCCCAGCCAGCCACGCCAGGCCTGGTGAGATTGTATCTGATGTCCCCACTCACCTTTCGTTTTGCAGGTAAAGTCCCGGGTGTGTTTCTGAGCACATCCACCCACTTGACTGTGTGCATGTGGTCATCCCAGTCAGGGACCTGGTCTGCAGGGAGCTGAAACATGATCCTGGAGAGCTTGCACTTGACCCCCATCTTTTTCAGATTGATGGGCATTTCTGACTTCATGGTCACTACTATGTCCTTAGCACACCCAGGGTGAAGGTGGCCGATCTGGGGAAGAGCCTGATATTAGTATTTTTGGGAATCTGAGTTTGAGGACTTTTGATACCTGATAGTGACATTCTAGAGAAGGGGTAGAGTCAAAATTCTTGGCAAAAAATGCATCATTCACAGCTGTATGTGTGGATTGTCTTAAACATCTGCAAGAGGTTGGTTCTTAGATAGAAATATAATCATAAAAGCAGCTAATATTTATTAAACTGTTACTTGCCTCAGGCACAGTTCTAATCCATACATCAACCCTGTGAGATGTACAGCTATTACTCCTGTGTATTTTACAGGCAAGGAAACTTGTAACTGGCTCATGGTCATACCATGAGTACTGGGAGAACTGGAGTCAGACCCAGACAGTGTGGCTCCAGGAACCACACTCTTAACTACCTTCATCAGTATGACCTACATGAATTATAGACTCATGTACACATTACATTAGCAGTTCTCAGAGTGTGGTCAGGTGACCCTTGGAATCCCTAAGACCTTTTCAGAAGTTCACAAGGTCAAATCTACTTTCATTCATCATAATACTAAGGTGTTATTGGACTTTTTTATTCTTATTTTCTCATGAGTACACGCTGGAACTTTCTAGGGGTTACATGATACATGATAGTGAAGCAGATCAAATGCAGAAGCAAATAGGAGAATCTAGCTATCTTCTATTAAGCCAGATATTAAAGAGATTTGTAAAACTGCAAAATAATGCCACTTTTCTTACTCAATTTTTTTATTTTGAAAAATATAGCTATTTTCATTAAAATATGGTATTTATATTAACATTAAAGGGGTTATTATTTAAAAATGAATAAATACACAATTTTAGATATTCTGTTTTAATTTCTAATGTGGTAAATGTCAATAGACAAAAACCACATAAAAAACAGCTTTTTTGAGTTCCTTAATAATGTTAATAGGGTAAAGGAGTCTTAAGACCAAAAAGGCTGAGTTTACTGAAGTACCAGATAAATGGGAAATCTCATTTGGTCTATTGCATAAAATCATTTATGATTTAGTGTATGTAAACACACGTGTACATATATAATAGTCCTGTCATCTTTCTGACAGATAAAAATGTCTCCCTCCTCTGGAAAGTGAAGGGAGAAGAAAACTTAGTATTTCCCAAGGCCACAACTGTGTGTATGTGTGTATGTGTGTGTGTGGGGGGGGGGGGGGGGGGGGGGGGGGGGGGGGGGGGGGGGGGGGGGGGGGGGGGGGGGTGTGTGTGTGTGTGTGTGTGTGTGTGTGTGCGTGCATGTGTGCATGGGGGTGTATATAAATAGACTATCTGAAGCTTATCTCTGTCTACTTTGACTGACACTTTATATCCCTCTAGGAAGCAAAACTTCTTGATAGTACTCAAAGATTTAAAGGTGACAAAGTAGGGTCCCCAACTCTCCTTGCTCTATCCCCCTAGAGTTCTATGCTTGAACAGACTTGGTGACTGAAACAGGGCAGGAGGCAGTGGATACATTTGGGTATATGCCTTGTCCTGGGAACTCAACAGTGAACCGTCTATGAAAAGCATCAGGTAGCCGGAGGCTAGGATCTGCTACCACGTTGTCTTAGGCCTTGTGTGATGTTGAGTTTTGGTCAGCAATTCATAAAATGTGCCCTGTGAGTTGCTGAAAGAGGGGGTCAGAAGATTCCAGGTAAAGCCAAGTTAACTAGACTTTAGTATGCTAAGTGGCACTTTAAGAGAAAGATGTAGTTTGCAAGTTTGCTAAATCTCACAGAACCCACTACCTCCATTTTAGTTTTTAGTGAACCACTTCTGCAGGACGAATGCTCTAAAGAGCATATACCTTGGGGGACACAGGTCTACACTCCAGGATAGGAAGACTGGGACCGATTTCATCCACAGACACTTGCACGGAATTCCTCCCCTTCAGCCTAGCCACAGTCGTGGCAGCCCTCGTTCTTTGCTCCGTGACCACAGGGACATGAACAGTGTCCTCTGGTACCTGATCTGAGTAAGGGATGCTTCCTGGGCTGTTCCTCAGCTTGAGAGCCGTCCATCTTATCCCACACATTCATGGGAATAGACTGACAATCAAACTGGGTGTGGCTTACACCTAAGGGAGTCCAGAAGACAGCAAATGGCTTTCACTTACCTGTGGGGAAAAGCAAACTGGAGCTAAAAGGGGCCATTCAAACCGTATGATATTCACTTGGCTGTGATTAGTGATTGTGAAGCTCACGTTATAGCTGTTCCCGATGTGGCAGTCCCCAAACTGGATGTGGTCCACCAGAGCAGCTGTGGACAGAAGCAGAAGGTCTGTGAGTCCTCCTAGCCCAGGGCCCGCTTTCCTGAGGAGGCAACACCTGAAAGGCAGGCTGCTCCACCCTCATGCAAGCCCCTCCACTCAGGTGATTATACTGGAAAAATGCGGAGTCCTTTAGCATAAACTTTCCCTCCTTGGGAAATCTTTTTGTCCGTCTGTCTGTCTGTCCATCCATCCATCCACCTTGGCTCCCACCTCCAAGAGAAACTATAGGTCCCCAACTCTATTTGCTGAAACAATATTAGTAAGGGTTAAAATAGGATAAAATATAAAAGTCCTTGTTAAACTTGAATTATAAATAAATGATGAGTAATTTTTAGTATCACTATGTCCCACACAATATTTTTGGACACACAAATAATAAAAAGTACTTGTTGCTTATTTGAAATTTAAATTTAAGAGGGACTCCTGTATTCTGATTTTCTAAACATGGTAACCCTATCATAAGTATGAAATATGATTTCTGAGCTACGGTTCACCGCTGGCTCCTGCTTGACCCCTGACAAGAGAGATGTCACCTTGTAGCCACAAAGAGGGTGCAGCACCATGGAAAGAGGAGGACTGATTTTAAGCCATGTTGTATAGACTGTCCAATGCTACATTCCAGGATTAGAATCAAGCTCCTAGAAAAACTATGAGAATGTGTTTAAAACTCACTTCATACCAATTAGCCACAAAATTAGGTCGATAAACAAATGCATTTTGATAATAATAATGAAAGAAAGTTTCTCCTACCCTAAAGAATATAGTTAGCCAAAAGAAGCTGCAGTGCTTGCTAGGCAGTGGAGCAGCACGTCTGAGCTTACTACACACACAAGTCACCTGTGGATCGCGCTGTAATGCGAATTCTGCCTCAGGGGGCCTGAACCACGGGTGGTGTCTGCAGCCCCCACTTCTAACGAGCTGCCCGGTGCTGCTGATGCTGTAGGTCCTGACAGCGCACTGAACAGCGAGGCTACAGAGAACGGTGTTCCAGAGGTAGCACAGATCTACACCTTCTTTAATTAAACAAGCCCACGATTTCTCGTGGAATATCTGGGATAAATGGTCCCCACGAGGCAGACAACGCCAGCTGAGAGAAAACAAACAGGGAAAACTACAGAGAGATAAGTGCTCACATAGCTAAGCCGGAATTTGAATTTTGAATTTCACTTTTCAGCTAAATTGAAATTAGCTAAAACTATAAGCTCCTGAAGGCAGAGACCCTCGTATTACTCTTTGGAACTCCAGGGCTCAGCACAGTGCTTGATCCATGTGTGCTGAGGCTCAGTAAATAGTCCTTGAGGGAACACGCGATTGGAGGCATTGTCTGAACTAGGAAGGATGGACCATAAAGTAACAGGGAGAAGATGCTTTCCTAAATCCCCAGGAAGCTGGCTGGGCTGTTATTTAAATTTCTGTCTTATTTAAAATAACCTGAGCCTTGGTGTCCGGGTGGCTCAGTTCCACTAGGATCATGATCTCACAGTTTGTGTGTCTGGGCCCTGCATAGGGCTTGCTGCTGTCAGCACAGAGCCCGCTTCAGATCTTCTGTTTCCCTCTCTCTCGGTCTCTCCCCTGCTCATACCCTCATGTTCAAAAATAAGTAAAACATGAAAAAATAAAAATAAAAATAAAATTAAATAACCTGAGCCAACAGTTGTCAATAGCTCATGACTGTTTTTCTCACCTGTTATCAAGTCTTCCATAGTATTTTCCTCAATGACCTCAGCGATCTCTGGGGCCTCAGGGCTGCTAGAAACCACCAGCCCATGGATGTTACCCAAGGTGACGTCATCCTCATAACCCTCTCCCACCATGTGGATGTTCATCTCCTCATACTGGTTGTTGATCACTGACAAGTGGATGATGCCTGTCATTCTCCCAACCTTCTGGGATTGGAAAACGACATCAAATCCAGCTGTGTCTCCAGGAAGAACAACCAGGGAGGCCGTGTGAGCTTTCCTTGCTGCAAAGATGAGAGAGAGAGAGAGAGAGAGAGAGAGAGAGAGAGAGAGAGAGATTGATTGATTTAGAACCAGTTTAAAGGAAGATGTAATCATAAAGATCCTGACTAAAGAGAGGCTATTGGTGAGGAGACTGGGCATCCTACTCTGGCTGGGTCCTCATCAGCTTCCTAACAGAACAGCTTCTGGGACCCAGTACCTTCTAGAAGCTATATTCCCCCTACCTACCTTTTGCATGTGGTTTGTTTTCCTCTGTGATGTATATGTAGGAGGCGGTGGGCCACCCTTTCAGGGAGAAGACTCCTAGTTGGTCCCTCAGGTCAACATGCAGCTGGCAGAAGGAAAGCAAGGCTGAGTGTTAAGCTTACAGGCTGCTCACGGGTTCTGGGTCTGGATTGAGATAATGTACTGTTTAGCAAGGCACACTGGTCATGGTGCCTACTAGTCATGTTTTTGAGCTTCTTATTAAAAGGGAGGTAAAATAAATATTAGACCTGAGGAGGAAAAATGAAAATTTAGTTCAGTCCTTACTGTCCAAGTGAGGAACTTGAGGTCTAGAGCATATAGGTGACTTTCCAGATTACCCAACTACGTAGTATCCAAATGGGGTTGCCAAGGCCTCTGCTATTGACTGGGCAGCTGTAAAATAAACACTAGACTAATAAAATGGAAATGAATACTTGTCATTCTATGAAGGCTTACATGAATGTGAGTTCCTAAAAACCAGTATCTCCAGGAACTAATGCGTTAGTTGCCTGTTGGTGTCATAGTGAGCAGCCTACCAAGATAAGAAAAAAACCAAGGTGGGCTTCTGATTTTCTTGGAGAAAAGGGAGGTTTTCTAGACCACTGGAAGAAGTATACCTGATTAAAAAACTAAATCCATCTATCTGATTTTGGGTATGAGAAATCAGTATACCGTTTTAGAAGATTGTAATGCTGGTGCCATCATAAACACAATTGAATAATATAAGAAATGAAGTAAAAAGAAGAAAAATAGTGACACTACATAGGAAGCTTCTGAGATTAAAAAAAAGTAATTATATGTGTAGATACAATCTTAGTAAGAAACTATATGGAGGAGTTATACGGGAAAAAAATTGACATAGAAAAGATACAGGTAAACAGATGGGAATTCTAAATGTTGCTCCTGGTAGAGACCCTAAATACCCAATAAGGAGAAATTCTTCCTGAATAATTCATAGGATTCCCAACTGGATGTTTTGAGGAACATTATAAAATGATGTATAAAGTTCATCTGAAAGACTAGATATGTAAAAATTGTTAAGAAAAACTAGAAAAATGGGGAGTGGGTGAACAGGAATTTATTAAACTAGATGCTTGAACATTTTATAAAGCTACAATAATGGAAACAATGCAGGGTAATGGTAAATTAGGTAATGTGGACTCAAAACAACAACAGAAAATAAGACAACAACAAGAACAATAAAATTTTTTAAAGCATCCCCAGAGCTGAGAAGATAATGAAGAATAACAAGACCAAGATCTGGAGACCATGAGAACAGAGAGAGGTCAGCCTAAATTTCTGGACTGTTTTTGACCTGGAGGGTTTCCGGGTCAGGAAGAGGTACACAGGAGGCTGAGCTTTGGTTTTGATGGCCTGTTGGTGCTAAGAGGGCAAAAGTCTTATGAAAGTTGGGGTGTTTCCTTTGTGGTAGATTGGGACTCCAAATGACTGCCTGATAGTGCTAAAGATAGGCTGGATAGAAAGCACGTCTCCCAACAGCAACGATCCTGCTCTGACTCATTTACATAACCCAGAAAATCTCAAGCCCTAAAACCAGCGTTCTAGTGTCCCAAAGTACCTGGCAGAAAGAAATGAAAATCATCTCTGAAGAAAAATAACATCATCCTTAGTCTTACTATGTCTAAATAACTTTTCAATAGTCAACGCATGATTGAAGATAACCAGGCACATGAGGAGAAAGGGTGACCTGGGCAAAAATAAGCAGAATAGTAGGCATCAGAACCAGACCCACAGCGACTTCAGATTTGGAGTTATCAGGTGCAGATGGCAAAATGGTTGTGATCACTATGTTTAAGAAATAAAGCCGAGTCTGACAATTTCAGCATAAAACTAGAAGTCTGAAAAACTGATTTGCATATTTTAAAAGCAGCCTAAATAGAAATTCTAGAACTTAAAGATATAATAACTTAAGAACTTAATGGAAGGTTTAATAGTGAATTAGACACAGCTAAAGAGAAAGTTAAAGAGCTGAAGACATGTCCCAAGAAACTATGCAGAAGGGAGCCCAGAGAAAAATGGATGGAAAATGCAGTGAGGTTGTGAGAGCTCCGGGATACAATGGGAAGGTCTTCCATAAATGTAAATGGCCTCCCAGAAGGAGAGAGAAGACAGAATGGAATAGAAGCAATAATTTAAGACATGTCTAGGAATTTTCCAAGACTGATTTAAGATATTAGTTGCAGAACCAAAAAGCCTGGTGAAGTCCAAGAAGGATAAATATGACACATTATAGTGAAACTGACAAAACAAATACAAAGTGAAATTCAAAGCCAGAGGAAAAAGACTGCCTTAGGAGAACACCTTAGACTTAGAGCTGCCATCCCAACAGTAACAATGGAAATCAGAACACACTGGAATAATAGCTCTCATTCGCTGAAGGAAAACAACTGCTGATGCAGACTTCTACAGCCAGTAAAAATCACACTGAAGAGGAAGAAGAAATGGAAATTTCCAAACACAAAGTGAGAGAATTCACCACACCAACAGACCTGCAGGGCATTTCTTCAGCAGGTAGGCAAAGTATCTCAGATGGAAAGTTGCATATGTAGGAGTGGAGAGAGCCTAACTGTATAAACAACAAAATCCAACAATAATAGTAATAACGTCTTGTAGGGTTTAAAGTATAGAGCAAATCCAAAGCCTCCCACAAGTTGTCCCGACTCCATTCTCCTATTTTTATGTCCCACGGATCTTCTACTATCCCCTGTGCTCTCAAGAAGCTGGCTGCTGACTAGTTCCTATTTATACAGGACACTTTTTAAATTTTTTTTTTGCTTCTGTGCCTTTGTCTTCTAAATTTTCTTTCTAAGCTGGGATGCAGTCACTGCCATATCCCCTTCCTGAAACCTATCTGTCCTGCAATGCCCAGCTTGCGTGTCATTTTATAGTGAAATTTTCCTTGATTCCCCTAGATGGGAGTAGATCGTTTTCAAAAGTACTATTGTTCTTTGTAGGACACTTACACAATTTATCACCTTTTTTAAAAAAATGAAATGAAAACATAAATTTAATTGCTGAACCAAAATATTGAATCTCTCACCCCTAATGAGGTTTCTTTAGTTTCTCCCTCATTAAAAATGCAATTTTCATTACAGAAAAAAAGTGAAGAGTAAAGGAGACACCAAGAACACCCATAATCCTACCCACTCGGCTAAAATATATCACTGCACACTGGTTCACACGGTAACTATCAGTGTGCCGTGGAATCGGCTTTCCTACACTCCTTGAGGGCAGACGCCACAGCTGACCGGGCTCTGCGTCCTACGTCTTATACGGATGAACGTATGAGGCACATCAAGAGGTCCTCATAGATCAGGGACGGCAGAGACCTCATCACAAGTCTTGCTTCTGAATCATTCTTTTCCCTTTCCACCCCATACTTCACCTCCAGTGGTACCTGGGCAGGGATGGTGCCATTGTTCTTGAGGATGAGAGGCAGCTTCTCTGACTGACCAAGCAGAAGCCTCTTAAAGAGGAGCAAGGGGTTTCCATATTGGTTGTAGAGAACTGGCCGCACTACTGTCACCCGAGGGAGGTTCCCTTCCCCGACGATATCAAACACAAGGCTGCGGTTCTTGGTCAGATTGCTGCAGGGAACAGCAAGATGGAGACCTGTCAGCCTGGCATGCCAGGAAGGACATTCCGTAGAGGGTGTGGCCTGGAGCAGTGCTGGAGGAGAGGGCGCTGGGGAGCGGGTACCTAGGCAAGCCATCCAAGGTAGCCTCGAAGATACACTGGTAGGTCTGCATGGTCTGTGGCGTGAAGGTCACCGTGGCAAAGGCATGTGAGCGGCTGGCAACAGATATCTTGCTGGGTTCCACATCAAAAATGTCAAAGATTCGGGCATTGAGCTGGGGAGGGGGAGAAAGGATCAGCGTGTTTTAGCTGCTTTGCATCAAATAAGACTTATTTCTTATCTCTGCCGCCCTTGCTGTGAAATCTTCCTCACCTAAACTCTGTGGTAGGCATGCTTCATCCATTTCCTACATAGTCATACCCCTGGAAAGAGCAGCCTAGATATTCTGGGACCCAGTCCTGAGCAATAACTAGCAATAACTTGGTGAGATCTATGATATTTGACTCAAACAGATGAATTAAACCAGATCTCAGATAGTACCCTCCCTCCACCCTCTCCCCCGCCCCTGGACCTTTTTCTTTCCTTCTTTCTTTCTCTCAAACAAGTTAAGAAGCCTAGAGATCATTGGTGGTCACTAATGCGGAGCTGAATTGGAAGCCAGACTAGAGAATAGAATAATGGAGACAGGGTGAGTGAGTGGCATGTGGCCATTGAAAGATAGAGCTCTGCTGGTCTTCTATCAGTTGCATTTCAGGTGACAGTTCGAGTTCCACAGAGCTCTGGCTACATGGTGTGCTCTGACCTTGAAATGAGGTCTCTGATTTATTGAGGCAAACCTTGCTTGTTTGGGCTATCCTAAGTTGGTTTCTGCTCCTTGCACCTCCAAGAGCTTTAGCTAGAACAACTTCCCACAGCACTTTATCTGTTCCATCTTGAGGCAGTGTTTTGGGAAGACTGTAGGGACTGCAGGGACTCCTGGCTAGGCCTCAAAAGGATTTTTTCATTCTTAAGGATGTCAAGCAGGATTCAAGACTATTTCCTCTTATTTTTAAGCTGAGGGCACTAAGGCTTCTTTGCACTTTTCAAGGGATAGTATGCAAATTAGGAAAGAGGAGAATATGTCTGCAAATTCCCTTACAAACCTCTTTTTAGAAATAAGGGTTGCTCACTTTTTATGTCTTTAGTGTGAAATAGAAAGAAAGCTGCCCCTTAATATCTAAAAAAAGATCAGAAAGTAACCACTGGATGTCATCAGGGCTTGTGAGAAGTCATAAAAGGGATCAGACAGCCTTCCAAACCCTCACTCTCTGTGGTGACAGTCCCCTGGGAGAGCACACACTTTTCTCAGCTCTAGGCTGGGCCAACCCTTGAGCGATCTCCCCGCTACCATCAGCCGTGTGAGCAATGCCAGCTCTGGGGCACAAGGACCACCTGGGCCGAGACTTCACCTTTGGGCAGAGAACAGAAGGAGCTGAGGCGAGACAAGACAGTACTTGCGGCACCTGACTGGCTGCTGACGAAGCCCTCTCTCCTTGTGTTCTGAATTTTCTGTTTCTTGGGAGGAAAAAGGATCTCTGTAGGGTCTGACTCAGAGAGGAAGGGAGTTTCAAATCTACAGGCCCTGAGATGGGCATTTATTGTTTACCTTGTAAGTGGATGAAGCTTGGCTGTGAACCTAGCCCTGTATCTCCAGGTTTCATTTTCCTAACTATCAAATAAGGGTCATATTACAAAGTCTGATAATACAAACTTTCTGCAAGGATGAAACGAAACAATAAAGGTAAATAATTTAACACAGTGCCTAGCATGCAGTAGGGGTTAACAGTCGTTCATCACTTCACCTCGCCCTTATAACCTGACATCCCCCTAAGCCCCCTTACCGGACAAATGTGCAGCCCAAGGCAGCCTGCCTGAGCTAGCACTCGTCTTTGCTCTCCCCGCAATGCCTCATATATTATAGGTATAGGCGGCTGTCTGACGGATGAGAGGGTTGCTCATTGATGTGCACCATTTGAAAACTCAGAGGAAGCACCCAAAGGGACAAATGTATAGCTCTTGGCCTAGGGGAAACTGCCCAGCTACCTCATACAACTTCCAGCAGGGCCCAAGAGCCAGATAATCCCCACTCATGTCTAGAGGCTCGAGAGCAGGTTTCTGTCGGGGCCGCCAAGTTTTCTGTCTGCCGCAGGCAAGGATTATCACTCTCTGGAGAGTGAACCAGCAAACAAGATTTGCATTCTAGAGGCTGGACACTGCCATTTCCTGGTCAAAATAACTTTGGCGTCTGTCATGCTGGGTCAGACGTGAGTGGCCAAGGTGCACAAAAGATCAAAACCGTATTTTGGATTATTCAGTGCTAACTCCCCCCTTCCCAGCATTGCTGAGGCAAATCTGGGCGTTTCTTTTGATATTCATTTGACTCTGTTTACCTGGTAACTGACCTTGGTCAGCTGCTTTGTTTTCCCACCTTGAAACCTATATAAAAGACAGTTTTCTG
>NC_043715.1:12603648-12727011 GCF_006229205.1 Suricata suricatta
AAAGATCAAAACCGTATTTTGGATTATTCAGTGCTAACTCCCCCCTTCCCAGCATTGCTGAGGCAAATCTGGGCGTTTCTTTTGATATTCATTTGACTCTGTTTACCTGGTAACTGACCTTGGTCAGCTGCTTTGTTTTCCCACCTTGAAACCTATATAAAAGACAGTTTTCTGAATAAAGCTCTCTCTTTTGCCTGATTGGAAAACCGTGAGTTCTGTCTTTACTCTCTGCGTCTCCCTCTCCTGCCCCCTTTTTCTCTCCCTCCCTCAGGAGAAGGACCCACGATGATTCTCCGCCCTGCCGGACTAAACAGGTATCACCGAATGCCCAGGAGGAGCCTCCCCGGCCCGCGGGTTACGACAGGTTTCCAAGAGATCTTTCCATGGCTTCATGCCAGCTCCAGAGGGCCAGGGCCATTTGGGGCCTGCTTACCTTGTTGGAGGTGGGCTTAAGTACAATGTTCACATCACAGGCGATCTTTCCCACATTGCTGATCTTGAACCGAGCCTTGGCCTGATGACCCACCAGGACATTGCAGAAAATGAACTTGTTCTCATCCTCCACAAACAGCCCCCCACTCTCTATGGTCTGTAGAACACTGAGCAGGTTAGTGCTGCCACAAATCTTGTGCTCCTCAAATATCAAGGCACTGTTGTCAGTCACAAAGGCTGGGGAGTGGAAGGAAGAATGAAAGATGAGGCCTGATAGCCTGATTCCTGCTTTCTGTAATTGCTAATCTGAAGGTTTGATTCTGATGGAGGATAATCATAAGAGGAGAGGTAGGGGAATTCACACAAGAAGGTGGGAGTGATGGCACAAATTCTATCTTCTCTTCCTTTTTTGTACTGTTGTTCCTGGCTATTAGACCCCAACCATATTTTCCTCCCAGTGGTAAGAAGGTTAGTTCCAGGACCTGTGGTGGACTTAGGAAGAAAGGGGGCATTGGGCCTGTATTGGTCCGAGACTGCAGGGAGTCTAGAGCAAAGCAAGAGGAGTTCTCTCTGTGCTTCACCTGAATCTTGCGGAGTTAAAGTGACAGTGTGCACAGTCACTGAACATTGTTCCTTGTGTATATGTTGCCCACAGGGACTGGCCAGGCCATGACTGGGATTCAGTATTCCTGGGTCCTGTGCCATATCCCATTACACCATGATTCCCATATAATACTATTAATTTGAGAATACTGGACCAAACTCAGGAAGACTAGGAGTTTAAAGCTGCACATCTTCTGTGCATGCCTTATAAATATTTAAGGAAGAATATACCTGAAGACACCAGAGGAAGTTCTAAGGACCCAGAGGAAGCAGTTAAGCTATATCTGCTACACATTTGCATGGTTGGTGGGGGGGAAGGTCTTTTAAGGGGGTGCTATCCAATCTGAGTGCCCAGTACCTGGTAGACAGGCTTCTGCCAACAGGCTGTAAGGAATGCCAGCAGGATGATCTTTTGGGTCTCGGTCAGATATATCGATAGCTATGAATTCCTCACACCTTCCCACAGGGTCAGCCACGCAGTCAACAGTGATAACCTGCATTCCTCCAGAAGGGATGAAGCCAAACCCAGGGTACACGGTGAACATGCCATGGGTGAAGCGAGCCTGCAGGAAAGGTTGAGGGGGTGAGAGGGGTGGGGTGACCGAGGCTGAGCCCCTCCACCTGAGCTGTGAGATGGTGTCAAGAGGGATTGGTGCGGCCTCTCCCCACAGGCTGTCTCTGAACCCCAGCTTTCTCCTGGAGGTAGGGAGGGGCCGGGGAATCTTCAGGGATGGGTTCACTCAGGGCTTCTTTCTACGCACCTTCCTTCTGACCAATCATGACTGGGTGGGAGCCTAAGGGGACAGATGTATTCCACATTGCACAACTCTTACCCAGATGGGAATCTGCCTGCAGAGGGGTGCGGACAGAGCACTGTTAAGGTTGTACACTTTTGAGTCAGATAATTATGAGTTTGAATCTCACCCTTGCTATAATCTAACTGTTTGACCTTGGACAAGTGACTTCTCTGAGTCTCAATTTATCTATGAACTGGGGCTAACGCCCCTACTTGACTCACTGGAGGCTTCAATGAGAAAAATGTGTGTGAAGCACTTAACATAGAATCTGGCATGGAATTAGTGTTCAAAAACTGGGATATTATTATGCCCTCCTCTGGTTCTTAGGAGTTTCCTTCCTCTTCTTCACCCTACCCAGCCTCATAGAGAGGTAATTGACATATAACATCATGTAAGTTTAAGGTGCACAATGAGCTGATTTGATACTGGTGTATACTGCAAAATGATGACTACAATAAGGTTAGCTAACACATCCATCAGCTCACATAATTGCCATTTTTTTGTGTGTGATGAGAACATTTAAGATCTACTTTCTTAGCAACTTCCAAGTATATAATATAGTATGATTAACTAGAGTCACCATGCACATGCTAGATTCCCAGAACTCTTCATCTTATAACTGGAAGTTTGTACCCTTTGACCAACATCTCCCCCTTCCCTTCCTCCCTCCCCCCACCACTCTCAGTCCCTTGTGATCACATTGGGCTAGGGATAATCCAGGATAATCTCACCATTTCAAGGTTCTTAATATAATCATATCAACAGAGTTGATCATCCATCATCAGGTAAATGCAAATGAAAATCACAATGAGGTATCACCTCCTGCCTGATAGAATGGCCATTATCAAAATTAGTATTGTACAATGTTGTTGGGAATACAAATTGGTGAGAAGGAGAAGGTTTGAATAATAACAATATGGTTGAGTGTTGTCACAAAGGAGCAAGGTCAGACTGAAGGCAGAGAACAGCTGAAATGGGTGGACTTGAGATCAGCAAGCTGCAAGAAGGGAAGTGGTGGTCATAGAAAGGAATCTTAGAAATCAAGAGTTCAGAAGCATCTCAGTTTCTTTTGGTGTGAGATCCAGGGTGTGACCTTGAGAGTGAGTTGCCAAGGTGGGAGAGAGGACAAGATCATTGGAACTGAAATATAAGGTCTTGGAGAGAAACCTCCCACCAAGGCAAAAGAAGATACAGTAGGTAAAGAAGACAAAACAAACAAACAAAAACAAAAAACCAAAAACCAACCCTAAACATATACCTATTAGAAGGGATGAGAGTTATAGAAACATATGTAGAAAAATATTATATATGTTAATTAAATAAAAGTCTTCTGCTGAAGAGGAAAGTACTTGAGAAGACATTAAAACCAGCACGTGGAAAATTCAATCCAAATGCAACCAGTAATTACTGGCGTCCACCTAGTGTGGAGGACCTACTTTCTCTTATATTTGCCTTCAATGCACAAGAGGTGGCTGGAGCTGCAGCAGTCCTCTTGGAACCATGGTTAAGTCAAGAATTTCAAACATCAAAGAGCCTCTAACAACACAAGCAACTGTTTACCTTACTTAAGCATATTCTACCTATTTAGACCGCTAATGTTGGATTTTCTGTTACTTGCAGCTACAAAATCCTACTTGAGTAAGTCTTTCTCCTCTATGACGTCTTCAGTGACTTTTAACACCTACCAGGAACAGTAGGACTTTATTCCTTTATCTTTCTGGAGCTTTACCCTCCACACACCTCAATTATAGAATTTACCATGTTGCTGGTCAATTGCTTATTCACCCTCCTCCTTTTATAAGTGTCTAAAATATTTCCTCTATATCCATTTAGAACCATATTAGATAGTATTATAACTTCTGTTTTAATAGATAAACATTACTTAGAAAACTCAAGAGGAGAAGGGAAATCTATTGAAGTTACACATATAATTGCCGGCCACATTTTTACTTTCTTCTTGATGTTCCATAATTCCTTCATTTATTATTTTCTGTTTAAAAAAATTCTCTCGATCATCCTTTTAGGAGAGACCTGCTGAAAACAAATTATTTTAATTTTCTTTCACTTGAGAATGTTTTACTTTTCCATTCATTTATGAGGCATATGTTTGCTGGATATAAGATTCTGGCTTCACAATTATTTGCTTCCTGCACTTGCAAAATGTTGTGCCACTTTCTTTTGGCCCCTATGATTTTGATAAGAAAATCTGATGTTATTCAAATAGCTTGCCCCCATGTGTAAGGTGTCATTCTTCTTTCACTGCTTTCAAGATTAAAAAAAAATTAAAGAAAATTTATTTTTAAATAATCTCTATGCCCAACATGAAGCTCAAACTTACAACCTCAAGATCAAGAGTTGCATGCTCCACCAACTGAGCCAGCCAGGTGCCCCTGCTTTCCAGATTTTTTGTCTTTAGCTTTTAGAAGTTTGACTATGATGTGTGTTGGTATGGATTTATTTAGGTTTGTCCTATTTGGGATTTGCCCAGATACTTGAATATATAGGCTTATATCTTCCGCTAAATTTGGGAAATTTCAGTCGTCATATCTTTGAGTACCTTTTCAGCCCAACTCTATTTCTTATCTCCTTCTAGAACTCTGACAAAAAAGATATTAGATTTTTTGTTATAGTTCCACAGGTCCCTCAGGGTCTGTTCATTTTCTTAATCATCAGACCCAAGTAGGCTTTCAATAGACTCAAAACAGAGTCTATTATCTCTTTTGTTTAGACTGGGCAGAAAAATGGCCTAACAAAGATGTCCACATCCTAATCCCTGGAACCTGTATATATGTTACCTTACACGGGGGAAAACTCTGTTGATATGATTAAATTAAGAACCTTGAGATTGGGAGATTATCCTGTTTTATCTTGGGACCAATGTAATCACAAGGGCCCTGAGATATGGAAGAAGCAGGCCTAAGAGAGTTAGAGAGGGATATGACTATGGAGGAGGCTGGAGTCATGTGATGTGAGAAAGACTTGATCCACTATGGCTGACTTTGAAGATGGAGGAAGGAAATTATGAACTGTGACAGGCAGGTGTCCTCTAGAAGGTGGAAAAGGTAAAGAAGTAGATTCTCTCCCAAAGTCTCCAGAAAAGAATACAACTTTGTAAACACCTTGACATCAGCCCAGTGAGATCTATGTCAACCTTCGGACTTACAGAAGTATGAGATAAAATTTGTACTGTCTTAAACCACTAAGTTTGAAGCAATTTGTTATGAGAGCAATAGGAAAGAGATACAGGAATTTCTATTGTTTTAAGTTCACTGGCTCTTTCCTCTGTTCCCTCCATTCTATTGTTGACCCCACCAACTGAGTTTTAACTTTTGGTTAATTTTTTCAGTACCAAAGTTTCCATTTGGTTTTTTATGTCTTCTCTTCCTTTGCTAAGACGTAATATGTTTTCACTTGTTCCAAACATGTTTATGATTGCTCTTTGAAGGATTTTTATGTTGGCTGCTTTAATATCTTTGTCAGATAATTCTAATAATCATTTCAGTGTTGACATCTATTAGTTTGAGATCTTCCTAGTTTTTGAGATGATGAGTGATTTTCAGGTGAAACCTGGGAATTCTGGCTATTATGAGACTCTGGATCTTATTTAAGTCTTCTGTTTGAGCGAGCCTTCTCTGACGCCACTTTGGAAGCGGGCACTGTCTCATTACTTCCAGGTAGGGGTGGGGGGGTCCAGATCCCCATCAGACTTCTCATAAGTGCCAGACAGGAGTGTTAATTCCTACTTCCCACTAGTCTTAGACAGATGCCTCCATGGTGGGGAGAGGGAGGAGTGCTACCGTTCTGCTGATGTCTTGGGGAAGGGAGGTCCATTGTGGGGAAGGGAGTGATGTCTCATTACCACTGGGTTGGGGTGGAAGTCAAGGCTCCCGAAGTGGTGTCTTTACAAATAAAAGGTAGAGGTGCTGGGGGTAATGAAAGCCCTAGCCCCCTACTAGGGATTCTTGAACACAACTCTGACAGGGGTTTGGGACATCTTGTGACAGCCTGGATAACATGTAAGTCTAGACTTCCCAATGGCCTTTGCTAGCAGGGGTCAGATATGGCCACAGATTTTTCTGTTGTTTGACTGTAATAGGTTTGTTTGTTTGTTTGTTTGTTTTTTTATTAGGCTTCATGGCCAGCCTGGGGCCCAACGTGGGGTTTGAACTCATGACTCTGAGATCAAGACCTGAGCTGAGATCAAGAGTTTGATGCTTAACCAACCGAGCCACCTAGGTGCTTCTGTAATAGAAAAGTTCTTATGAAAGTCTCTGTCTTGTCAGGCTGCTCTTTTCCTGGTCTTCTGGCTAGTGGGAGGAGGTTTTTGTTGGAGCTTTTTTTGGTTTGCGTCTGTTGATGTTCCTGCGTTGCTGGCTCATTTTGCACCCAGTTTTAGATATATGAAGTAAAAAGAAAACTCAGGGAACTTGCCATTGTGATGTTTGTGAGGTCCCAAGGACCCTAGGTAGTCTGATTTTTTTTGTCCTCACCTTTGGTCTTCTATGTTTGTTTTGTACACAATGTTAAGGGTTTTCAGTTGTACTTAGTTGGGCAGAATAAAGAAAAGTATATTTATTTCATCTTATTAGAGAAGTCTTAAAATCTGTTTTTATTTAAGTCTGTCCAAATGGGTTTCTGCTTTTTATAAACAAATGACTCTTGATTAAAATATATATGAGAAGATGAAACTTAATTTTAAGGCAATGAGGAGCCAATGAAGGTTTTAAAACAAGAGGATATCCACATTAAAAGTCAATACCTTGCCTTAAAAGGAAAGTAATATTTCATTTAAAAAAACTTTTTTTAAATGTTTATTATTTTTGAGAGAGAGAGGGACACAGAGTGCAAGGAGGGTGGGGCAGAGAGAGAGGGAGACATAATCTGAAGCAGGCTCCAGGTTCTGAGCTGTCAGCACCGAGCCCAACACAGGGCTCGAACAAACTGCGAGATCGTGACCTGAACCAAAGTCAGACACTTAACCGGCTGAGCCACTCAGGCGCCCCAGAAGGAATATTACAATATAACTAGAATTCCTGCCACCGTAGGTTCATTCAAATCCCACTAGCATAGGGAGGTATTTGTTGCAAGAACTAGTCAGGAGGGAACTAGTTGGGAGGCAGCCTTACAGCGTTTCTGTGAGAAGGGAAAGGGTGCTCACCTGGTTTGTGACGTTTACGTCTTTCTGAAGAGCATCAGAGAACTTGGTTGCTTTGGAAGGGCCAGTCTTGTAGAAGCTTTCCCGGGATCTTGCATGTCTAACATGGCTGGTCCTGGTTAAAGAAGCAGGAGTCCACCCTCAGGTTGGGGTGGTGATATTCAGCACCACTTGTCTGCTAATCGTAAGGTCCCTTGTCCCAAGAGTGGGAGGAGGTAGCCAAAGGGCATCTGGGGGAGTCAGTCTATTTATCATCAGCCAATCTCACTGCACAAGTGTAAGAAAACTATATAGTAATTGTACGCATTAACTATGATTCACAAGAATATGAACATTACTGCAAGAAAATAATAATTTTTAGAGGTTTACTTGATTCACTGGAAAGCAGTGTGTGAAAATTATTTATGAAAAATCATTTGTGGAAAAATCTTTACTTGATCTTACTTAAAAAAAAAGAAATATCAAATTATGTCCCTTTCCTTGATATTTATAGACATGGTGCTTTCAAACTGAGTTTGGGTCGCTCAGTCGGTTGAGTGTCTGGCTTCAGCTCAGGTCATGATCTCGCAGTTCATGGGTTTGAGCCCCGCGTCAGGCTGTGTGCTGACAGCTAGCTCAGAGCCTGGAGCCTGCTTCAGATTCTGTGTCTCCCTCTCTCTCTGACCCTCCCCCACTCGCACTGTCTCTGTCTCTCAAAAATAAAGAAAAAACATAAAAAAATTTTTTTAAAACCTGAGTTTAAGCAATAGATCAAATATAGGTTTTTGGCTGCTGTTCACTTCATTTGAAGCTAGTTTACCTATTAATTACTTTGTCTAGATACCAGTTAACCTACAATGTCAAATGTATTTGAGGTGCAATCTTAAACTTTTGAGAGCTTTATATAATTTGAGCATTCACTTGCAAAAAGACCAGAACAACAAAAGTTCAACCTCCTTTAAATGTTTTGCATTAAATTTATGCACACCTAAATGAAAAACAGATTAAAATTAAAAACACTAAATGTTAAAACTAACTTGAATTTAAATAAAAACCATTTTAAAGCAAAATACAATACATCATAATATCTGTCAAAGCTATTAAATTATTATAAAATAAATGGTAAAAAAGTAAGCTGAAATTAAATTTGGAAGAGATTTTAAATAGCTTAATACATGTATTAATACATTTAAACTTAGCCAAAATGGAAGAAAATATCTAAAAAAATGCAAAATAATAACAAACAATGGATGCCTAAAAAAATAAAATTATTTCTTGTAAAGTCCATTTTAAATTAATAGTTAATTAATTAGGGAGTCAATTAATTAGTCAGGACAAAGTGCCTTGAGACTTGGTAAAACTATCCTTAATTTGTCCAAAAAGATGATCATCAAATAAAAGACAAAAGCACTCAAAAGGGTGAATTGTTTTAGTGAATTGATTAAGAGCTGCCTTTTGAAGAATACAGAGTTTTGCCGTTGGAATAGCTATTAATTTTACTTTTGTTAATACCGGGTCTTCCTGTGGAGAAGGTGAAAAAAAGTCCTGGTAGACAGAATGTGGCAGCATGCATCTCTAGTCTACATTTCTGGGGTACCTTTTGCCACCCCCCATGAAGCACAGCTATTTTATTTTTCTTTTTAACTTTTTAAAAATCTTTTTATTTTTGAGAGACAGTAAGTGAGCAGGGGAAGGGCAGAGAAGGAGATAGAATCTGAAGCAAGCTCCAGGCTCCGAGCAGTCAGCACAGAGCCGGATGTGGGGCTCAAACTCATGAACCATGAGATCATGACCTCAGCCCAAGTTGGCCGCTTAACCGACTGAGCCACCCAGGCGCCCTGATTTATTTTGATTTAGCTTGCAGTTATAACAGTCCCCTGACATCCCAAAATAAAGAGGACACTGATTTACTGTGAGTTTTGTAGCACCCAAGAAGCACCAGGACAACAAACACAACCCCAAGCAGAAGACTTTACATCTATCTGTTCAATTAAATTTATCTTCGTCCAAAAGCAGTGAGAAAGCATATGACATCTGGGGTCTGAGATGTGGGCTGAGAACTGAGATCTACCAGTGATTTCTTGTATAATTCTGGATGAACCACTTCTAAATCTTAGTGACCTCACCCCCACAAAAGGGGATTGGTGAATTTAATGTTTTATTTATTTTTGAGGGAGACAGAATGTGAGCAGGAGAGTGGCAGGGAGAGAGGGAGACATAGAATCTGAAGCAGGCTCAGGCTCCGAGCTGTCAGCACAGACCCCAATGGGGGGCTCAAACCCATGAACCATGAGATCATGACCTGAGCAGAAGTCAGACACTTGACCAACTGAGCCACTCAGGCACCCCAGGGATTGGGTGAATTTAGATGAAATATATGAAAGCTCTTTGTAAAATATAATGCACTAATTAACCAGGGAATGGCATGAGTTAAGTGAATACTTGTCTTACATTTTCTTTTGATGAAAAGGGCTCTCTCCCATGGCCCTATAAAGGGCATACTTGAAGTCGGTAACACCTTGATTTTCTATGGTGAAGGTGCTGCTTCTCCGAGTGCCACAGATCAAAGCCCCAAAGTTGATGATGGAGGAAGGGCTGATGTTATATTTGGAGTACACTGCATTCACAGAAAACTTAACTGGGATGCTGGCAATGATTTCACCCCCTTCTGTGATATTGGGCTCAATAATCTAGAAGGGAGGAAGGAGTGGGAAGATGTTAACCACTATGCTCCAGAACTTCATGACTATCTACTCTGTTCTCTACTTTCATCATTGACACGAAGCCAATCTCATTCTTTTCTTCATTCTCTCTTTATTATTGCATCAATAATATTATCAAACACTAATATCACACTACATACCAGCCATGAATCAACATGGACCAACTTTACTTACTCCTTTACTTCCTGGATCTTCTTTTGCATTTGATGACTAAACTCAGCTCCTTTGGTGCTCCTCGAAGATCAGGGGCTACATTTCCTGTCTGGCGCTCTAGATTCCTGATGACTTTGCACACTCCCACCTGACCTACTCCTGCCTACTTCTGCTAGCTAGGGACCAACCCTGGAGCATGTGTCAGATCATGTACCATTCTTTTCAAAATGAGTTCCACAATCTTGCCCCTGAGTGAATCCTCCCTTTGAGCTGTTGTACCTGACAGCGCAGAACTGGCTGGTAATCAATCTTCAGTTCATTTTTTGCACGAAATACCACTTGAACATTTGTGGGCTTTTCTGTTGCGGTCAGTGAGCCCTTCTTGGGTATGACTGAGATCATGGAATTTAGACTGGTTGGCAAAATCCCTAAGGAGTCCACGGAAAAGCTGAAAGATAAGAATAAAAGGTCAGTTTAAGTCATCATGGGGAATTCATGATACTAGAGAGGAGACTAGACTGTTGAGTGCCGGAAATGTCCCTGGCCCTGCTTATGCCTGGTGTCTAGAAATGCCCTCTGTGCTCTGTACTGTGACCACCCCTCCATAGCCAGGATGGACTAGGCCAGGGATTGGTACATAAGGCAAAGACAGCCATCTCTAGCCTGAGGTCAAGAGGTGACTTTGTAGGATATCTTTTCCAACAGAGACACCTGATGCTAGATAAGGATCAACTAAATTAATTAATCTCTGTTGCTCTTCCTTCTCTGTGACTGTATGCAGCACATACAGAGGGAACCGTGATGCAGAAGCCAAGGCATCTAAGAAAGGAGAGAAAGCAGGGGCAGAAGCCATTTAACAGGGGTACTTGGAAAGGGAGGCCACAGCCCAATGGGGGGGAGGTGAGAAGCCACGGAGAGCAGCTGGCGCATGGGAATGGCAGAGGGGCTGGAGGAGAAGCGAGGAACTTGGGCTGAGGCAGGACACGTGGATTCGGTGTGGGGACCTTAATGTCACTCCCATGTTCCAGGAGGCCTGGCGGCTCCACTGCTGCTCACCTGGTACCTGAGCTTCCTCCCGTCCCCACACAGCCTTCCAGGGAATTCTGATCACCTGTTCCAACCTGAAGGTGACTGTTCCACGTAACCTCAAAGAGCAGAGCTAATGCCCCAGTGATAACCTACAACAAAACTCACCATGGGCAAGACTCCATTCAGCACTAATTCCAAGGGGACAATGGCTTTCTTTCAGCTTTTATCTATATTTATATTTCCATTCATGGGTCTAGTAATGGGAGCCCTGAGGCAGGACCTCTCTCAGGTCAGCCGTCAGCTGAAACAAAACTGTCACACAAATACACTGAATTTCTTCTGAGTCCGTGAGGGGAAAGTCCCTTTATCAGCTGCAGTTTTTCTAGGGGCAGGATAATTGTCCAGAGAATAGACTGTAGACTGGCCACGGTGCTACCACTGCCCCGAAGGTTCGTGTGACCCTGCCTGAGTGGCCATCTCCCTTCCCCAACCCAGTACCACCCTTTCCTCTTTGAGAAATTTCAGGTTTAGTGAACTGTCAGCACAGAGCCTGATAGGGGGCTCAACCCCGCGAACCCGTGAGATCATGGCCTTAAAAGATTGAGCCACCCAGGTGCCCCTTCTGTTTCATTTTTAAAAATTTTTATTTACTTATTTGTTAAAAATTTAAATCCAAGTTAGTGTAATAATGATTTCAGGAATAGAATTTAGTGATTTATCACCTACAGGTAATGCCCAAGGCTCATACCAACCGTGTCCCCCTTCATGCCCTGTCCGCCCCCCCCCCCCAACACTCTCCAACAACCCTCAGTTTGATCTCTGTATGTAAGAATCCTCTTATGGCTTATCTCTCTCTCTGATTTTATATTATTTTTCCTTCCTCAAGAGAAGAGCACAAGCTGGAGATCTATTCTACCAGGACACCATTTGGATTCTAGAACACAGTCGTTCTTAAAATTAAAAAAGAAACTTGGAAAATCCCCTTTTTCACATGCAGTCTGAGGTGGAATGCCAACTTCTGACGAGACAGATGGGAACCAGCTCGAGGCTGGGTCCCCTCTCCAGGCTCTCCCTGCACCCCCAGGACCTCCCCTCACCCTCACCTTGTGCATCTTCCTCCCAAACCTCTCTGAGTTTCCCTCCCACCCCTGGGCCCCTGTGGTTCTGGGTACATTCAGAGGGTCCCTGAAAAGCCACAGAGTGGAGGGCAGTGTGAAAGTCTCTGCTTTCAGGATTTGGTATTCCATTCATTTGGAGCCCGGGTGAGGCTCAAAGCAGAGATAGTTCTTGTGATTTCTGCAATCAAGGGGTTTTTTTTTTTTGTATCTTTCAGACTACACTTTTCGCCCCGTGAGTGGATGGGGACCATTGTGTGCCTGATGGTGGTCAGGTTACCTGAACATGATCTCATACTTCCCACGGTTCTTCAGCTGCAGGGGCTGCCTCACCTCTTCCATGACCTTCACAATCCCGAAATCAAGGCCTCCTTCAGCTCCTGCAGAGGGTGGGGAGGGTGAGTGGGTGGCACGGGCTGAGATGCAGGGAACTCCCTACTGAAGTTAACCATGGAGAATCCATGGTGACAAGTTCAGAGGATTTGTTTTCTGAAAACACTATGGCTAAAACTACCTCGAGTGATTGAATCTCATTCAACTAACAATAGACACTGCTCTTGAGCCCAGTTCAAGTTGGGTGCCTCACTGGCTTCCATCTTGGGACCACTGTCCTTCCTTTCATGCTTTCCATTAGCTAAAACTTCTGCTCTTAAATTTTTTTTTGCATCAAGTGTATAATATACATAGTTAGAATATTACAGTATTATTTTACTTAGCATTGTGTCATAAACATGTCCCCACATAAATGAAAACTCCTCATAAATGTGACCTTAATGGTTATATAAGGTACCATGATAGGCTGTTCCATAATTTACAAAATTATTTCTACAATAATAATATTCCATTCTTAATAGGTATTTAGGTTATTTCCAATCTTTCATTATTACAAATAATGCTGCAATAAATACGTTTGTACATAAGACGAATGACATAAGGCAAACATGTGGCTCTTGTGTTCTATGCATCTTGCTAAGAAGGAGACCAGTCAGGAAAGGGAGGAAGATGGAGACCTGCGTGCTAACAGGGAGGGGTCTGACCTGGGTGACAGGGCGGTGGACTGGGCATAATAATGGCCTGTGCCCCTGGGAGGTGTCCATGTCCGAATCCCTAGAGACTCTGAATATGCTTGTTTACATGTCCAAGGAGAATTACAAATGGAATTAAGGTTGCTAATCATCTGACTTTAAAAAATAGAAAGGTCATGGCGTGCCTGGGTCACTCAGTCAGTTAAGTGTCCAACTTTGGCTCAGGTCACAATCTTGCAGTTCATGAGTCTGAGCCCTTCACCAGGCTCTATGCTGACAGCTCAGAGCCTGGAGCCTGCTTCTGATTCTGTGTCTCCTTCTCTCTCTCTGTCCCTCCTCCACATGTGCTCTGTCTCTCTCCC
The DNA here is from genome assembly GCF_006229205.1 of Suricata suricatta. Lineage (NCBI taxonomy): Eukaryota > Metazoa > Chordata > Mammalia > Carnivora > Herpestidae > Suricata > Suricata suricatta. The sequence goes on from NC_043715.1 coordinate 12,617,022, forward strand.
TCAAAAATAAATAAACATTTAAAAAATAAATAAAAAATAGAAAGGTCAGCCTCTCAATTTTTCTCTGGTGAATCTCTGGGTGAGCTCAATAAAATCACCAGGGTCCTTAGAGGGAGAAGGAGACAGAAGAGGGAGAGCTAGAGAGATGGTGGTGTGAAAAGGACCTGGCCCAGCATTGCTGACTCTGTAGATGGAGGAAAAGGACCACGCCCCAAGGGATGCAAGCAGCAAGGAAATGGATTCTCCCTCAGAACCTCCATGTGAATGCAGCTCTGCCGACACCTCGGTGTTAGCCCAGTTAGATCAGTTTTGGACTTCAGACCTTCAGAACTGTAAGATGATAAATTTGTACTGTTTTAAGCCACAGTGTTTCTGGTAATTTGTTAACGGCAGTGATAGAAAGTTAATACAGGGTGGAAGACACTTACTTACTCTAAGATGACTGTTGAAACAGAGCTCTGCAAACTTTCTAATAATGGCCACCCCTTGTCATCTCCCATTAGAGAAATTAAGATTCATAGTAATGTTGCTAACATTACTCAGGGATTTGCATTACTATTTACTGAAATTTCATGCCCTCCCCAACATCCACTATCTGCCTGTACATAAGAAATATACTAAGTGATGAATCATGAGAATCTACCCCCAAATCCAAGAGCACACTGTATATACTGTGTGTTAGCCAACTTGACAGTAAATTATATTTAAAAAAACACTTAGGCAGAAAAAAAAAGAACTATACTACATTATCAGAGAAAGACAAATACCATATGATTTCACTCATGTGGAATTTTAGAAATAAAACAGATGAATATATGGGAAGTGGGGGGAAGAGAAGAGAGGGAAACAATCCACTAGAGAATCTTAATGAGAGAGAAAAAACTGAGAGTTGACAGAGGGAAGTGAGTTGGGGGATGGGCTAGATGGGTGCTGGGTACTAAGGAGAGCACTTGTGATGAGCACTGGGCACTGAATGTAAGTGGCAAATCACTGAATTCTACTCCTGAAACCAATATTGCACTGTATATTGGTTAACTAAAATTTAAATTAAAAAAAATATACTGCACTAAAAGATGTGACTTCTAAACACCCTTTCCTTGAAGGGGTCAACAGACCTTTGGGGAAGGTGATGTCCAAGGCAACGTCATAAGATTCTGCGAAGACCAAGATGTTTTCAATCTGAACAATACCAACAAGATTGTCTGCATCTAAAACCTGTTGGGATAAGAGACATTTTTAAGTAGAAGCAAGATCCACGGGATGCTTGGAGTTTGAACTACGTACCATGCAGTGACAATGATGGGGAAGGAGATATGGTGTAGAATATTTTTAAGATGCATTTAGCTTTTGACTTCACTGAGCATTTGGTATGATTAATATTCTCATAACATCCTTTGGGAAGTGCCAGTGTAGACAATCAATATAAGAAAGGAGAAAAGGAATTATATTTTTCATTTTGTCCACTTATGGGTTTTAAATTATTTGCATGATTGTTACTACATTATTGAAGTGGAGGCTGTGAGTATACACGGCAGAAAAGTGCTCTTTGGCATATTATTTATTTGAGAGAGAGAGAAAGCAAGAGAGAGAGAAGCGAGAGAGCCATACAGAGCGCAAGAGCGCGGGAGAGAAGGGCAGAGGGACAGGGGGAGAGAGAGAATCTTAAGCATGCTCCATGCTCAGCACAGAGCCCCAAGACTGGTGTTGGTCATTGTTTCTCATGGTTCATGAGTTCGAGCCCCACACTGGGCTGTAAATCTGATGGTGTAGCAGTAATGCTAATAGTTTGGGAGTCTGTCTCTCCTTCCTCTGCTCCTCCTTTGCCTGTGCTCTTTCTCTCTCAATAAACAATTAAATTTAAAGAAATGCTGGCTTTCACCCTCTGATAGTCATACACAATTGTTGATTAAATGAATCTATCAGTATCTGTGTTCAGCTATATTAAGGACTTTCATAGGTAGGTGAAAATAGAGATTAGCTCCATTGAGTGGACCCAAAAGTAGAAACAGGAATTAATTACATAAGTTAGTTTAAATCTGAACTCAACCTAAGGAAGAATTAATAGTTTGGCCTGTTCCAAGGAAGATCAGGCTGCCTTGAGTATTATTAAGTTTTCTATTCTTGCAAGTATTCAAAGAGAAGCTTGGATAATCCCTTGACTGTTGCCGAATTGATTCAAGCATCAAAAGTCAGTGGTACTCATTCATTCATTCATTTGTTCATTCATCTTACAGATTCTACCAAGTAACTTCTACATTTAGGCCTGTGCTAGATACTGGGGGCCTGATGGAGTAGTGGAATGAATGGTGGCCATGTTTTAACCCCTGGAACCCAGGAATGTGACTTTATTTTGAAAAAGTCTTTGCAGATGTAATTGAGTTAAAGATCTTGAGGTGAGATCTTCCTGGATTATCTGGGTGGGTCCTATACCTAATGACAAATGTCCTTATAAGAGACAGAAGAAGAGAAGATGCAGACAGAAAAGGCCATGCAAAGATGGAGGCAGAGTTAAAAAGATGCAGCCACAAGGCCAGGAACTCCTGGAGTCACCAGAAGCTGGATGAAGCAAGAAAGGATTCTTCCCCAGAGCCTTCAGAGGGACTCTGACCCCGCAGTCTCCTTGATTTCACACTTCCGGTTTCCAGAGCTGTGTGAGAACAGATGTGTGTTGTTTAAGCCACTTAGTTTGTGGGCATTTGTTATGTCAGCCCTTGGAAATGAATACAGATGAGCAAGTCAGGCAAGGTCTTGCCCTGATGGAATTCACATAAGAAAGTAGAGAAAGGGGGCGCCTGGGTGGCTCAGTCAGTTAAGCCTCCGACTTCGGCTCAGGTCAGATCTCACATTTGTGGGTTTGAGCCCCGTGTCAGGCTCTGTGCTGACAGCTAGCTCAGAGCCTGGATCCTGCTTCTGGTTTTGTGTCTCCTTCTCTCTGCCCCTCTCCCTCTCATGCTCTGTCTCTCTCTGTATCAAAAATAAATTAAAAAAATAAAAAGAAAGTAGAGAAAGAAACAGGATATCTGAAAGGGGGGTGTGCTCTGAAGGATAGAAGATAGGGCAAGTGACAGCACATCACAGGGGACTGCCTCATGCGGTGACTAAGGAAACCCAGTGGGAGCAGTGCTGTCTAGTAGACCCCAGGGAGCCTGGGGCTGACATCTTGGCAGGGTGCTGCAGGGCCAAGAACCTGAGGCAGGAAAAAGCCAGGAGTCCACAGGACGGAGCTGATGTGTGAGAGCGTGTTCGGATACAGAGGTAGGCGGGGCCTGAGAAGCAGGGGACCCCAGGCTCCATCCTCACTGCAGCTGGAGCCAGCAGAGTGCTGCCAGGAGGACAGGGGCCTGACCTGACTGCCCCGGATGGGGACTAGGCCTCTGCCAAAGTCCAGGCGAGAGGTGTCGATTGTTGTGGGCGAGGGTGGCAGCGGCAGTGAGGCGAGAGGAGCAGGCAGGTGGGAGGTATCCTGGGAGACAGAACTGACAAGACTTGTTGGAGGATGGGGCCTGACACAGGCCCTCATGGAAAGGAGGGAATCAAAGATGGTTTCTAGGTGTCTGTTGGGAGCACCTAGGCGAAAGGTGATGTTTATAGAGATAGAGATCTGGGAGTATAAAATCAGAAATCTCGTGCTTACATAGGGATAGTAACACCATTCAGTCAGTCACTCACTGTGCGCTGAATGAGTGCTCTGTTCTTGGCACTAGGAAATCAGCCATGAGAAGACTGCCTTTATGGAGTTTACAATTGGGTGCATAACCAAACACCGTGGGTTGATTGTTGTCAAATGGGGATCAATTGGAAGCATGTAATAGGGAGACCTAGCTCTGTGTGTGTGTGTGTGTGTGTGTGTGTGTGTGTTAGGGAACCCAATATGTACACATTTGATAAGCCAGTCTGAAGATGGATGAAGCCTCACCTCCAACCGGATCGCCCTCTTGATGTTGACAGGTTTGGAGGGCTGGAAGTGCATCTGCAGGCTGTACTCAGCCTTGGGGGGGATGATCCCCTGCATGGTGGATACAGTGAAGTCATCGCCCAGGTGCTCCAGGCTGTTGATCCGCCAGGCCACAGGCAGGGGTGTGACGTTGCGGAGGAGAACTACCTTGGATTCTTTTCTGCAGGGACAAAAAGAAATCTTGTCAGTTTCAAATGATTGTGATTTATCATGGCAGGTCAGAAAAAGCACGTCTAGTTATTTTAATCATTGCTTAGCTCACTAACCAGTGTTTATCAGGGAATGGGTTCTGGTGGTAACGATCAAGGAATGCAGGATACATATCATAACAATATTCTCTTCTAGTAGTCCCAGAAATAACATTCTCTATTTAGAATAATATGAAGCCAATGAATGAATATGTTAAGTTCCAGTTTTGGTCTAGTGTTCTCTGTTTGTGTTCTAATTTCTAGACGAAAGATTCCTAACCTTTTAGGGTAATGGGCTGTTTAGAGAATCTGGGAAAATGTGAGTTCTTCTGAGGAAATTACAAATATGCACACACTTTGGCAACTGATATCAGGGGTGGGGGGTGGTTTCTGAACCCCACTGAAATTAACTTGTGAACTGACTAGGGTTATTAACCATCTTAGTTTGCACAGGACTAGAAGTTTCCCAGGATGCAGGACTTTCAGTGCTAAAACTAGGAAAATCCTGAGAAAATCAGGATGAGTTGGTTGCCCTAGGACTAAATGGTCTTTGAATTCCATTGCAGTCCTGGTATCATCCAAAGATCTGACCTGTGCAGCAAGAGTCGGTCAAAATGCAATTGCCTGGGTTCCAGCTCTAGTTCTGGGCGGACCCCTTGGCAGCTTAATTTGAAGACTGCTGGCTCTGGGTTCTGCTTGATGCAGCACACAATGCAGTCTTCAAAGACCCCAACTGCAGTAGGGTAGGCCCATATGTTCAGCAACTAAAGAAAGAGTCAAAACAAAATACGTTTATGCTGAGCATGCCAAGGTCTCAAATTTACCAAGAAAGACTTACCCTGGTGGACTCGTTTTCAGGTGACTGTACCTGCTTCTCATTGGGTTTCAGAATCATGCTGATGGGCTCCAGGAAGTAGGTGTTTGCTTTGACATCATTCTGAAAACAGAAGAACACCTCTGCGACCATTGGTGAATTGTTCAGAATTGTCAATGTTTCCGTGTTGCCTGGGAACAAGGATGACTTGTACCTGGAAATGAAGAATAATTAGGGATATGGAGGGGCACCTGGGTGGCTCAGTCAGTTAACTGTCCGACTCTTGATTTTGGCTTAGGTCATGATCTCACAGTTCATGAGTTCGAGCTCTGCGTTGGGCTCTGCACTGAAAGCACAGAGCCTGCTTGCGATTCTGTCTCCCTCTCTCTCTGTCCCTCCCCTACTCGCAGTCTGTCTCTCTCTCAAAAAAAATAAATAAACATTAACAAAAAAGAATTAGGGATGTGGATGTGAGCACTGACTGGGAGTTCAGGCAGAAAAGGAGAGTGTGGGGTGTACATTAGGTAATATGGTTCACCGAGACAGTAGCCCGGCGGCTAAGAACACAGACTGTGCAGTTGTGAAGGCCTGTGGCTCTGACCTGGCCCTCTCCCGGCAAGCGTGGTCTCCTCATCGCTAAGATGGGAAGACAATGCTTGTTAGGATTTCTGTGAATATTAAATGCAGTGGCAGCTATTATGGCAAAGACTTCTGAGAACCGTGCAGCTCTATTCTTCCCAGGGCTTATCTTCCCAGGAGACATGATCCTTTGAGTAACTTATTATTTCACATCAGTCTTGGAGATGATCTCCTTTACCTCTATCTCCTAGACCTGTACGAGATGTTACCATTCTGACATGGATTCATTTGGTGTGGTTCACTGTTACAAGGCTGTTTCTGTTCCTTCATGACTTTGGGAAAGAGCCACTGAGTTGAGAACTGTTGGCATTAGAAGCTACTCAGTTAATGCTGCTGAACAGAAAAGGAACCACAGAAGGTACAAGGAACGCCAGTGAAGACACACATCAGCAGAGATCAGAGCACAGGGCAGGAAAACAGTCAGCACAGTCCCCAATGCTGTCCAGAAACAGTCTTAAAAGCTTTCTGGATAGACAGTGATGAAGGAAGGAAGGAGAGCAAATGGCAGAGGCCAAGTCAGGGTCAGAGAGACAGCATGTTCTCTGTGTCACTATCAAAGGTGGGGGGAAACCTTCATATCTAACTGGTCACTGCCACCATCCAGCACTATGCTAAGTCTCATGTGCATTATCCAGATCAATTTCACAAATCTGTGGGTGGGTGCTATTATTTTCCCATTTTTCAGATGAGAACATTGAGGTTCAGCAAGGTTTAAGAAAATAAATAAATAATAATCATTGTTTCTGGGCCACTGTAATTCTCTTCTTCTGGACCAGTAATGTCTGGCCCCAAATTCTGGTTGGTTCCACTGCTGCCAGAACACGTCTCTCTGAATGGCTGTAATTTCCCCGACCTTTGACCTTGGGCTGCTCTGTACATCATGTCCCTTAGCCTGACTCCCTCCATCTCTCTCTGAAGCCCTTTGACTGGGCCTTGAGGACCCACTCCATCCTCAGCCAACCCTCTTCATCCTGGCCTTCTGGTTCAGGCTACTTATCACAACAAAGGCTAGACTGAAAGCAGGCATGATTATAACTGTCCCAGTTTGGGTGTTAATCTCCTCGCTTACACAATGAGAAGTTTGTATGTGACTGAAAAAACTGGTATCAGGATAAATGCATGCCCATCATCCTCACCTGGGCACCTGATTTTGCCTGACAACCTTAATCTGTTTCTTTAATATTCTCCCTCCCCAACTTTCCACCAAACCTGTTTCATTCGCTCTCCATTTTCTCAACATTTTTATCTTCCCTCCACTTCCCTGTTAGGGATGACCTTGAAACTGTGTCATGGAGAAAATAGATGGCTGCACGGGAACCTTCTCACTATTCCAATCAAATCTGCACCTGAAGCCATCTGCCTTCCTGCCTCCCAGCAGGAGGTGGCGACCCCTCTTCCTGACGAGAACAGCATTTCTGTATCCCATTGTGTAGTCTCAGGAGCTGGACCACAGATGGCCCTTACTTCCTCCTAAAGCTCTGACCTCTTCCTCTCTGCGTCCTCTTGGAATCCCAACATCAGAAGAACAACAGTGTGTGAGCAGTGTTCCCTGGATTCCAGGTCTCCCTCCCATCCTTGCCTGCCTCTATCTTCCTTCATGGCCAAGCTTTCCAAAGAACTATTTTCGGGGCGCCTGGGTGGCTCAGTCGGTTAAGCCTCCGACTTCGGCTCAGGTCAGATCTCACATTCATGTGTTTGAGCCCCGCGTCAGTCTCTGTGCCGACAGCTCAGAGCCTGGAGCCTGTTTCTGATTCTGTGCCTCCTTCTCTCTCTGCCCCTCCCCCTCTCATGCTCTGTCTCTCTCTGTATCAAAAGTAAATTAGAAAAAAAAAAAAAAACCAAAGAACTATTTTCACACCCCAGCTCCATTCTTTTACTGGCCACTGACTCTTCAACTCACTTTGCCTGGGTTACATCTTCAGAAATCACTAAAAGGCCCCTATGACCTCCATGTGGTTGAACCCCATGGATGTCCTCTGAGAACCAAAACCACAGAGTTTTTTCCTTGTTTAGTGCGGCTACTAGCTCTACTTCCTAACCATCTCAAACAACACAATAAAAGTGAACTCTTTAAAAAAATTTTTTTTTAAATATTGTATTTGTTTTTGATACAGAGAGAGACAGAGCATGAGATGGGGAGGGGCAGTGAGAAAGACACAGAATGTGAAGCAGGCTCCAGGCTCTGAGCTGTCAGCACAGAGCCCGACGTGGGGCTCGAACCCATGAACATGAGATCATGACCTGAGCCGAAGTCAGAGGTTTAACCGACTGAGCCACCCAGGCGCCCCAAAAAGTGAACTCTTGATCCTACCCTTTCTCCAACAAAACCTGGTCCTCCTCCAGGCTTTTCCATCTAGGAAGATGGTGCCCACATTCATCTGGGTGCTTAGCAGGAACTCAGGGCACAAGAATGCAGTTTTCCTGATTTGTGGCTCAGGGCTGACTGAGGCAGCATCATAAAAACCACGTCCACATAGCAATCCTGTCTGTATGATTATTCATGAGTCCAACTTGGAGTCTAAAATCTGTTTTGAAATAATGAAACCCTTACTTGTCTCTTGGTTTTCCACAAAGCAGTGGCCCGAAGTAATACTTCTCCATGCTCATAATATACTTCTTAAAGATGATCTCATTTTTCTTCATGTCCTTTTTCCGCTGAGGAAATACCACTCTGAACACAGGGAAGGAAGAGAGGAAGAGAGGCTGTCTGAGTGGAAGTTCAATGCCTCCCCTTGATGTTTACATGAACCCCAAATTCCCTGTTCAGCAAAAAGTCCACGTTTCTGGAGACACAATGATTCTTAATTTGAGGACCTCAGTTGAGCCTTTATTCCTGCTCCCTCCCTCACACCACCCCTGGGGTGACAGTATGGTTTGAACTTGAGAAAAAAGTCCTAGTGGTGTCTTTCATAATGAGGGGCTGATGATAGAGCTGAGTTAGATTTCCTGTTCTAGGGTGCCCGGCTAGAAAAATAATCCCCATGGAAAACGAGTTCTGGACATTAGCTAGCTTTGCAGTTCCTTGTCCAGTGTGGTCCCCTGGTGAGAACGGCAAAAAAGGTCTTCCTGGTAGACAAGCTCTAAAAGACCTCTTCCCCCAGAGGGGTTGTACCACTAGCTTGCTCAGCCAGGTGACTTTCTGTCATGCATAAGGGGCATGGCGGTGTTTGGTAGCTCATAATAAAAGTCTGCCTGCGGACTTTCATACATATAGTGATATTACAGGAGAAGAAGTCTGATGGTACATATAGAATCTGTTTATATGAGCTCAGTAGTTAAATAAGCCAACTAACTTGCCAGAGAAGGACATTTCACCGGCCTCACACCTGTCAACATGCTCTGTTTCATGGTATATGACATTCCTGTGGCTTTGTCAGTGTCTAAGACACTGACGCCCAGTACACCTGGCAACAGCCCGGGCCCACATTGGTAGGGAGAGCCACCTTGCTCAAAGCGCCAGGCGGGAAAATGAAAATGTTTCTGTCAACTCTCTCTTTCAAAGTACAATATACTTACTTTGGATCTTGGCAGATGTGCGGGTAACTGCACAGGCCTTGACAGTACAGCTGGTACTGGCAGCGAGTCCCAAGGATCTCAAAGTTAAATGTCTGGTCAAAGTTCCCGGCGTCAGTAGAAGAGAAGCGTATTCGCAAGGTCACCTCACCGTTGGCTGGCACGATCCACCGGAAATGGTTCAGTCTGCCAATGACCACGGGGCTTTTAGAGAGAAGAGGCTTCCTCTGGGCCAGGAGCAGGCAGGACAGTGGCGTGGGAGGAGTCCCTGCCTGCCGGGGTTGGACCCAGCCATGTAGGGGGCCCCAGACAGGACAGCTCTGCTTCTATCTGGTGTTATGACAGCCACTCCTATTTGGGCTTTTCTATCCCTTTCTCCCCCACCTCCAGGTGGTTCAGAGGCCCACCTGATGAATTTCTCCTGCGAGAACTGCCCAGAGTAGCTGTTCTGATCCATGTCTGACAGGGAGGTAATGGCTCCAGATACTGTCCCAGAAAGGACCTTCCTGTTGACGGGCATGCGACGTTTGTCCTTCTGAATGTCTCGGGTCTGATCTGCCTTTTCTTTCAGTTTCTGTCTGCTTCCCTTAGAGGAGGTGATCTGCTCATCCTGGGCCTTAATTAAAAACAAGCATGAGGTCTTAAATATTCTTAAATACACACGAACAGACACACAGCTGCCCACAACCCGTCTGCTGTCTGGGGTGGCTGCATCGCAGGGCCAGGATGCTGGCAGCTGCCTAGAGCAGAGGAGGGCGACTGTCCCAGCAGAGAGGAGTGGTGCAGAGAGAAGTCTAGTGCTTTCCTTGACAGCCCGTTCCCCAAGGAGGAGGCCAAAGCCTAGAGAAAGCTTGAAGCTGCAGGGAATGGGTTCCTATATGCGTTTTGTTGTGTTTCCTTAGTACCTTTCACTCTACACCCCTCAGCCCCTCCTAATCACACTGACTTGTGGACAGACCAGATCTGTGTTCTGATAGAATATTCCATACTCTGAAATTTTCTGACTAGTTTTAGAGTGTCATTTCACTTATTCCTTTATTCCCTGTAGTTTTTGTTAGACAGAAAGGCTAACAAGGCTTCAAAGCTTGACTCGATTCATAGAGGAGGCGGTATATATCACACTGCAACACAATGAGGGACAAAAAAAAAGTGCCATGTTGACCCATGATTACAGAAGCAGCGTGTTCACATGGCCGGCATGGTGCCCGCCAGAGCCGGCCATGCTGAAGCGGGCTTCCTCTGCCTTTGCGGCTGGCTGGTCACCTGTGGGACAGGGCTCTGGGCTCACAGTGCTCACCTTGTTCCCCAACAAGCACTGCTTTTTGTTCTGTAACAGTTGGTGCTCCTCATATAATACTTTGCTGGGGATAACAGAATAGTGTTTTTCTTTCTTTTTAAAAAAATGTTTATTTTTGAGACAGAGAGAGAGCAGGTGTGCGAGAGCTGCGGAGGAGCTGCGGGGGGACAGAAGATCAGAAGCGGGCTCTGCATTGACAGCAGAGAGCTCAATGCGGGGTTCAAACTCATGATCCATGAGATCAAGACCTGAGCTGAAGTTGGGCTCTTAACTGACTGAGCCACCCAGGTGTCCTGTGTTTTTCTAATTCTACTCTTCTTTCTATAGTTTTAGTTGCCATTCTTCCAGGACGAAGAACTGTCTTCTGACAATTGGGGATGAACTGCAGTTCCTCCTACAACGGTAAGTTAAAGAATGTTTAACCTTTTTCTTTTTGTGGCTCATTTTAAGGAAAGAGGTTGGTGTCATAGTCACCTCTGATGTTGGCAATTTTTAAATCTTTTTTATTTGGACTCTGTTCTAGAAAGACCTGCCCACACATGTTGCTGATCTCGAATGACAGTTTGTTTGTTTTTCTAAATGTTTACTTATTTTTGAGAGGGAGAGAGAGCGAGAGCGAGTGAGCAAGCAGGGGAAGGGCAGAGAGAGGGGGACAGAGGCTCCAAAGCTAGCTCCTCACAGACAGCAGTGAGCCCGATGTGGGGCTCAAACTCACGAACTGTGAGATTACAGCCTGAAGTTGGATGCTTAACTAACTGAGCCATCCAGGTGCCCTTCAGATGACAATTTCTTACTTGTAAATAGCAGTTTGAGGTGGTCTCTTCACCTAACTAAGCCTTATAAGTGATTAAATTAATTAAAATGTCATTTATTTTTTGAGAGAGAGAGAGAGAGAGACAGCTGAGAAAAGTCTGACAGAGAGGGAGACAGAGAATCTAAGCAGGTTCCAGGCTCTGAGCTGACAGCCCAGAACCTGATGTAGGGCTCAAACTTATGAACCCCAAGATCATGACCAGGGTGGAAGTCGGACGCTCAACTGACTGAGCCACCTGGGCATCCCCAGGTGATTTTATTAGTCTTGCAGAGGTGTATGTTTTATAGGAGACTGTGCAGAGAGATTCGAATTTGGGGCCACCACACTCCTCTGGTAATAAAAAGCCTCTCTGTAGTTCTTACTATATATACCTTCTGTATATTATTGGTCAACTCTATTTTTCCTTTGTAATTTATTCTATTAATTCCATATCTATTTTCTTTTACTTTTGTATGATTTCATTTAGATTGCTTATATTTTTAATTTTTTTAATGTTCATTTATTTATATTGAGAGAGAGCAGGGGAGGGGCAGAGAGAGAGAAAGTGAGAGAGAGAATCCCAAGCAGGCTCCATGCTGTCATCACAAAGCTCGATGCTAGGTTCAAACTCACGAACGGTGAGATCATAACCTGAGCTGAAATCAAGAGTTGGATGCTCAACCGACTGAGCTGAGGTGCCCCCGGACTGCTTATATTTTTAAGCCAGCTGGAATTAATTTTACTGTATTGTGTCAATAAAGAGATAAAAAGTCAGTTTACCAAAATATCCCAATCACTTTGATAAATTCTTTGGTAATCTATTCTTTTTCTAGTGTTGCATCTTGTCTTATTTTGTGTCTGTTGATTCTTGTATTCTCATGCACTGTGTGAACTACCTTCCCAATACATCCTAATATCTTTTCTTAAAAGAGTTGGTTTTGCTTATTTTTTTTTCTCACACATGAACTTCAGAGCAATTTGACAAGTTCCCTAGACCATCCCATGGGGACTAAAAAGGGTGGAAGATGAGAATGAGCCATTTTGAGAGAGGCTCATGCGGGGTCCCCAGGCAGGATCCCTGATGAATCGAGGGCAAACACATCAGTGAGCATGATACCCAACAGTGTACTCAATTTTGACCATGTGGAGGGTGACCTCCTCTGTCTGCCCATCTGAAGTTCTGCCAAGGTCAGGAGGGCAAGATGGCTGGCTTGCTCTTTACCTTCCCAGAGCTCAAGGTGCTTGAAACTTCTGGTTCTGCTTCCCCTTCTCTCTTTTCCTCCAGCAGGGGGAGCTCTTCAGATGGTGGGCTCACAAACACAAAATGCTTCAGGATTTCTGTTGTGGCCAGAGGCAGCCGCTTCGTGGGGAAGGAGATGATTGAGAATAAGGCTGGAGGCGGGATGGGTGGGCCAGAGGAACCCAGACCCAAGATGTCCAGAATCTAAAGGAAAAGCCAATGGTTAATTTCCTATGCACAAGGTGGGGTTCCCCCAACTGCCTCCCTGAGTGAGCAGAGCGTGGTTCAGACCCTCCTGCCTTTTCCTCAACATTCTTGGGAGATGCTTCTGCCATGGGTGTGTGTCAGAGGAGCGGTGTGAAAGGCCTCTGACACAGCTCTATACGTCTTTCTAGATCCCTACACCCCTAGACCAGGCAGGGGTACTTGCCGTGGCCACATGCTCCCTGCACCTGTCTCATCGTGGCCCTTGTTACCTTGCTGCCTCTGCCTCTGCAGTTGGATGTTATGTAAACTCCACCGGGACAGAGGCCAGGACAATATAGCACAGGGCCTAGCATACAGTAGTCACTCAAAAAAGTGTTTTAGAGAATAGCTCTCAAGGCCCTCATGTCTATACTACATAGTTGTTCTGTTTTCAGATCTCAGGTTAATTATTCTTTTACCTTTAAATGTTCTTTCCTTCTAATGCTGAAAGATAGGGGCGGAGCAGATCAAATATGGCAAAGAAAGAAAAAAGCCAAGGTTCTGGGAATGGGGTAAAGGACGGGAAGGAAGAAAGAAGTCAAAAAGAAACTGGAGAGGAAATTTATTCCTCCAGCATTCTCCCCTTCTGCTCTGAAGTACCCCGAAGGGGCGTCTTCCAGAGCAGACACCCTTAAAAGTTAGCAGCAGCTTCCTTCTCAGCACTGCGCCCCTCAGAGTAAGCAGGCTACTCTAGGACTAGACCTGTCATCGTCGCAGTGGTGTCAGGCCCGCCGCAGCACCCGCTCTGTGGACCCGAGGGGCCACTAGGCCAAGCAGGCAACTCTCTTCATGGAATCCTGGGTTTCTAACCTGCCGGGCAGGTGGCTAATTCCATGAATTCGGTGGCCTAATACCTAGCTAGCGTTAAATGCCCAGAGTTTGAATGTCTGTGAGGGAAAGGAATAAGGAGTTTGTACCAAGTGTTAAATTAATAGAGCCAGGGTTAAAGAACTTTATGATCAATAGTCTAACCTATGGCTTGGAATGTGGAGAGGGAAAAAAAAAAAGGCAAGCAGAACATCTTGGCTATAATACTGGAGCACAAAGCAAGATGAGAAGATGATCCTTTTCCAGAAAACGTATTTCTGGGGGGGGGAAATGGCCATGACGCCTTACCTGAAGCTGCGTGGAGGCGGGACTAAAAGCCAGTGGGGTCGTGTCCTCCCGCGGTCTTCTGCCCAGTGGCCCCCTGGCCCCCTGGCCCCCTGCAGACTCTCACTGCGAGGCCACATCACCCCTCATCTGCCCCCTTGAGGAACTACCGGTCTCCTCCCATCAGCCCTTACCTGCCACACATTCCTCGAAGGCTCTGTTCTCTCCTTGTCTAATTTGTGTCTAATTTCTGATACACTAAACCAGAGATCAGCAAACTGTGGTCCCCCCCTGGTCAAGTCTGGCCTTCTCCCTGCTTTTGTAAATAAAGTTGTATTGGAACAAAATCATTGATTTACACGTTGGTGGTGGTTGTGACAGAGATTGTATGATCTGTAGCCTAAACCATTTGCTTTCTGGTGTTTTACAGAAAAAATTCATCCTCAGACAAAAGGCTATAGTAACCATCTCCTTCAAACCATTCCCCAAGGGACTCTGAATATGCAATATTTTCTAGGGATAAAAAGCTATCTGTTAAATAGTATGACTTCTGTCACTAAAGAAAGCTTGTGGGAATAAGGTTTTAAAGCAGTTGAGCCTCTTGCTTCACCCTCCAGTACACCTACCTTGCCAGCCTGTACCACCGGTATATCAATATTAAAAATTAACCCTATAGGCAGTTTTCTAATGAGGTTAGATCTATGGAACTTTCTATGGATTTTCACCAACTAGAAAAAGGTCCTTTTAGCCATTGTTGGTTTATGTCCAAGGGATTAATCAGAGATTAAAGGAATTAAAGGAATACAGAAAGAAACAGCTTAATAGTGATGAGCACAAGACCCACTACCTGATTCATTACATCTCCATCCTGGAGAAGAGTCTGTACCTGATCCCTTTTGGGAAGCCTGTCATTCTCCAGGGCCTGCTTCCAGCTTTCGCCTTCCATGTCGGGTGTCTGGATGCTTATGAATGGCACGCCTAGATCCTTCTTTCCCTCCTGGTCCTCCTCCCCGTCACCCTCTCCTCCATCGCTCCGCTCCTCCAGCACCCGGAGCTTCTCCAGCCGCTCCCGCTCCGCCTTCTCTCGCTCCTGGCGCTCCTTCTCAGCCCTCTCCTTCTCCGCGCGCTCCCTCTCCCGGTCCTTGCGGCCTCGGCGCCCGCCCGAAGGAGCCTGGCGCTGGTCGTCAGGCTCGTGGGGCATGTCCTCGATGCCCATGTGATGCTGCAGGGTGCCTTGCTTCCGGTCCCAGTACATGAGGGTGTTCTGAACATCCTTGAGAGTCAGCTCGTAGGTCTTAAACTTCTGGGCCAGATGCTTGTCAGTGTCCTTCAGGAGGTCCCCTTCACTGTCCTCTGGTTCCTGAACGAGGGGCAACCCAAGCACGTGGATATCTGCCAGTTGGTTCTTTCTCTTTTTGTTCGGTTCTTCCTTCTCAGCTAACTGTTCCCTAACGGATACTTTCCTTTCTATGGCATCCATCTTGCCCTCTACTTTGGAAAAAGTAAGAGTCTAAAAGGCAAAACACATAAAACATGCTTACAACATTTCTCTACTAGAGAACAGCATAAGGGAGAGCGAGACGCTGTTGTGTTTGGGCAGAAGGCCTCACAGGGCTCCGGGGGCCTCTCACGGACCCAGGGGCTGTGTCTGTCTGTGTCACCCTGGGGATCTCTGTTAAAATAGCCTCTCCACGGTCCTTGGTGGGGAACAAACAGGACTTTAGAATTCGGCTGTGCCTGGCTTTTAAAAAAATATGTATTTATTTAATTAACCTGGCCTAAAGAAACCAACTTGATTCCTTTTCCCTTGCCATTTTAAACTTGCTTTGTAGGCTCTGACTTCATTCTCTGGATGGAAACTCCATAGGTTTTTGTTCATTCTTTGAGGACATGAAGTCTAGCTGCCTGCAGGGCAGCCCGCAGCCCCTTTCCTGCTGACAGTGCTCCTCCTCCGAGGGCTGAGGGCTGAGCTCTGAGGCAGGCTCGGCTGGGGTTGGCTTCCCCCTCACCTCACCCCCCTCACCTCACCGCACAGCACCAACAGAGGGGAGGGGCTTGGCCACTGTGGGTCTTTCTCCACTGTCAGTAGAGTCACTGCCGAGACACCAAAAGTCCTGTCTGGACATCAGATTTCAGGCACAGGACTTTGTGTGGAAGGAGGGGGCAGAGAGGGACAGGGAGGGCTTGCCCTTGGAAGACTGCAGGTGCCCAGCACAGAGCAGTGGAGGCCCAGTGCAGCGGAGACTCCAGGCCTGCTTGCTTTTTGTGCTTGGTTCCGCTCCCAAGCCTTGTTGCTTCGGCATGCTCAGACCCTGCTCCTCCCTGAGCGCTACCTCATTGTGACCCCTGGAGCCTAATTCCTCTGCCCTTAAGACTGCCCAGGTGTGGTCACTGTACTTTTCTCACCCACTGGGACCAGTCTGCATTTTGTCTGGGAGTCTGGCTTGAGCGTCACTCTCAGAGCGCCCAGTGCTGAAATAGGCCCTGTGCACACCACCTGGCTAGCCACCTTCCTTGGCTGTGAGCGCCACCCTTGGCACTGTTCTGGCTGTTCTGCCTTTCTTGGGTCGTGGCCGCAGAGATGTGACTGCTAAGCTGGGAGGCTGATAAACTATAACTACTGGCCTGCAAACACAAGCTTATGTTGGTGTGTCTTCCTTGACTGTTGTCAAGAGAAGCTGCTGGTTAAACACAGGGGACCACTGACTGTGTGCCACTTACCGAGGGCAACTGTTAAGACCGGCCCATTCAGCACGATCCAGGGGACCTGGGGGTGGCAGCAGAAAGTGCAAGGGACTGTAGTCCTACGTAACTGGGTGAGGTCCTAGACCTGGGACTTGGTCTCTCACAACCCCAGACAGGGTGCATGTCACTGAACCTCACGGGGTGGGAGAGAGGCCAAAATGACAGGATTACATAAAGTGCAGCCAGAGCTCTTGGCACCCAATCAGCTTTCGACAAATGTTGGCCCCTTCCCTCCTACCTTCTGCTCTGCCGCAAAATCCAAACAGGTCAGTTTAGTGGAAGGGAAATGTACTGGATTGAGGGGCTGGCTACAATGGCTGCTCTCTCTGTTCTGCCTCTTGCTAAGGAGCAAGAGAGAGGTGCTACCTGCCGGCTTGCTGTTTGGGATTTCTTCGTGGGAGGTTCTTCCTTTACTGGTCCTTGCTTTGGCCTTTTGACCTTCCGTTTTAGCTCATCTTCTTCCTTTTGCCGCTCAAGCTCCTGCTGTAACTTCTTTTCGTGCATCTCCCTCGCCAGCCTCTCCATCTCCCTTCAAACCACACAGAGAAAACAGGTCAGAGCCTCTCCCAAACCACCCACCCTCCCACAACCCCTCCCGGGAGTGCCAATAGAGGGACAGGGCAAAGCTTTCTTAGGCATAAAAAGAAAGAATGAACAAAAGAAATCTGGGTAAATAGGAAGGAAGACAGGCAGGGAGGGAGAGAAGAAGGGAAGAGAAGGAAAGACAGAAAGAAAGTAGGGTCTCTGAAAAGTTACTGAGCAAAACTGATTAACTCAAACTCAATTATGAGGACTTTTCAGTCTGTATTTCTATTCTGATCTTCTTTCATAGGAGAGCAAGGGAAGGGCTGAAAACAAGCTTGACATTAGCAGTTTTCAAAAAGTAACTTGCAAAGGTTGTTCTGATATCAGTTCAGATGTGGCTCAGGGTCCTGCACTTGTCACATCTGATGTTCAGACAACAAGAAATGGTGCTCTATTTACTTTTTGTTAACATTTATTCATTTTTGAGAGACAGGGACAGAGTGTAAGTGGGGGAAGCATAGACAGAGAGGGAGACACAGGATCTGAAACAGGCTCCAGCCTCTCAGCTGCCAGCATAGAGCAGGGCTCAAATTCATGAGCTGTGACATTATGACCCAAGTTGAAGTCAGATGCTTAAATGACTGAACCACCCAGGTGCGACAAGAAATGGTGTTTTAATTTTTTTAAATGCTTTTTATTTATTTTTTTTGAGAGACAAAGAGAAACAGTGCAAGCAGGGGAGGGTCAGAGAGAGAGAGAGAGAGAGAGATAACAGGATCCAAAAACAGGCTCCAGGCTCTGAGCTGTCAGCACAGAGCCTGACGCAGGGCTCAAACTCACGAACCATGAGATCATGACCTGAGCCGAAGCCAGACACTTAACCGACTGAGCAACCCAGGCACCCCAAGAAATGGTGTTTTAAATAGCAGTCCCTAACGGCTAGCTCGGAGACACAGTGGTGGATCTGAAAGTCACATTCCTTTCCTTTCTCTCTCCCTTCCTGCTATGGATTCAGCTGGGCCTGAATCCATAAATTCCTGAAAGCTATGACCTGGATGAGAAAGAAAAGAGATTCCTTTGGAGTCCCAAAGCTAGGATTTTTATACCTCTGGAGGACTGGGTTTGCTTGTTTGTTTGTTTACTTTGTTTATTTAAATGTTTAATTTTAAGAGAGAGAGAGAGAAAGACAGAGAAAGAGGGGGAGGGGCAGAGAGAGAGGGAGACAGATGATCTGAAGCAGGCATTGTGCTAACAGCACTGAGCCCGATGTGGGCTCAAACTCATGAACTGTGAGATCATGACCTGAGCTGAAGACTTCTACTAACTGCCCGAGCCACCAGACACCGCCTGGGCATTTGTACAAGGTGAAATGCCACACCACGCAGATGCAGAAATGAGGGTGTACTGTGGGGGCAGAGAGGGCATAAAAGCTCCTGTGGGTCAGTGGCAAGAGTCTGGAGGTGGAAAGAGATGACCTCCCTTCACAGTAGGGCAAGCGTCCTGGCTTGCCTTCTCCAATGTTTGGAATCGGCAGGGAATATGGAGGGTAAGCAATACCCTCCTCTCTTGGCACGTTTGAAGATCTGAGGGCAGGAAGGACATATATCCTGCTGCCCAACCTGTATCTGAAATGGCCTGAGTCTCCTGGGCCCCAGGTTGTATTGCGGGGATCCAGTCATTCCCGTGTGGTCCCCAGTGATGGGTGCAGAAAGTGGCTGAGAGACTTCCAGGGTCTCTGGTGAACTGCCCAGGCTGAGGATCAAGTGGGAGAGGCAGCCAGAACTCAGAGGACAGATAACACCACAAAAGACCATGATAATGGCCAGGGAAAGAGAAATGGCTGAGTTCTGGGGAGCGACCATTAAGCTCATGTCAAGAGAGTGGCCCCTCGGCCACCAGCTGTGGACAGCTGAGCACAGAAGCTGAGTCACACCTAGGGGGCAGTTGTCAGGAGAAGCTCGCGGAGGCCCTCGGAGACCACAGGGGCCAGAAGTCCCCCACCATTTTATCATATAACCTTCCCTCTAGTGCCAGATGCCCGCCCTCCAGAGAGAAGGGTGAGGACAATGAAAGGAACTCTGAAAGGGTGCAGCAACCAGTTCCCTCCCTGGTCAAGTGGTTTTCCTGCTCTCAGCAGGTCATCTCCTGGGTCTCCCTTGGTCACGTGCTCTGCAGGCAGGGGACTCCAGTCTCCAGGATGGGCTGTGTGCTACTCCTCAGAGGTGGGAGGTGGGGGGAAGCACTTCCACTCTAACTAGCCCTTGATTCTGACCTCTTCTTCCTTTCCCAGAGGGCCTGCTGAACCTCTCGATCGAACACGATTTTCTCCTCCTCTGTCATGGCATCATATTCTTCCTCATCCATATTCTGGAGACGCTCTTTCTCTTTCTCAAGTGCCTCCCTGCATTTGCTCTCTGTGGAGGGAACAGAGATGAAATGTGAAGGAAAGGGACTCACCAGCCTTGGCTGCGGGGCCCTCAGTGACTCAGCTCCCAGCCCACACTGGGTCTGTGCCAGGGAGAGGTGGCTGTGGTGCCGTGGGGGCATCCCTGATCCTGGTGGGCCTTTTTTCACTCACTCAGCTCCCAAACCGGCCTCCATCTGTGCTAGGCTGAATAGCAGTCCCAGAGATGTCTGTGTTTTAGTTCCCAGAACTGTGAATACCTGGCGTGAGGGAAAGGATTTTGCAGATGTGATTAAGTTAGCGGCCTTGCATTGGGGAGACTGTCCGGATTATCTGAGCAGGCCCAGTATAATCACAAAGGTCCTTATAAGGGGCGCAGGAGGGTCAGGGTCAGAGAAGGAGATGTAGCAATGGAAGCAGAGGTCAGAAGGCTGTGAAGTAGGGACAGTGAGCTGAGGAATGCAGGTGACCTCTAGAAGCCCGAGTAGGTAAAGAAAAGGATTCTCTCCCTGGAGCCTTTAACAGAACGGAGCCCTGTGGACACCCCGCATTAAGGACTTCTGACTTGCAGAACTGTAAGACAGCAAGTCTGTGTTGTTTGAAGGCATACAGTCTGTAATTTACCACTGCAGCAGTGGGGACGTAATATAGCACCCATGGACTTACTGCACTGTGAGCACATGCTGCCAGAGTCCTCAGGGTGACAGACCATTTGCAGCCCACAGGGAACCATCTCCCAGACCCTACAGATCCCAGGTCCAGAAGCATGGCTGGCCCTGCTGAGCTGAGGCTCTCGGCTTCTTTTATATACCCTCTACTTCTCATAGGCCTGTGCTTTGGGCTCAGGGATGTTTATCTGAAGACCCTTCTCTGATACATGCCAAGAGCTAGGAACAGATAAGAATAACGGTTTTCTCCACAGGCTGCTGTGGGGATCAAATAGGCAGTCCTCTAAAGCATCTAGCCCAGTGCCTGGCAAATTTATAAATGTTCAATAAAAATTAGATTTGAATATAATATTGTTACTGGATGCTGCCTTGGGACTTTTTTCAAATGCAGATGATTTCAGGGAGAGGAGCCCATAATGCAACAGTGAAAAATCTCAGTCTACAGGTAAATGAGAAAATAAAAAGAGATATTTCCTTTCAAGGTGATGGTAATGGAGAAATAAGCTTTCTGGAAAAGCAGGAAGCTGGAGGTTGGAACACTGCTGGGGATTTTCTTCCTAGTTTTCCTCTGGATGAGAATCTAAGGAAGCAGTCTTTTTTTTAAATATTTTTTTACGTTTATTTATTTTTGAGAGAGAGCAGGGAAAGGCAGAAAGGGAGACACAGAATCTAAAGCAATCCCCAGGCTCTGAGTTGTTGGCACAAAGCTAACGCAGGGTCAAACTCAGAGTGCAAGATCATGACCTGAGCCTAAGTCAGACGCTTAACTGACTGAGCCACCCAGGTGGCCCTGGAAGTGGTCTGTAAGTTCTGTTTCAGAAGTAAGAGAGCTCAAGTTTGTAATTATTTCCTTAATGGAAAAGCACAATGATTTACTTGGGTTTTTCCAGAAGAGAGAGGTAAGGCCAAGCAAGGAAGGGCAGTGATATCACCAGAGCTGAGGTCAGACGCAAGAGTCTGCCTCCCAAGGAAAGTGTTACCTCCTCCCGTGGGGACCAAAATTTGCTAGGTCTGCTTCTGACTAATTTGGGAACTCAAGCTGATATTACTCTGAAAGTGTGTGTGTGTGTGTGTGTGTGTGTGTGTGTGTGTGTGTGTGTGTGTTTAACTTACAATCACTGAAATTTTTTTCAGGCTACTGTTGAAATGACAGAAAAAAGCAAGGTTTCAAAGTTACAAAGATCTTACTAATATTTGCTGTGTGATCTTACACTGTTGATGTCTCTGAGCCTCCTGTTCCTCGTCTATAGAAGGGGGACAATGATCTCCAGAGGGTTACTGTAAGGATTAAATAACCCACAGTGCCATTTAGAGACATTTCAAGTGTATAAAATGTTGGCTGCAGTGCCGGTACATGGGAGGCTAAGCCGCAGAAGCTGGTCCGTCAAGTTTAATGGCACCTCCAGTTTTGCAGGAAATGCAGTCACCTTAAACAAAATCAACAAGCTAATCGGTCACCTGAGTCGGGATGGAACTTGCGCTGTGTCACCCGCGGGTTGGTTGTGATTATAGAAAAGATGAGAAGGGAGGCAGTATGAAATTGGGAGGAATGGAGGACGTGTCTGATACAAGAAGAGCTGGCTGGTTGGTTCCTTGTCCCATAGTCTCACAACAGGTCTCCGCGGCTTAGGTCCCTCAGGGGCAAAGTAGAAATAAGAACTTCTGGTCACCTTACAGGTCAGAGGTGAGCCAGATGACATGGCAGATGTAATAGTTTCATTTGCACAATGGCTGATTGTGGTGGAGAAGCATTTCAAAAAGCACAAGGCTCTGTTGAAAGGTCCAGTAAGCCTCGGGAAGGGTGGCCCAGGAGGGCATGGGGACTTACCTTCTTGCTCCTTCTTGGCTTTCTCCTGGGCCTTCAGAACCGTGTAGTCCTGGGCCATGTTGATAACGTAGATGTGCTCCCGGCTGCCGATGGCCTTCAGCAGGCTGAGGAGAGCTATAGTTGTGTTCCGAGCAAAGAGGGTCTCAACGCTGTCAAACACCACCCCGCGGAAGCAGTCACTCAGCTGAAACCAGAGCGAACACGGGCAGTCACTAAGGCCACAGTTACCAGGTTCTCTACAGAAAATTTGCTTGTTCTTTTGTGGGTGGTTTTAGTGGGGTTGCAGTGGGTTCTTCTGACCTACTGGGCCCCCGTGCAAATACCATTAAACCACCCTTCCACCTGCTACATTCAATGTGCTGTTATAAAATATTAGAGGAAAAATGAAAGTATTTTATCAGTCATGCAAGAGCGTGATCATATGTATTTATAGAGTACAAGATTTCTTCTACCTCTATAGATAAAAGGAAAGCAAACTAAAAGTGAAAGTGAAGGGCAGGGCAGGGCCATGAGGGAGGGAAGCTGGAAAGGCAAGATCACCCGTGCACAGAGTAACAGCACGGGCAGCAACAGCAGGTGGGCCATTCAGACTTTCTCAGCGTTGTTACTGCCGTGGTGTGTAACGACCTTGGTGATACCAACCAGTGAGGAGCAGCCTCTGGTGCACGTCAGTGTTACTCAGAGGGTGGTACACAGACTGGCCACCCTTGGCCAGGAGCTGATCATCACCAGTTATTGATGAGACCAGAATCTTGTGCCAGAATGTAAATCAACATCACTAAAAACACTAGTTAGTTCAGCTGCTAGTTTTCTTTTTTCCTTCGTAGCAAGACCATCGATGAAGGAAGCAGTGCAAACTCCATGTTTCATCAAAGACCAGTACTTTGAGTGGCACCACTCTGCTGGCTTACTTCGGGCTTTCCTGGTGATTTAACCTGGGCACATGAAAGACCAGTCCACCTTGCTCGGGTCAGCGGAGAGTGACAGCACTGTGAACACAGTGGCCGTCAAACCTTAATGTGAGTCATTTCCTGTGATGACATCTCCTCTTCTGGGAGCTTCAGGCTGCATTTTGTTATATTTAAATGTGCAACTAATATCGTGGCCTACTTTGAAAAGCCAAGGCCAATGGACAACTCCAGGACCTGGTGAGCCATTTAGCTCTCTGTAACCCATAGGCAGCAAACAGGCTTGGGGGTGCCCTCCCAAATTCTGCTGATCTTGTTTTCTTTTCTTTAACTGTACAACGCTTATGAAAAAATTTTTAAAACTGGAAACAGTTATTATATTTCTTGACTTTAAAAGCAATATGTCATTGTAAAATAATTCAGAAATGCATGAAGAGAACTAAAAATCCATTATCCTGCTATTCAAAGATAACTACAGTTATGTGTACTCCCAGAGTTTTCACTGTGTTCATATGATATACGTTTAGACATATTTTTATAGAAATGCAATTGTGCTGTACATACTATTTCATAATCTGCTTTTCGCAATAATACATTGAAGACAAGTTTTTATAGCAATTAATAAGGTTCTAAATTCTAACTTTCCATGGCTCCATGTTATGATTTTTAATATATCACTGCAGGGCTGTATCATGAATCTGATTTTTCTTTTTTTTTTTTTTTAAGTATGTAGCCTTCTCACTGGTCCTTTAAGGAGAATGGCTTCAGGCACCGGATTGCACCAGGGCCAGGGACTAACAAGAGCATCAAAAGGACAAGAGCAAAGAACTGTTGGAGGTGAAGAAGCCCATCTTTCCTCTCCAAGACCCCTTGGTTCTAAGCTGCCATGGGTGGGCTGTGGATCGGAATCTCAGGCCCCAGCGCAGGGGTGGAGCATGAGCCGTGCAGCTCTGGGCAGGCGGGCACAGACGCACCTGTAGGCGATCAGCCAGGATCTGGGTGAATAGGTCCTCAGGGAGCACACAGCTCATGAGCCCGGTCTCACCTCCTATACTGGGGCTGACACTGAGCCGGCGCGGTGTGGGCCCTGAAGGGAGAGGGCTGGAGGAAATCTGTCGAGCGGGAGAAAGATCAGGAGTTAGAATCCAGCTTGGTGTCCCAGCAGCTCTCATACTTCCAAGCCATATGACCTTGCAGAGATCGTATAATCTCTCTGGGCCTCATTTCCCCATTTGTAAAACAGGGACTGCTTTGTAAAACGGGAGATTCCGATCTTCCTTAAAGAATTGCCTAAGCTTCAAGTGGAAAGAAACACTGTGGAAGGTGCTTTGTACATGTACACATTTGTTCATTCATTCAATAAATATTGGGCACCTATTAGGTACAAGAGGCCCCTCTGGCACTAGGGACACAACAACAAACAACATTGTCAATGTTGCTGCCTAAGTGGTCCTTATTTCAAACGGAGGGGACAGAAAAGGAGCAAATGAATATGCAAATCAGTAACATAGTCTGAGATAGTGACAAGTGCTAGCGAGAAAAGGAGGAGATAAGGGCAAAGAAAACGGTGACAGGGCTGGACGTCAACATGAAAGAATGGGACAAAATCCTGAGAGGAGAGTCTTTCTGGAGGGAACAGCAAGCTCCCTGCACACAAGCGTGCTTGCTGGGCTCCGGGAGCACGTGGGAGGCCAGCACTGAGTGAGCAAGGGGGAGGAGGTTGAGCTTAATTAAGTCTAAGACATACTCAGGGCTCGCAGACCACAGGAAGGAATTTGGATTTTGTTCCAGGTATTATGGGAAGTTGTTGGCATGCTTTAGGTGGAAAATGCTCTGAGTTTTATTTTTGAAAGACCACTCTGCCTGCTGCCTGAAGTGACAACAGCAAAAGCGGGAAGACTAGTTAGACATGTCCATGCTCAAGGCAGGAGACAATGGCAGCAGGGACGAGGGTGTCATGGTGGAAGTGGAGAGAAATGGCTGATGCTTTGTCTTACATCCCATTCCACTAGGACTTGGGATGGGATATGAAAGACAGGGGGGCACCAAGAATGACCCTTTGGGTTTGGGTCTGAGCAAATGGGAAAATGGTATAGTTACTTATTAAGAAAGAAAAAACTGAGGGAAAAGCAATTTTTTGTCTTGTTCTGCTTTGGGGGAGGCCTGAGAATCACTTTGCAGACACATACATTCTGAAATGTGTCTAAGCCATTCAACAGAGATACTGAATTTGAGTTTGCATGTGTGAACCTGAGGTGGGCAAGAAATTAAGGTTGGAGATAGAAATGTGAGGGGCGCACACATCCTGAAAATATTTAAATACTTCAGTAATCAACTGGATGAGGTCACCCATAGAGAAAAGGTAGATAACTAAAAGAAAAGAGCAGATGACTCAGTCCTAGCCTATTCCAAAAGCCTAAGGATATGGAGGAAGTGGAGAAGCTGCAGAAGCAGGGGTATCCTGAAAGAGGCAGAGGGGAAGCAGAAGATCATGGTGTCCTGGTGGCCAGAAGCACATCGAGGAAGAGGACTTATCAGCTGCTACAAGGTCATGTGAGATGGAAGACAGAACCTCTGGCAAGATGAATGCCAGAGACCTTGAGAAGGGTAACCCATGGGATGGTAAGGACAAAGGCCTCACTGGAAGAGGTGAAAGAGAGAATGGGGCTGAGGATGAGGGAGGCATGCAGCGATTCTTTGGGGGAACGGCCCTGAAGAGGAGCTGAGGGATGAGGTAATAGCCGGAGAGGGATCTGCGACATTGGGGCAGTATTTTTAAAGATGGGAGGTGAGAGAAGCATGTAGAGATGCTGATGAGAAGGATCAATAGGACAAAAAACAAATGGGAGAGAGAAGGGTGACTGCAGGAATTCAGCTCTTGAGTGAGAAGGAGTGGGGTCCAGTGCGCATGTGCAAGGCCTGGGATGTGAGCAGGGGCAGTGACTCCATGGCAGGGAGGGTGCAGCGCTGGGTTAGGGTGCAGCCTGACTTGCAGGTCTGGTGGCGGGAGAATATGGTGATTGTCTTCTCATTGTTGCTGCTCCCTCCATGTAGTCAGGAGAGAGACCATCGGCTGGGAATGAGAAAGAGGAAAGGGTCTTAGGGGTTTGGAGAGTGATGACTGCAATAAAATAGTTTTTTTTAAGAGATGGAGGGCAAATTTACTAGGGCAGACCAAAGGGTCCACATGAGATTTGTGGTCTAATTTTAAATAAATACCATTCAGGAGAGATGAGGATTGTCTCCAGCTGTGTTCAGCCGCCCTGCATGGAGGAGGTGGAGAATCAGGCTTACCAGTGCTGAAGCTTTGCTTGGAGAGTGTGATGAAGGGGAAGAGGGCAAGGGAGTGCCTAAAGTGACAGATTCCAAACCGGGTAAGATAGCGAGTGAAGGGGGCGGTAGGCAGCGAAGATGTGGACTGGAGTTTTGGATGGGACCAGTTACTTCTCAGAGTAAGCCATGGGGAAGGTTAGAAGGTGGCAGTCAGGACACAGGTGTGTAGCGTAGAGTTCTCGGAATTTATGTGTAATGATGAACAAGTTCCTGTACAGGATCACGGCAGTGAGGAGGTAGGTGGGCATGGGACTGAGAAGTCAGAGTGTTGTATTAAATGTCATTCAAAAGATCAGAATTTCCAGTGAATGCTCTCCCAGAGCACAGCAATGTATAAATAAATGACCTTATGTTACAGTCATATCTTCATTATATGACATATTATACATTGCTTTCCACTTGCAACATGAATAAACTTTAAGACATTGGAGAGTTCATGCTTTAGGAGAGCTTTAGAAAACTGAACAGCCATTTGTGGGTGGAGCATGCCAATAGGGTGATCGTTGTCCAAAGCACGAGTCTTGTCACACTGGAGCATTGTGGGCAGTCATTGGGCGGGGGTGATCTTGAACAGGCTGTAAGTTCCCTATTTGTTGCAAGGGGGTTGGGATCAGAATTGGGGTTTTCTGTTGCCTTTGATATATTCTAAAAAGCCTTGTCTTACTGTCCAGATGGATGGAACCCAATCAAAGAAAATGATTCCTCATGACACCCTGTTTAATACAAATATGAGTTTTAGTTCATCCATGAACATTTTATTTGATCTTGAAAAAGAGGGTTAAATGATGCTGCAAAAGAAATTGAGTTGATGGTTCTAATTTTCAAGGTCTTAGAAGAAGGAAGGACTGAAATGAAGATCAGTAGTACCAGCCCCACAGAGAGTCCCAATCCAACCTGTATACCTCTTCTCATGTGAAGACCTTGTCTTCTGTCCTGTCTACCTGCCCTATTCAACATGTGGGGTCCTCTCTTGCAAAGGCCTTCACCTGCACTCTGTCTCAGAAGCCTTCTCTGAAGTGCCCGCCTCTCCCACTCTCACGACTGCACTCTTGGATGGTAACAAGACCCATAGAATCTACCTCGTGTCCTGTTTCTTTCATTATGCTGCCCTCCTCTTAATTCCTTCTCTCCATAGACTGTACTTCCCATATACTGATGCCGCTCTTAACTCCCTTGCCCCTCGTTCTGAGCATACTCCTGCCCCTGCAGTGATGACTTCTCTCGCTACTTCTAAATTAGTTGCCAGTTGCTGGTTAGGGAATCTTAAAACTACGAAGTCATAGCTTCCTGTCTTGGCTGGGGAATCAGCATTCTCAATGTCTTTTCTTTAGTCCATCACCCATTTCTGGTTCTATTCCTCCTGGTGGACACATCAGTGCTTTGTCACTTTCCTCAAGCATGCTGTGCAATACCAACCTCCTCAGCACTTCCTGCAAAGACTTTGCATCCTGCACACATGCTAAAGCCACTCAATAAGACCTTCTCCAACCTCCACTCTCCACCCTAACTTCCCTCCAGGCAGCTGTATCTTTTTTCACCTTTACTGACTCCAGAAGGAGCTGGTCCCCAGTTCCCTTTGACTGTGCTTAGTCTTTCCCTCCCTGTCTCCTTCAGGAGTTTCATTCCCTCTTGGGGGGACTGTCACTTTCCACTGCTCCAGGAGCTCCTCTCCTTTATAGACCTGCTTGTGCGCCCACCTTCTTTCAGAGAAACAGCTCTCTTGACCCTAAATTTGCTCCTTTAACAATGAGTCTCTTTTCCTGTTCTTTGAAACATCTTGAAAGCCTACACTCAATTGACTTTTCCACCGACAACTCATCACCTGCCTCTCACGGTGCCATCCACTGTCTGGCCACAACACCTGCGATTCTGCCAAGATTGTTCTCGAAGTCCCTTGGCTGAGGCTCAAACTCTGATTTCTTTCTGACCTTCCAAGACTCCTGTGTAGCCCTCCCACAATTCACATGAACAGTTTAATCCTTAGCATTCCTTTAGTATTAGGCTGCACCATATGAAATTGCTGTTCCAATGGCTGAATGTTGGCAATTTCATATTGTTCAAGCCAATTCCTTTTACAAAGCTCTTTGGTCACCATTTTATCGCAGTTATTTGAATATGAGGTTATCTCCTTCATCAGACTCTTAGTGCAGCTCGAGTGCAGGGATTTTGCTTTATCTTCATTTTGTCAGCACTCAACCCAGTTAAAGTCACTTGCTGAACGCCTGCTGGATGACCACTCCTTGCAGGACCTGCACCACGAACCTGGTGACGGCCCCCACAGCAATGGCATGGTGCTGACATGGCGGAGGGGTGCTGAGGAGGAAGGGCAGGAGGACAGATCCCACCCCTCCTTCTGGGGAGCCCTGATTTGTACCTGTGGCGTTTCGGACGCGTGCTGGTGGTGCTGCTTCTGAGACCCAGAGCCATGGCTCTCCGCTTTGCTTTTGGAAATAATCATGCTTCCACGCAGAGTCTTCCCCAATTTTATTTCAGGAGACAGGGTAGATTCTGAGGTCAACTTAACCAGAGTCTCAGTGCTCAGACGTGTTTGTCCCATAGCAGTTTGGCCTGACGGAGCCTCAAGGGCTACACAGAGAGAGTGGGTTTATATTAAAAGTCACCTCCTGATGACAAAGAAATCATAGTGAGGGTGGCACAAATCCTAGCGGGGTTGGAGTGATTCTCTTGAGGAGCACACAGCCGTCTCCATCTGCAGCTGGCAGGGAGGCGCTGGAGGAAGAGGCTCCACATGCTGAGGCTGGAAGGTGAGTGGAGAGGCTGGACCAGAGTCCAGAGCTCCTCACTGCCCATCGGCCCAGGGGATCCAGTGTTAGTCTGCCCCACTTCCTCTTCCATCTCTGAGGGCCAGCACTTCTGAAACTGCTGGTCCACGGCAGCCCTGCCCGGGGAAGGCTGACACCTCAGATGGGGCGAGGCAGCTGTGCGCTAGGCAGCCTCCACGTTTCTCCAGCTCAGGCAGACTTGCTAAGACTCCTTATTCCTTGTTGGCCATTGCAGCAAATAAGCTCTCAGGACTCCCCTGAGAGCTGTCACTATCCTTACTCTGCTTTATCTTTTCACTCATCTCCCTCTGTCCCTCCCCTGGGAGCTGGTTATAGGTACATGGACTCCATGCTGCACCTGGGGGTGGCAGGGGGGAAAGGGCCTGAGGCCATCAGTGGAGCAGCTGTACTAACGTCCTGCTGGCAGGTCCCTGGTCCACCCAGGCCCCATCACCCCTGGTGCCTCCAGGCTCTGCCTAATCATGACGGCTCCAGCTTCTTGCCACCCGTGCCCGCTTACTTTGCCATGAGTCTTGTGCCTCCGTGGCCATGCCCACCTCCACTGACGGCTGCAGGATCTCTTCTGTCATCTTCCCCTGCCTGTGGCATCATCTCACCTTATCTTACAAAGCCAGCTCTTCCTGATATAATACTAATAAGGGTTTTCATTTCATCTCTCATTTCTTTCAAGACATCGTTTCACCTCCTCTTTCCCTCACTGCCCAGCTTCCAAAACTGTAGTGTGGACCACTTATGTCCAGAAGATGTATAATGTATATGTAATTTAGATTTTCTAGTAGCCACATTAAAAAAGTACAAATCTATTTCAATGGTATATTTTATTTAACCCAATATACCCCAAATGCGATTATTTCAACAAATCGTTACCTTGTTATTTTATAGCCTTTTTATCCTACTATATCTTCAACATGTAACCTCCCCATCCCCAGTCCCCTGCCTGAACTGCCACCCCCAAGCAGCACATTTCAATTTGGACTGGCCATGTTTCAGGTGGCTGGTGGGTACTGCATGGGTCAGGGACACATAGAGTTAGATTTACCACCTCCACTGCAGGACAGCCTGTGGACTCCACAGCAAACAGCAAGTGTAGGTTTTGGTTTAACACCCTCCCCCCCCCCATTCAAAGGGCTTTCTCCAAAGCATCCATTGACCTCTGCACTGTGACCCACAGTGGCCCTCTCTCGGGCTCATTCTATCTGTTCTTCCAGTAATCTCTGACTCCACTCATGTATTGACTTGGCACATGTTTGGAAGTGTTTACTGTGTTCCAGGTGCCATTCCAGGTGCTGGGAATGCATCGGTGAAGAGAATGAACACACACCCCTGCTCCCAGCTGACGCCCTGCTGGGGTCGGCAGACAGTAGCGTAGGAAAGTCAGGTAAATGGTATACGAACCAGTGATAAGGCCTCCGAGGCCGGAAGGGCGCCCAGACCCCACCAGTGCTCTGGAGAGGTGTGCAGGCCCGTCTTGGCCCTCCCTTCCACAGCTCTGTTTCCTTGGCTTCCCTGCATCCTGCTCTCCTCACTGCCCACCCCTCCAATGCTCACTCTGCCTTCTCAGTCTCCCTGGCTTCTCCTTACCCACCCCCCTCCAAAAATGTAAGTGATTTTCAATGTCCCATCCTGCCTTTCTCATCCCTCTCCTCTTTCTGGAACTTTCTGGGCTGATTTCCTCTCTTCCAGCAGGTGCACCTCTTGCTTTCTTGAGGAAGATTCCCCCCATTATATCTTTAGCTTGACATGACGTTCTTAGATAGGAAGCCCAAGTCCACAGTTTGTTATAGGACATCAGCACAGCTCCAAAGACCTCTGTGAAACATATTGTAATTGACAGAAAAGGAAACAAAATCTAAGAGAACCAGAATTATGATGCAGCTTGGGGTTCCCACTGAAAATAGCTGAAATATGCCATCTCAAAATATGCCTACTGGAGTCCGGGATATGCCACCGCAAAATACACTGCTCGCTTTTGAGCTGTGGGTACTTGAAAAACAGCAAATGCAGGGAGAAGATCTCTTTGAGCTTCTCTTATCTGCCCAAAGAGAGGCGTCCAAAGGGAACTCGACTGTCACAAATCACCGCCCTGGGAGCTCCATCCATCAGAGAGGACTGACCTATCACAGGAGAGGAGACTAAAGGGCACCACCACACCCAGACGCTTGCCACAAACTTCCGTGGGCCCGTCCATCTTCCCTAAGACTCGTTTGCTCTCCCTTAAGAGGACAAGCTCCCTCCTCTCCTTTCCCTGTGAAGATGGTACCTAACTCAGAAGTCTAGGCCACCTCGTTTCCCCCTGGGTACCTCTCACGTACACAGGAAGGCCACATGTTAAACTTGTTTTTTCCCTTGTTAATCTTTCATTATAGCAGTCTCAGTCAAGAACTCAGAATGGAGAGAAAATTTTACTCAAAAGTTTTTTCTCTGATCTTTTCAGCAAAGAATCTTCTATTTCCCTAAGCATCCTATGCAGAGGTATGGAAGAGACACGTCTGAAAGCCCCGGCCTCTTTTATCAACCAACCGGCAGGCATGGCACACTATTAGAAATGATATTATGCTGTTAGGAATATTTATATAAAAATGGCTCCTCTCAGAGCGGTCTCTCTACTTCAGTGTATTTTCCCATTGTGCAGCCATTCTCCTGCTCTGTGGTCCACAGACTACCCGATGGAGCCGGAATTCTCCACCTCTGGTCGGCAGGTCATACCAGACTTCACTACTATGGGGTTCAAAACCTTAATTAATTTTCCTCTCCAGCAAACTTTCTTCTCCTCCCACATTCGCTATCTTGGTAAACCACACCACTCTCTTCCTGGTTTCCATGACTGGAAATCCCAGGTGACCGTCTGGAATGTCTCCCCATCTTTCAATTCCCGGCCATGCAGGTGCTAGGGGTCAGCTGGCCCAAGCCTATTCACTGTCTCCAGGGCTTCCTTTATAAGAATTTACAAGAGCTGCTTTCCTACTCTGGCTTTCTGCCCACTTCTCCCAGAGGGTGAAAACTGCCTGAATCCTCTCTTCCTTCAAAATAAAACCCAAATTCCTAACCTTGGCATCAAGGTCAACCAAGATGGGCCTCAGCCTGCCTTCCCACCTCTAATTTACGGTCAGCTTCCTTGCGTTCTTAGGCTGGAATGTACTTGACTTCACCTTTGCTTGTCCTTCAAAGCGCACTTCCATGAAAACTTCCCCAGATCAAGCTTGTTGGACCCCAGCAATCCCAAAGTTGCCCTTTCACAGAAGTCAGTGCTCCTGTTACATTATTTCCCTCTGCTCTGAGCAAGCCCCTGTCTGTTTCCCTTCCACATGTCACCCTCAGAGGTGTGGGCTGCCTCTTATTTATTGTCCTATTCCCCATGGTGCCAAGTGCGTGCCTGTCTGGACAGCAGGGAAAGCCATCGATGCTCGGTGAAGATAACTCTTCCCTGGGCTATAAATTGGCAGCATGTTGTTAGCCTTCAACCGGGCAGGGGGCCACATGACCACAGAAAGTCAGGGAAAATGGCTCTTACCAGACTCTTCTTCCTTCATGGACTGCTCTATGGCAGCCCTGATACAGAGCTCACGGGCCTGGATCCCCGGGAAGCTGTTGCCGTCGGAGATGGCTTCAAGCACGATGGAGTCGATGTTCAAGCAGGCTGCATTGTAGTACTTGGCCATGCTGACTGCGGTGGCTGACTTCCCTGCAATAAAGGTCAGGAGGTTGAATTTCTGGCTCTCAGCTGCTCAGGGTCCTACACAGAAGAAGCTTCTAGAATGGAGGTCTCTGTAAAGCTATCTCTCCAAGCGCTTTGCCTCTCCATCTCTTGTGCAGTCAGAAATGGCTGCAGAAAAGAGACGGGAGACCTAACGGTAAGTCAGGACTGCAGATCCTTGTCCTCATTCCACCATCAGTGCATTGTGCGCCGGGTGATGGCAATGCGGTTCCTCTCTGAATTTTCTCTTCTGTCTGTGGTAATTCTATCAGATGACCTTTAAAAGTCTACTGTCTCTGACTCTAATGGGAAGACTTTTTTGGTTTAAAGAATAACTTGTGTTCATCTTTCTTTTCTCATTTCAAAATATCTGCTCATTAAAAAGAAACCAGAAAATTCAAAGAACAAACCGGAGGGAAGAAAAAAAAAGATCCATAATTTGCCTACCCAGAGATATTACAGTTAGCATGTATATATAATTACTTTATTTATATTTCTTATAAAGAGCTGGCTTATGTGGTAGGCTGAACAATGGCCCCCCCAAGACATCCAGATCCAAATGCCTGCAACCTGTGAATATGTTACTTTATGTGATAAAGGGGCATAGCACCTTCGATTAGGTTAAGGATCCCGACATGGGAAATTATCCTCGGTTATCTGGGTGGGCTCACGTAACCCCAAGGGCCCTTTCGGGAGAAAGTATCAGGAGGTCAGAGTCAGAACAGGTGATATGATGATAAAGCAGAGGAGAGACTGGAAGATGCTAGGATACTGGTTTTGAGGATGGAAGAAGGGGCCACCAGGGAAGGAATGCAGGTGACATTTCTAGAAGCTACAAAAGGCAAGGAAGTGGGCCCTCTCCTAGAAGCCTCCAGAAGGAATGCAGCCCTGTTGACACATTTTAGATTTCTGACCTTCAGAAAGAAAGTAAATTTGCATTGTTTCAACTTACTAAATGTGTAGTTATTTGTTACAGTAGCAATAGGAAATTAATACAGATCACAAATCCTAAACATGACACTTTTTCTTACTTAAAATGATGTATCATGAACATCTTCCCATTCATTCAGTACATTTCTATGGCACTTTAAAATCTGTAGTGATATATATAGAAAACTTACCATTTTAACCATATTTTAAGTTGTATAAGTACATTAATACTATTGAGCGATCACCACCACCACTGACCTCCAGCATTTTTTCATCTTCTCAAATGGAAACTCTGTACCCATTAAACAATAAGCCCCCAAACTTCTCGTTCCCCAGTCCCTGGAAACTACCCCACTACTTTCTGTTTCTATGAATTTGACCACTCCAAGCACTTCATATGAGTAGAATCATACAGCCATCGTCCTTTCGTGATGATTTCATTTAGTCTAATGTCCTCCGTATTTATCTATACTGTAGTGTGAGTCAGAGTTTTCCTCTATTTTGAGAGTGAATGATATCCCATTGTGTCCTATTTAGTTTTTCCGTTTATCTGTCAGTGGACAGTCGGGCTGTTTCTTTTGGCGACTGTTAATAATGCTGTTATGGACACGGGTGTACAAAACACTGTTTTTAGTGGAAAATAACTTACTGTGTGAACGCAGAAGGCTTCATTAACCAGTCTTCCCTACTAAATGCTTCACTTGCTCCCGGTTTTTTATTATGGTAAGCAGTGCTGCAGCAGACATCCACGCAGTTACTCTGTGTCCACATCACTAAATATCTTCTTTTTTTTTTTAATTTTTAAAATTTTTTTTTAAATTTATTTTTGATACAGAGAGAGACAGAGCATGAGAGGGGAAGGGGCAGAGAGAGGAGGACACAGAACCGGAAGCAGGCTCCAGGCTCTGAGCTAGCTGTCAGCACAGAGCCTGACGCGGGGCTCGAACCCACGAACCTGAGATCTGACCTGAGCCGAAGTCGGAGACTCAACCGACTGAGCCACCCAGGCACCCCACTAAATATCTTCTTAAGGTAAGTTTACAGAAGTAATATTTCCAGTTCAAGGAGTTTGCACATATCTCCCCCTCCCCTCTTGTTTTATCATTTTTTATTTTTTCCCATTCTCTTTCTAAATAATTTAATGACTCAAATTTTTCTCTAGTATTTTAATGTTTTTAAATTATTGAAAGAATATAAGCTCAAATAATTCAGAGATGTATTAATTAAAAATAAGGTGCCCCTGCTCTTTCTCTAACGCTGTATCTCTGAGGTTGGCAATTTAAAACTCTTGGGATAGTTCCGTGGCACACAAATACCAAAAAGGATTTTGTCGCCTCAAAAACTCCATGTGTGAACTCCACCACAAACCCTACAGTGACCACCGTTCGGAGCGGCGGCATACCTGACAAGGGAGTCCCGTGGATGATAATGGCGATGCCCTTCTTGTTGTTGGCCGTGCGGCCTTCTGTAGAAATGTCAATGCCCAGGTGGCGCGCGATCGCCTTGCTCACTGGGTTGTTCTCTACTTCTCCAACTTCTGTTGAGTGGCTGTCAATGCTCTGTAACTTGTCAGCTGCAAATTAAAAATATACGTGTACAAGCGCAGGCCCATGGGCACACCCAGAATTCACATGGCCTGACGGAAAGGAGACCCACTTTTCTTTTTGAGCATCGCTGTGACATGATGACAAACCAGCTGCTGCACATGTTGCCACAGTTTCCACACCCCCCTGCAGCGGAAGGGAGTGCCCTTTTTGGCTGATAATATGTCCACACCTATCAGAATTGAAAATACAGATACTCTGGACTAATGGACTGTTAATTCCATTTCTGGGGGAATCTCTCCTGCTGAAAAAATAATACTGGAAACTAGTGGAATGTGCAACATTAAGGGAAATTGCTGAATAAGTGAATGGCATATTCCTACTATAGAATTAATACACAGTAGTGCTAAAAGGCTGGAAGGTGCATTTAAGGGAGAAAAGTAAAAAGGCATTGCACAGTCTTCCCACTTCTGCTTAGAGAGAACCGGTACCAAAACAAAAATGCTTGGTTACTTTGAAACATTATTTTTTCCAGGCTTTCGTCATCGTCATCTTCATCTGCGTAGGTCTTGGACTCGACTATGGGGATGTGCCGCTCTTCCAGGTTGGACGTAACAGAGATCCCTTGGGTCAGTGAAGTCCTCTTCATACCGGCAGAGGTGCCTTGTTCTGAAAAGAGCATGTCTTCCTCTTCTGCCAGAGAGCCAAGGATGAGAACATGTGGGGAAGAGTCGGGAAGGGGACAAGGGAGACAGATATGGAAAAAGGAAGAGACAAAGTAGAGAATCACTGACCTTGTTACCATCACCCTGGACTAGCCAAACCCAAGAAACAAGATCTGCAGTCAGTTGGCTGTTAAGAAATTTCTCTGCCCAGGGGCACCTGGGTGGCTCAGTTGGTTAAGGATCTGACTTCGGCTTAGGTCATGATCTCGTGATTCATGGGTTCCAGCTCTGCACTGGGCTCTCTGCTGTCAGCAAAGAACCTGCTTCAGATCCTCTGTCTCCCTATCTCTCTGCCCCTTCCCTGTTGGTTCTCTCTCTCTAGCTCTCTCTCTCTCTCATTCAAAATAAATCAATAAACTTAAAAAAAAGTTTCTTTGCCCAGAGTGTTTCTACATCTTAACATGAAACAAACTAAAATTATATATTTTCTCCAGAAAATTTAGAAAATTCAGAAGAGCAAGAATTACACAATTCATCTGCAAAAGAGATGTAGATAGCCCAAGAAATGGTGACTGAGGAGTTGGAGCTGGACTTTATGAGACCAGGACCACAGAGCTGCAGACTCTCCGATGGTTAATTTAAAAATTTTCAAAGGTGAACTTGGGATCATATTATATATACCAATTTATAGCCTGTTTTTCCCCTAAATCTGTCATGAACATTTCCCTATGTCATTGTCAAGTACATCTACCAATTTGTCTGCCCAGCCACCCTCCCCACAATTTCAGTGGGGGTGTTGGGCTGTGATTGTACAAAATGACCCCCTTTACAAGGGTAGTGGGGAGACACTGTGTTTGTTTATAAGTTGGATCTGAGGCGGCGAGGTTGGACCTCTCTGGGGACTGGCCTCCTGGCCAGGGTGCAAGAAATAGGGAGGGTGGTCTGCACATGAGCAGAGGGAGCAAAGACTCAGGGGAGCCCTGGGGAAAAGCAGAGCATGTACCTTCCTGGCTCCCTGTGGACCCCTGGGTCCCTGTTCTCAGCTACATTTCAATGGGCCAGATGAAAAAATGATCCCACAACTATTCTGTGTAAGGATGGAAACTAGAGTGACAGGGCCCTTCTCTGATTTCAGGATACCCTTTGCACATGACCACCACCCTCCCCCTCCCAGCTTTCTGTCCCAGTGCTTCTGAGTTTCAGTGTCTTCCCTCCCACCCCCTTCCTGGCTGCAGGTTCTCAAAGACAGGGCCTTGTTTCACTGATCTGTTTACAGTACTTCAGCTCCGTTCTTGGAACACTGTAGGTGCTTATTATAAGCTTAACTAGTTCCCCTAAAATTCTTAGGTTGAAATCCTAACTCCCCAGTACCTCAGAAGGTAGCTATGTAATAAAGTTAAAATGGGGTCATGCGGGCGCCCTATTCCATCCACACTCCAGGATGAATGGTGTTCTTTAAGAAGAGATAAGGACAGACACACAGACCGAAGACCACGCAAACACCAGGGGAAGAGAGCCAGCTACGAGCCAAGGAAGGAGGTTCTACAGAAAATGACCCAGCTGACACCTGGATCCTAGGCATCGAGCCTCCCAAACTGTGAGGAAATACACTTCTGTTGGGGAAGCCACCAAGTCCGTGGTCTTTGTGATGGCAGTTCTGGCAAACTAATAGTGCTCAATGATGCTGAGCAGGAGACTGAGGGGACGGGTAGTCTTCTCTTCTCTTCTCCTTTTATGATGAACTACTGTTCTCTGACTAGCACCCCTGAGAGACAAGACCAGCCCAGGGGCAGGAGAAAAGGACTCCAGTCAATTCATTCATTCACTGGCATAGCACATATTTCTTGGAACTATGATGTATCAGGTGCCGTTCCACGCTTTGGGTTAACAAGCAGGGAATGTGTGATCACTGCCTTTCTGGGGGCTTCTTATTTGTGTGGGAGGGAGAAAGGTATGAAGAAAACAATTACGCACCTGACGACTATTACACAGAGAAAGAGAGCAAGTAAGAACAGGGAGGGCGCATTTCCAAGACGAAGGCATGACACGTGGGAAGGAGAAGCATGCATCATGACACGCTGCCCAGTGCTACAGGTCATCAAGGACCCCTGAGGCTCAGGTGCACACGAGGGAGCCCACGGATGATGGGGTAACACAGGGGCGCTGGGCCAGAAAGGGGCAAACCGTGAGAGCACAGTCCAGCTCTATGATTGGGCTTTGGCCTTAAGGACTGTGGAGGGCCAACCTCATCCTTGAGGGAACCCCCGCTCCCGACCTCTCTTAGGGCACCAACGTGTACACTGTGTGACACTTTACTTACACTACCCGGACACGCACAGAAGTAAATTATGGTGGTTACCATCGTGGACGCCAGAGTCAGAGAGCTCTGGACCTGAATCCCAACTCTGCCCCTTCACACAGCGGACCTGGCGTCTCAGTGCTTTAGTCTCTCAGATAAGTGTGTAAAGCCTGAGTGTTCTTCTACCCCTGGGTTAGCTGTTTTAAGCTGGAACTCGCCACTCGACCCTAGTCGGAGCAGAACGTATCCCTGTCTGTGCCCTCGTACAGTGGGGAGAAGGCCCATTCTGTGAGGGGCACAGATGACACAGGCGAGGCACCAGCGTGAGCAGCTGGCGGCGGCTCAGTAACTGGCCGGCCTCCTGGCAGGGATACTTCCAGGGCACAAGCGTGGTGGCTACAGTCGGGTTCTAGGCCCTGACCTCTCACCGTTTTCCTGGGCCAGATTCTCCAGAAACTTCGTCTTCATCTGCTCTTCTTTTGACTGCTTCATCTCCTTAAAGTACTCGTACATCTCGGGGGGTAGCTTCTCCCCCGGAAAGCGGGGAGGCAGCAGCAGGGTGTTGTAGGAATCATAGCCCTTCAGCGTTCGCAAGATCTGCGAGAGGACAACAGAACTGTTGCTGGTTGTGCTAGAAGCTTCCTCCTGACAGTCCCAGGAGGGTCTGCTTACCCACTGGGTAAACCCCTGCTCCTGCCTGCACAAGGGGTCTTTGGAGAGGTCTAGAAAGTAAAGCTGGCCCCTGAATCTGGGGATATGGGATCTTGAGTTTTACCCCACTTGAGCCTGGGCATTTCACATTTGGAAAGAATTTTCCTTTTGTTTTACAAGTATCATATGCTGCTTTTCTTTCCTTCTTTTTTTTCCCATTGACAAAAGTACAGAACTCCAGTATCCACTCTGAGTGATACGTTCTTGAAAAATACTGTAGTTAGAAATGTTATATAAGGAAGGAAGGTGGTTGTCTCATAAATAGAGGATCCAGGGAGAAACAGGTAAAATGGCATTAAGTATGTACGTGCATGAGTATATGTTGGGGGTGTCGGGGTAGGGAGGCAATGTGTATTAGGGTTATCAGATAAAATATGGGATGCCCAGTTTAATCTGAATTTTAGATAAACAATGCATAATTTTTTTAGTACAAAAATGTCCACATAAAGTAAGTCATATTTTTTTTAATCTGAAATTCAAATTTAACTGCGTAATTTGTTTTTTTCCCCTACTAAATCTGGTCACCCTAGCATGTATGTATACTTATAAAACATAGGATAATAAGGTTCTGGAAAGCAATCGCTTTCTGTATGGCCCAATTTATGTGAAAAGTCTGTTTTGATCCTTTCTCCAGGATCACTAGTTTTAGTTGTGTGAAAACCACTGCTAAGAAGCTCACTCTCAAATTAATGTGCATGAACAAAGGGCTAAGAAGAGTTACAACAACTGAAACTAATAATTCTGTATGTTAATTATACTTGAATATTAAAAAAATGGTAAAAAAAAGGATAAAGAATAGTTAAATCATTAATGAAGACGAAAAAGAGAGGATTTCCCTACTAGATATTAGGACTGTTGAAACTGGAGTAACAGATGTGGGATTGGTATTGGGAAAGACAAACCGACCAATGATATGATATAGAAGAGAGAGCTTAGGGTAGACCCACTCATATGTGGAGCTTTGATTCAGGGCAGAGGTGGCAGGGCAGGTCAGTGGGCAAAAGGAAGGAATATTCCAAAGGCTGGGTGATGGAGACACACAAGGGCCTGGCCAGCTTGGTCCCACTGGGGCCAATGCTGGAGCTTCCTGTGGGGTCTGCTGAGGTCTCTGCTGAAATCTTACCACAGCTCATCGCTCTGCCCCACACTGCGTGCCTTATTCTCCATTGCTGTTGCTCCTAAGAGCACTCCCTATGAAACCTGCATACATAGCTCAGTCTTAGACTGCTTTGCATTGCACCTGGCCCACAACAGAGGAGCAGTGCCAACACCAGCCATTGAGCATTTCATGAATACCTAATGAAAAGCCTCCTTTCCAGGGGGACAAATTCCCCTTCTGAGAAAAACTTCGAGATGCAGAATCTAAATTGGAATCTAAATCATAAATATTAGATGTAAAGAAGACAGGAGATTTAAAGGTTGAGTTGGGGGAGGGTCCAGAGGAAGCAGAACCACCTTAGCTAAGCCATTCCCAAATTCCTGACCCACAGACAACATGAGATAACAAATGTTTATTGTTTTAAGTTGCTAAGCTTGGGGGAATTTGTTTTGCAGCAACAGATAACTAATTAATAAGCAAAAAAGCATCAGACCTCATGAACAGCAAAGCCTTAGGAGAAAACAATGGAGCAGTGCATTTAAGATATTCAAGTGCATAAAATGTGAGCCAAGGATATTGTATCCAGCCAAACTTATCTTCAAGCATAAAAGCCACAGCTAAATAGTTATGAACATATGTGTACTCAGGGAACAGTGCTCCCATGATCCTACTGAGAATGAGTTTCAGACAATACAGCGGTTACCGGAGAAGCTTCATTGCAAGGACTGGTGTTGAACATTGGATATATTAAATATAGAATTAAAACTAAGTGATAGAAATTAGGTTCTGACATACTGACATTATAAGTTCTGACACAACAAATATACCACAAAAAGCAAAACATGAGATGATTACCCAGCAGGTATTAATTTAAAAGAATATCCTTTTTAGGGGCACCTGGGTGGCTCAGTCAGTTAATTATCCAGCTTTGGCACAGGTCATGAACTCATGGTTCATGAGTTTGAGCCCTGCATTGGGCTGTGTGCTGACAGCTCAGAGCCTGGAGCCTCTTTTGGGTTCTGTGTCTTCCTCTCTCTTTCTCTCTCTCTCTGTCCCTCCCTGGCTCTCACTGCCTCTCTCTCAAAAATAAGGATATTATTAAAAAAAGTTTTTAAATAATATAATTTTAAATTACAGGATGGTGAGGAGAGAGAAAAAGAAATTAGTGGCTCATTTCATAGTTGCTCACAGTAGGGAACCAAGAGGCAGTTTCTAGAAAGTAGAGTACTAAGTGTATTAGATAAAGGTGTAGTTCATACAGCTCAGCCTCAAGGTAGCAGAGCAGGGCAGAGATAGTAAAAATGGATCTGGATAGATGAAGTGAAACAGAACAGAGATCCCATAAACAGACCTAAATAAATATAGTCAACTGACCTTTGACAAAGGAGCAAATGCAATACAATGAGCAAAGATAGTTTTTCCAACTAAATGCTGGACCCAGACATCCACATACAAAAACCCAAATCTAGATGGACCCCACATCTTTCACAAGCTTAAAATGGATCACAGGCCTAAAAGAAAAACCAAACAATTATAAAACTCCTAGAAGGTGATACAAGAGTGACCTAGGGTGCGGTGATGACATTTTAGATACAACACTGAAGCCACGGTCCATGAAAATAATAATTAGGAAAGTGGACTTCCTTAAAATGAAAAGCCTCTGCTCTGCAAAAGACAATGTCAAGTGAGTGAAAAGACAAGTTACAGACTATGAGAAAATATGTGCAAAAGATGCATCTGATAGACTTCTGTTATTCAAAATATTTAAAGAACTCTTAAAACATAACAATGAGAAAACAAACCATCCAATTAAAAAATGAGCCAAAGACTTTAACAGGAACCTCACTGAAGAAGATAGACAGATGGCAAATCAGTATATGAATAGATGCTCCACATCGTAAGTCATCAGGGAAATGCAAATTGAAATGAGATACCACTATAGACTTATTAGAATGGCCAAAATCCAAAACACTGACAACATCCAAAGCTGATGAGAAGGAGGAACAACAGGAACTTTCACTCACTGCTGGTGGGAATGCAAAATGGTCTGACCATTCCAGAAGAGAGTCTGGCAGTTTCTTATAGAACTGAATGTACTCTTACCATATGATCTGGCAACTGTACTACTTGGTACTTATCCAAAGGAGATAAAAATTCATGTCCACACAAAATCTGCACATGGATGTTTATGGCAGCTTCAATTATAACTGCACAAATCTGGAAATAACCAAGATGTCCTTCAGCAGGTGAACAAAGAAATAGCCTGTTATGTCCAGACAATGAAATATTATTTAGGGCTAAAAAGAAATGATCTATCCAGCCAGGGAGGAAACTTAAGTGCATATTACTAAATGAAAGCAGCCCATCTGAAAAGGTATATTGTATGATTGCAGTTGTATGACATTCTGGAAAAGGTCAAACTATGGAGATTATAAAACAATCAGTGGCTGTAAGGGGTTGGGGGGTGGGGAGGGATGAATAGGCAGAGCACAGAGGATTTTTAGGGCAGTGAAAATACTCTGTATGATACTGTAATGCTGGACACATGTCATTATACATTTGTCCAAACCCAAAAAATGTACAACACCAAGAGTGATCCCTAATGTAAATTGTGGATTTTGGGTGACTATGAAGTATCAAGGTAGGTTCATCAATCATAACAAATGTACCAGTGTAACAGGGGATGTTGATAATGGAGGAAGGTATGTATGTGTGTGTAGCAAGGGGTATATGGGAAATATCTGTACCTTCCCCTCAATTTTGCTGTGAACCCAAAACTGCTCTAAAGAAAAGTTTAAAACAAGTACATGGAGGAACAATTGGAAAATATATAGCCTTGAACAAACAGGAAGTGGCAGATTTAAGCCCTTATATAATTTTATTAAATGTAAATGGTCTAAATATACTAATTAAGGACAGAGACTGCCAGAGTGTTTTTTTAAAGACTTAATTTACATGCTGTCTACAAGAAATTCACTTCAAATATGATGGCAGCATAGATTTTTTATTGCTTAAATTTTAACCATGAGCATGGATTAGTTTTTCAAACAGTTGTTTAAAATGTGAAATGAGATTACAAAGAAGTAATGAATTCTGCTTAGAGCAAGGGTCAGGAAAGGCTACAAAGTGATCTTTAAATTGACAAGAAAGAGCTTAAAGGCAACAAGGGGCAAAGGTCAGGAGGAAGTTGTCCATGCAGACAGAATAGCATAAGTACATGGTAGGACTTAGCAGGGGTAGGAAAATGAAATTTGGTTTTGGTCCCTGCTCACCTTCTCTTCTAGGAGATACTGCTGGTCATATTCTAAGGAGTAAAACTCAATGGGAAAGTTGCAGGGATTCTTCACCACCACCTCAGCCTCGTCTCCAGGAGCATAAGGCAGCAGTGGCCCCAGCTCCAGAACTGAAGGAGTGAATTCCAAGCGCGGCTGTAGACCTTGCCCCTGTG
The DNA here is from genome assembly GCF_006229205.1 of Suricata suricatta. Classification (NCBI taxonomy): domain Eukaryota; kingdom Metazoa; phylum Chordata; class Mammalia; order Carnivora; family Herpestidae; genus Suricata; species Suricata suricatta. Next base: position 12,660,404 of record NC_043715.1, read on the forward strand.
CCAGCAGTGTAAGCTTCTGAGGACTCTGGGTAATCTGGAAAACCAGGGTTTGGCTGTAGAATTTCTGGAAAATGTAAAGAAACAAAACAAGCATCTTAACTTTTTGTGTTATACTCTTGGTAACCTGAAAACCACTGTGGGGACAAAATTGATCCTACTCAGATTTTTTTTTTTTTGATCCTACTCAGATTGAGAGAACACTTTTCATGTAAGATTACATACAACTTATTATTACTGTATTAATACTAGGTTTCTAGTATGCGAGGCACTGTACAAAGTGTGTCATCACTCGTAAAAGGTCCTCTGAATGCCACACTCAGATACTTCAGACATTCCAGTGTGCTCAGATGTGCCTCTAGCTGCATCTCTGGGCTCTCATTTCATGGGTGGAGCCGAAGTGCTGGGGATTAATCCCTTCCAGGAGCAATTTTCAACCAATGACTCAGGAGCTACCACATAAATACTGCGGGTCCCTTGCTCCTGGGAAGGGATAATTCTGAAATGTGCATTTTGTCTACTTCCTTAGAGTTTCCCAGTAGGATTATGTTCCAGTCTCCAAGGCAGCTGGTTCATTCACATGCCTTATTAGCTCCCTTTCTTTCCCTGACCACTTTCTACTTCTCCATCAGTGTTCCCTACACTTTCCAAATTATCTGTTTTCATTTGAATCCTTGTCCAAGTCTGTTTTTTGGAGAATCTGAATTAATGTATGGAAATTATTTGAAAATGCAGTTAAGTAGCAGGTCAGGGATGATCAGCTGAGGCATTCAGTTTATCAGATATAATTACAATCTGAATTCCAGTTAATCGTGATATCAACTATCCTAATCTGGTTTTCACTGGGAGACCTATTAAAAATGTGGATTCACAGGCCCCAACCCAACTTGATAGGGGCAGGGTAAGGCTGGAATTCTGCATTTTTAACCAGATGCCCAGGTCATTCTGATATAGTTGGGTTCATGGAATGGGTTTGAAGGTCATGATTGGCTTCATGATTTGAAGTGATCTTACCTATCTTAGTTCAGGGGGGAAAATCAGATGGATGGAATGTGTATGGACATACATACACACCCAAAAAATATCTATTGACAGAGATAGTAAGAGAATGAATTATTGGCTAAAAGGATTTTCTATATAGTTATGGGTTTAGCACCTTCTGACTCAAACTTCTATATTTTAATTGCTTTTTATGGAAATATTTCAGAAACATTTCATTCATTTCCTTGTTTCCTAACACAGTGTTCTGCACATATATTATAATATCAGTGATTTCTCTCATGCTGCTGATGCTGAAGGAGATATAGATGTGTATTGTATTGGTTGCAAAGCTAACCAATTCCTCGTATATAATCAATAAGTTCCCCTCCCAATTGGTGGAAACATTTTATTAACTTTGACCAATTCCAACTCAACATATATGGAACCTCTGAACAAACCTATTTTTTTTTTTTACTTATTTACTGATATGTCTCTCATTTAGTAAACTATCCAAAATCTTGACAAGCCCAACAGTAAAGCTCCTCAAGACTCTCTAAGAATGACAAACATTAATTCTCTTTTCTTTTTAAAGGGTTGGGGAGATTTTGATAATGCAAAAAACAGGGGCTTTTTAAGAAAGAATCAGATATGAAGCCATTCGCTTTTTTTCTTTCTCACTAGAGACTCTTAAACATTTCTTCAGAGCATTTCCATGAACAGGAAAATGGGAGTTAACTGTAGGTATTCTGTGAAACCCACATCGATTTTTTTTTCTTTTAAAAGAATGAAGTAGAGAAAGATATCCCCCTAATGCCTTAGGCTTTACAGTGTAACTTCTTCAGGGCTCTCTCTGGCTCTAGGATTTTATTTTATTTTCATTTTATTAAAAATTAAAAAAATACTTATTTATTTTTGAGAGAGAGAGAGACAGAGCACAAGCAGGGGAGGGGCAGAAAGAGAGAAAGATGGAGACACAGAATCCAAAGCAGGCTCCAGGCTCTGAGCTGTCAGCACAGAGCCCAATGCGGGGCTCCAACCCACGAACCGTGAAATCATGACCTGAGCCGAAGTCAGACACATAACCGACTGAGCCACCCAGGCGCCCCAGACTGTACTTTTATTGTGTGCTTTGCTTGGAGTAGCTTTGTGCTAATGACATTCACAAAAGAAATATTTGTGAAGCCCAGGGAGTGCATCTACCAGGAAGGGCTTATTATTACCCCAACTATAAATAGTTATTGAAATACTACATAGAAGTATACCATGTATTTTATTCACATTTATTCATATAATCTTCAAAATGATCCTAGGAAGTAGCTACTGCAGGTTGATAATGTCTTAGCTAAAATCCTCTGGTCCAGATGATTTCAAATTTAAAAAGTTTTAAAGAGGTAAACACTGTGCATAGACCCCATGTTACATAATGGCCTCAGCAGGGCTGGAGGCAGGTTCCCTATAATCAGACACTAAGATTTCTGCAGTTACAATGTTTGACTCTGCAAACTAAGTGGAATAAATAAAGGTTAAATAGTCTCCTGTCAGTTTGGATGAGGTTTTTCTACCAAATGAGCTTGGGTCTGAATCTTATAAAATTTTGTTCCCCAGTTTCTGGAGTTTATTGGATTTTAAAATTGCAATAAGGGATTTTTGACATATGATATTGTTATTTTTAGTTTTATCTGTGAGCACATTGAGGTTTAGTCAGGCTAAGGAATTTATTCAAAGCCATGGAGTCTTTCAGTACAGAAGCAGAAGGCCACTACCCCAGGTCTGCTGATAAAAGTCAATGTGCTAGATAGGTCTGGTTCTGGAGCTGGTGTTCTTAACTACCAGGCCACATAGGTACTACATGAAACAAGCACTTGAAGTCCTTATTACAACAATGAGGCAAAGAACACTCAAAAATTCCCTGGAGCCCGTCTAATCAAGAGTGGCCTTTGAGTAAAGCCCAAAGAGATCCAGAGACTCTGAATGAAACCACATTTCTTTAAAGCTTACCTCTTCTTTAGGCATGAATTTCACTTGCACATTGGTCCTCTCACCAGGAACCAAGACCCCAGAAGAGGGCTGGACCTCAAAGATTCGTGTTTTTGGTTTTAATTCAGCACATAGTTTCTGTCTTAAGTACTTTGGCATGTGTTTCTCCAGCTGGTTAATAGATAATTAGACAATTAGATCATCTTCTATGGAAAGCAAATTTATTCCATTTTCCACTCACCCAGCCTACATTTACTGAGTCCCTTCCAAGTGTCAGGGAATGTGTAGATACCAAGGCTAAAGCGATGAGTAAGACATCCACCGGATAGCATGGCCTGGTAAGTCCTTAAAAGCCGGTTAAGGGTCTAGACTGTATTTAGGAAGCCATGGTTGCCACTGCAAGTCTTTGGCAGAAGAGTGAATAATGAAAGCGAGGCCCAGAATTGAAAATCTCGCTGAAATGGAGATGGGAAAAAGGCGACCAATGGGTCACAACCCGTTTACCTTGTTAACTGGCTTATGGCTCAGGACAAACCATTCACAAGGGACTTGGAGATTATTGGAAAACTGAATAGTTTCCACGAGGCACTGTCCACATTGAATTGTGGCAAACTTCACTTTTTCACAAGACAGTGTCAGAGTAGGAATGGTCACCTCGGCTTGGAGACAGATGTGAACCGTTGGCCCTCCTACCACCTAGAACGGGCATAAAATTGCTGTTACCATGTGGCATGGGGTTGGGGAGAAGAATCATGGCTCTGCGCTAGTAACTGATTCATCCTGGGGGTGACCGGCAAGCAGAGCTGGTAGTTGGGAAGATCAGTTGGGTGCGGCAGCACATCTTACCTTGATAGGTAGAATGACCTCTTTGTTTCCAACTGAGAGATTGGCCCCTTGTGGGTCAAATTTCACTTCGAATGTTTCCGTTTCACAGTAAGGCAGATTCTTTACACGATCTAACTCAGTACTGAAACCTGGGCCAAGATAAAATTTCTTTGTGGGAAAGAGTAATGGCAAATAAGAGCTGCAGGAGAGAGAGCCCTTCTGGGACAGGACGACCCTTTGAAGTATCAATTAATGGCCCAAGAATTCTTTCGGCTGATCCCCGAAGAAGCATGACCACTACTCCAGAAGATCAGTACAGATGGGCACCTTGTTAGAAATGACAAACTGTAGAGGAAAGGGTCTCCCCAGCCTGGTTACCCGTATCATGAAGGACACGTTTTTCTGCGTGGAAGGACACTGGGAAATGACTGGTGTTGGTGATCTTGATGATGTGTGTTCGGATGTCACCGAGGATGATGCAGCCAAAGTCCAGGATATATTCTGGCAGCTGAACTCTGAAACAGTTAATAAGGCTCTCTTTACCAATCACTTTTACAAAAGAGTGACTGTGCTATTCTTTTCTATCTCCTATGCAGTTTTGACCTCAGAACTGGAGTGTAGAACCACCACCCTTCGGACAGGAAGCTAGAAATAAGATTACTCCCCCTCCCTCTGCAAAGTCCACACTGCTGTTTCAGCCATTATCTCAAAACACAGTCAGTATGAGCCCTCATGAGCCTGAAGCCAGCCCTATCCATTAGACAAAGCCAGAGGTTTCTGACTTTTGGAGGCAGAGACACGCCTGGTTGGCTGGATGCTAGAAGATAACAGATGAAGGAGGCGAGGTAGATTTCATTTCTATATGACCAACCATTAATTGATTCAGGCAGCATTCTGGTGGGCAACACTGTTTGCTCCGCTATCCCCTGAAACAAGCCTACCACGGAAGGGTACTCACTTGGCTAGTCTGCAACGACTCCGATGGCTGAAGTCATCCATGGAATCAGGGATAATTGTTTTCTGATGTTCTATGGAATAGCCTTGGACTATAAGTCGCTCGACTTCCATCTGGAGCCGAGCACTTAACTGTAGCAAGAAAAAAAAACAAGTGCGCAAATTCTTCTAGAACATGCATTCTCAATGTGGTCAAATCACCTAAGAGGGGAAAAAAATTGCTTCATGGAGGGGTGAATGAAAAAAATTTAGAAATTATAATGATTTATGGCATTCCAAAAGACTACAGTACATAAACAGATATCCAGTATAGTTGTGGTATTAAACTTTTCACAGGGGTGTTGGGTAGGGTAAAGAAACTGGTACATCTCTATCATGGAATACTGCTCAACAATGGAAAGGAACAAACCATTGATATTGCTGGATCTCAATGGCATTATGCTCAATGGGAAAAAAAAGCGCCAGTCTCAAAAGGTTACATACTGTGTAATTCCATCTATAGAATATTCTTGAAATAACGAAAGTATAGAGATAGAGAGCTATCGTGCTTGGCAGGTGTAGGGGCTAGGAGATCGGTGGGCGGTGGCTATGAAGGAGTAGCTTATAAGACCAAATATAGAGGAAAAACAAGAGCCTTTATTCTCGTTGGTGAAAATAAGGGGAGAGGCATCTCCCCACTCCTTTTTCTTAGAACGATTACTTTAGAAAATTTGTAAGTTCTTTCTCTGTTCTTTTGGAAATGCTTATAAATCTGGGCAGCTTTATAATTCAGGAGTATCTTCCTCAAGGCCTTGGGAAGCTTCTCTTTGACATGTGATCTCCCAGTTTCTGTGAGAGGCTAGGAGCCTGACTTCAGAGGGCCCGGCCATACAAACATGAGAGGTCTCCCTCTGGGTAAAGCCAATTGTCCAATACAGATGGTCACCTCAATTAGCATGTGCATTTAGAATGAACTATGCAGGGGCCCCTGGGGGGCTCAGTCGGTTGAGCGTCTGGCTTTGGCTCAGGTCATGATCTCATGGTTTGTGGGTTCAAGCCCCGCATCGGGTTCTGTGCTGACAGCTCAGAGCCTGGAGCCTGTCTTTGGATTCTGTGTCTCCCTCTCTCTCTGCCCTTCCCCTGCTCATGCTGTCTCCTTCTCTCTCAAAAATAAATAAAATATTAAAAAAAATAGAATGAACTATGCAGTGACGGATGGTGCTGCCAAGTGCTCTTTCTTCAGGACGACTTATAGTGAGTTCTAGTTCTTACTTAAGGACTAGTTGATGTTCACCTGGAGAACATGGATGTTAATGGGTTTTATCTGTTTGGCTGAATACAGGCTAAGATTCCTTTCTGTCTTTGCGGTTTCTTAGCAAACTGCCTGTAACATGGATCGCATTCTGGTTTAATGCCTATTCAATAATAAAATTGTTTTCTTTCTCTTCTGCTTTGTGGAGGTATTTTCTGGGCTGGAAGGAGATTTTGTTTTTTATTCTGTTTCCTCAACAAGCACAAGGGATCTCTGTGGTGATGAAACAGTTGTGTATCTTATTTGTGGTGGGAGTTATATAAACCTACGTATGCAAAACATCACACACACACACACACACACACATAAAGTGAGTATATAAAATTGAAATCTGAGTAAGCTCTGTGGCTGGTACCAATGACTGCTTCCTGGTTTTGATGTACTATAGTTATGTAAGATGTTACCTGTGGAGAAAACAATTTTTTTGTAACTTCCTGTGAATCTATCATTATTTCAAAATAAAAAGTTAAAAAAAATAACATCAAACTCTTCAAAGAGATTATGTTTTTTATATATAATACAAATATTTCATGGGATACTAGGGAAAAAAACGTCTTGGGAGGTGGTAGTGAAAAAAGGTTGAGAAATATTGTTTCAGAAGACTCAAACCATAAGTCTGGGGCCCAGGAGGAAGGTTAATGTATGGAGTGGCTCGTAATGAGACCGAGGGAAGTGGTGATGCAGTGGGAGAGGAGTGTGCGTCACCTACAGGTGTCTGCGGTCGCAGGTGGAGCCCTGCCTGTGCAGGGGACCGGCTCGCTCTGCCTCTGCCTTCATCCCATTCACAGAAGCGCCCCCCCCCCACTCCCCTCCCCAGGTCTGCCAGAGACAGGGGTGCTAAGGCTCCGCTCAGGAGCCACTTAGGAATGTGGTGAGCAGGGCGGGGGTCACACTGCTGCCCCTTAAGGACCTCTGGGGGGCCCAACGGGAGAGGACAGAGGTTAAGAACATGGTTTTAGGAGTTGGACAGGCCTGGATTCAAATCATGGCTCCTCTGCCTACCTTAGGGCCTGTAGTTCACTTCCCCAAGTTCTATAAAACGGTAAAATTAATGAAATAATAATGTAGGTCAGTAGCATGACACAGGCCTGGACAGCAGTTCAATAAATGATAGCTCGTGTTAGTAATTATGATCAACCTTGGAGCTAAGGTGCACTTTCCACTTCTGCAAAAGTAGTCATTGCTGGTGACTCTTGGGGCTCCCAGTCGCCCCAGTGTCTTAACCAGTCTGAGGGCTCTCTAGCCCCTAGTCTATGGTCTTCTCATGACCATATTCTCATGCACATTTGCATTTTAAAAGATGAGCACAGGGAGGGGCACCTGGGTGGCTCAGTTGGTTGAGGGGTGGACTGCGGTTCTCAGTGGTCATGATCTCCTGGCTGGTGAGTTGGAGGCTCGCTGCAGTGAGTGCAGAGCCAGCTTTGGGATCCTCTGTCCCCTTCTCTCTGCCCCTCCCCCACGTGTGCTCTCTCAAAAATAAACAAACATTTAAAAAATAAAAGATGAGCACAGGGCGAAAGCAGGCTTTATGGTCAGGAATGGACTAGTAAGAGAAGAATTTCAGGGAATTGGTGAGGGAAGACATTTTGGGATTTTGCTTTCACTTTCCCCTGGGGGGGACAGCCTTTATTTAAAAGCTGGGACACTCTCTCCTTCCAGAGACCAACTCTTGGCTTGGCTCCCACCTTGGAGGCATGATGCTGCACCTCTTGAGCGGCGCCCTCCCCCACTTAGGTGTTGGGGACCAGAGGGCTCTATTCTGAGTCCACGCTCTCCCCTGCTCACTCAGCACACTTCCCAGGGAATCTCACCATTTTCTGCGATCACAATGGCCATCTGGTGACTCAAAGCACTTTCTCCGGCCTCTCTCTCTCCTCAGGTCCCTAGCCTGTGGGGCCAGCTCCCTGTGGGAGCCGCAGTGGATGGTGCTCAGATATCTCGTGCATAATAACAAACCTTCAGAACTCAGGTCCCTTCCTCCTCTCCCCCCAGACTCGCTTCTCCTCGTGAGTTTCCCATCTCATTCCTCCTCCTCCTTACTTTGTCCTTCAGGCAAGACACTTGGGGTGCGGGTCACCTCTGCCTCACCCCCACATCCAACCAATCCCTAATCACTGACCACTCCCCCTCCAGAGTATTTCTTGAATCTACTTGACTCTTTCCACCTTCTCCGTTACTAACCTTGTCGCCACCGCCACCATCTCTCATCCAAAGTTACTCCATCAGGTTTTATTTTTTTATTTAAATATTTTAATAGTTTATTGTCAAATTGGTTTCCATACAACACCCAGTGCTCTTCCCCACAAGTGCCCTCCTCCATTACCATCACCCCTTTTCCTCTCCCCCTCCCCCTTCAACCCTCTGTTCGTTTTCAGTATTCAATAGACTCTCAAGTATTGCATCCCTCTCTCTCCCCAACTCTCTTTTCCGCTTCTCTTCCCCCTGGTCCTCCGTTAGGTTTCTCCTGGTCTCCTGTTAGACCTATGAGTGCAGGCATATCAGTTTTTAAAAACTGAGCACATCTCAGCACATCTCCTCCTGTCTCACCCCCCCCCCCCAAAGCTCCCGAGAGCTTCTCCAGGCTTCACAAGGCAGCCAGAGAGATTTTTTAAAGATGCAGTTCGGATTACCCCAGCCCGCACTTGAAACACTTCAGTGACTTGCTTGCTCAGAATAAAGTTCAAAACCCTTAATTAGGCTCACTAGGAGGCTTCTTACCTTTCCCCGTTCTTTGTTCTAGCTATAGTTTCTTCTCCTTTCCGTTCCTCAGAGAGACCGTGTCCTTCTTGCCCCTGGGTCTTTGCACATACCATTCTTCTCCCACATTCATTCTGTGCAGGGTGAAGTGAATCTTACCTCAGAAGATTCACCATCAGGCAAGTCCTCAGTTATCTCTAAGTGATCAGGTGTTTCACAGTTGTGGTCTTTTCTTAGGTTTTTTCTGGCCTGATTCAAGAAGGCTTCATACTTTTCATTTCCTGTGGGATTGAAAGGAGAAAGCAATCAGGATAGTTAGAAATATATGAATTATGTATGCCTACAACACAGACTGTCTGCTTAGGGTCCATGAAGTCAGAAGAGGAGTGAACTTTTTGGCGCTTTACCTGCCATGTTTTCTCTGCCTCAGAGGGTGACATAGTTCGTGAGTGAGTTCAGTTTGTAACAGAGACTCCACTGAGTTTAATGAGATTATGCTTTATGGAGCTACCAGCTGGTTTGCAAGAACTTGATGGCAGTAACATCCTAAGTCCCGCGTAGATCCTGGCTTCCTTGATGCTTTCCTGGCTCTAGTACTGAATGATGCATGACCTGGGCGTGCCTTCTGTGCTGGACACACCCACATGGCCGGTCATCATTTAAGTGACTTCGCATGTTTGTTAAGTCCCAGTAAGCTAAAGGACTATATCTGCAACTCTACCTATAACTAAACAAGCTCCAGGCCCCCAAATCAGGGAAGCAGGCAATCAGTGGAAAGATTTCAGACATTCAAGTTCACCAGTAAGTCAGTGCAAATTTGAATGCGAGAGGGACGAGGTAGGCAGAGAAAATAAAGTGCCTACTATGCAGCCATAGAAAGCATTATACTTGTGATGAGCGGGAGCACGGGAGACCCAACGAATTCGGAACTAATAATATTCAGATCTCAATTCTTCAAAAGCCCTCTGCTGGCCAAACATGTCTACTGTCTTCATAAGGCCAGCCAGGCACCTGCTTTTCAACCAAGTGGCAAAGACTTTCCTTCCTGACAATTACATATAGAGCTGGACTAACTTGTGGCGGGCTGGAGCCCTAGATGCTAGATGGTGTTAGATTTACTATTATTTGTCTTGTAGTTTTAGGGAGCAATTAGGATGTAATGGATGATCATCAATAGGGGAGCCAGTGACTTTGGGGATCAGGGGAGGAGGAAAGGCTCAGTGCGAGGGCTTAGTCCGAAGCTACCTGTGGAAAGCAGATTTCAAGGAGCTCAAAGGACTCACAAAGGAGAGGGAGAACTTTTCTTAACCCTCGTCCTGTATCCCACGATAGGAAGAAAGAGCCAGAGAGTTCATGGCCATGAGAGCTGCTCAGTTGAGTTTTGGGATCTGCCAAGATGAGTCTTCTGATACACAGGGATGGCTCCAGGGGCTAGATGTTACCAGAAAACCTTTGGCTAAGCATGTACACAGACAACTAATAAAAGTCTAGGTTAGCCCGCAGACCATGTGATGCCAAAATAAGGAAGGGGTCAGAACCTTGGTTGCCTTTCTGTACAGTTTATATTTTACAAATTCTACTCCTTGGAGTAAAATCAGCCTTCGCCTCTCATGATCATCTGTGAGTGTGCCATGGCAAGGACAATTCAGGGAGAGACCGTAGCTGGAAGGAACATGTGCTGGAGGAAAAGGCCTTTTGAAGTGCAACTTTCTAATCCTTCTATACGTAATTCAGTGATGGTAAAATTGGCCAGGGGTCTTAATTTGGGACTGCCATGGACCACAACCTGTCTCAGTAAACACAGGTCACCAAATCAATTTCAACTTGGTTTTTTTTTCTTTTTAGAATTGAGGAATAACATAAATGGGAACTAGTGAGGACTGCCAAGCAAATCATGTGAGTACCATTCAGCCTTCAAATAAGCAAAGCTAAAATGTACCTTTTGTTCCCCAGAGGGGAAATACAATAGTAGGTAGTAATACCTTGAAGTTTCCTGGGGAGATCAAGGCAGATTCGGGGAAAGATTCCCTCTCCACGCAGAGTAATATCTTCTGGGTCCAGGTGGGCAATCTGTATCTGGAAACTCCTTTGAAAGACCTCAGGTACTCCGGGTAAGTAATAAACCTTCAATACTTGCTCTTTATGTGAACTGATAAAACCCTACACAACAGAAAGACCAGAATGCTAATATTTATGATGGACTCCTGCTTCTGGAGATTTAATAGACTAGACAGTCCCACAGGCCTCTTGTGCTAATTATTCTCTATTCCCACTCCTCCCCCGAGATTAATGCCTACGAAGCTATGAGAAAATGACAAGTAAACAGTAGAAAAATAGGTAGTATATGTGAAAAAGTAGTTCATAAGAGAGGAAATATGAATGCCAAATAAGTGCAGTAAAAGGTGCTCATCCTTGTACGCAATCTGGGAAATGAAACTAGGACCATAATGAAAGTTTTTAAACCACATATTGATAAAATTTACTAAATTTTGGCGAGAGTATGTAAACACCTCATGGGCATGCCAATGGGGGAAAAACACTGTGAAAACCTTTTAGCACTGTCTTGTCAAATTAAATATCTGCATAGCCCATGACCCAGAAATTTCACTCCTGGAAAATTTCCTAAGAAGAATGCTTTCATTTGTAGATAAGGAGACGGGTACAAGAGTATTTGTAGCAGCATTGTTTCTACCAGCAAAATTTTAGGGGGAATATTCCCAAATGCTTTGACAGGAAAAGGAAAAATTGCTTTCAATATAATTATGGAGGGGATATTATTTAATAGTGAAAATAAATGAACTATAGCTACATGCGACAAGGTGCACTATTCTTAGAAACACAACACTGGATGAGAAAAGCAAAATAGAAAAAATTACATTACTGATGCCATTTCCATAAAACTCAAGATAAAGTAAAATCCCATAAAACAAACTTTCTAAGTTTTGGGATCAAGTATATTTGTTTTGCTTGCCACGCAATGCTATCCCCAGTGCAAGGGAAATGCCTGGTCATAGTAGGTGCTTAAAAGTTTTAGTAAATTAATAAACTAAAAGTACTCTGTTTAAGGATACATACATGTGGAATAAAAGTGTTTATTTATTTATTTATTTATTATTTTTTTAAAGTGTATGTTTAAAAAGGATTGATAAAAACAAGTGGGGAGGAAGCCCTTGGCTTTAAGGACTTACGAGGGAAGTGCAAGGACAGAAGTGGAAATAAACCACTCTTACGATCATGAAAAACAATCCCTGGGGTTATATTGTCTTGTTCACAGTGGAGCTCCTGGAGCCTGCACGGTGTCTGGCTAATGCAGGATTCAGTAAATACTCGCTCAATAAATGAGTAAAGTGCTTGAATTTATTATTACTAATAATAGTATTATTATTGACTTCTGAGAACTTTATTTTTAGTTAAAAAAATCACACCCATCATCCTGGCAGTGAATGCTTAGTATAATCTCATGTGCCACAGGGTTGTAGCTTGCAGGGTTGAACTTGGGTCCCTCCTACTACTGTCACATGACCGTTGTAGGCAGAAGGCTACTTACGGAGACAGGCATGATTAGGGGCACTCCGGGCAGAAGGTTGTCTGGTGAAGACAGGTGGTCTGTCAGCACCTTGAACTCAAAGCCAACTTTCCCAGTGTTCTTCAGCGTGATTTCATTCTCTGTGACCTGGTCAAACAGCTTGAAAGGAGAAGAGTGATAGCTATCAGCCGGCCTTTGGGATGCTACTATCATCCTAGCAAAGGCGGGTGGACAGATACGCGTCACACACAGAGATTTCATCTTCCCTGATACAGATGCTGGCCAATCGACATTTCACTAGCGTCAAAAAGTGCCCTCTGGAGCTGGAGGAGCACTGGACCCTGGAGACCTGGCTCTGTGTTAGCTCTTCCAACAACGAGTTTAGGTTAGTAGGGCCATGTGTGGGGTGTTCTAACCCTCTTTAAAAGTAGGCTTTCCTATACTAATATTTTTTTTTGTTTTTTTTTGGGGGGTAAGATTTGAGTCAAAATTAGAATTTTCTATTTATATGGAGAGAAGTAGTAGGTAAGACATGTTCTTTTTCCTGAGATTTTACTGACACAATTCAGCCACTGAACAGCAGGCCCAATAACCACAAAATGAGGCCACTTCGGGGGTACTTAGGATAAGCTAGAGTAAGGACTGGCTGCTTCAAATAATACACTCTGAGCTGAGCCAGAACCAATTGCCCAGAAGACCTTGGAAATAAGGAATGAAAGGGAATTGTATTTGGTCAACTCAGTGGACAAAGTCTCAATAGGTGGTGGGTGAATTTGCTTTTAGGCACAATTTTTAACCTATAAACACACATGCACACACACAATTCGATAATTATCCATGCAGTAGCTATATAGGAGATATGGTCTATGCGTATATAACACAAAATCTAATTGGTAAAAGAAGATGTACAGACATAAAATTAACAATTATTCCAAATCAAAAATTAGAATGTACATTATATTACGGCAAAGAATACACTTAAACACCAAGATAACACAAGATAAGAAAAAGATAACTAAAGAATAGAGCCGAGTGAATCTTACGGTCTGTGTAGATTTGGGGTTGTCAGAGTGGAGGATGAGAGGGATTATGTAAGAGGAGCATTGAAGAAGGACTGGCATGTATCAGGGTCAGTGGGTAAACCAGTTTGGCCACAAATGAATGAATGGGCTATAATGGGAAACTAAGAGAAATCAAATTTAATGTGTAAGGAGTATCAGTTAATAGAGGGGCTTCAGATCCCCTCACCCAGGAGGAGGAGCTTGGCTCTGATCCAATGGATGACAGAGAAAGGGCCTCATGATTGGAGGCCATCTCTAACCCACGCACAGTATTGACCAGACACTTTAATGACCACAAGCATCTGGTGCTACCCCATTCCTAGCCGATACATGAGAGGTACGGAGGCTTGGAGGGGTCAGGTGACATGCTCAAGGGTACATAGTCATTAGGAAGTCAAACCGGGAAAGCATTGCAGTTCTTCTGACTGCAAAACCATGCTCTTTTCTCAATACTATTTTGCTTCCTAAATGCTGCTGGGGTTAATCGTTGAGGTTGATAGGATGAAAATGCAATCTGGGGAAAATCTATGCGGCAATGCTGTTTAGATGGGTTAGTGGCAGAAGCCACGAGTGCAGTGTGACCCCTTGCTTCCATGGAGTCCTTGGCATCACCTGGGAGCTGGAGAGAAATGTAGATTCTGAGCCTCCACCCTGGACCTCCTGAGTCAGAATCTGGACTGGAATAAGACTCCCAGGTGATCCGTAAGCACTTGATGGTTTGGGAAGAACTGCCCTCGTATCTGTATCTTAGCAATGGCTTGATGAACCCCTGGGGTGTGACAACTGCAGTGGCCACGGGAGGGAAAGCTGACACAGAGGGGTCCTGTTTGATGAATCAGCTAACCCGGATGCTTGGAGGATGTGGGGAGGTGAAGGGAAGGGTGCAGAGGAAAACGCTTGGAGACTGCAAACTCAAGGGACCGAGAAGTGGTAGTGCTATTGAAGAAACAGGACAGGTTGATATGGGCTTCTGGACTGAGAGAGGGAAGATGCAAGTTTTACTATCTAACATGCTGAATTTCAGGAGACAGAAAAGCAAGTTAAAATTCTGACAAACAGTTGGCAGTAGGATGATTAGGGTTAGGGAGGCGGGTCAGGGATCAAGGTTAGAGGTGGTGCTGAGACTGAAGATCCAGGGCTCTAGGACAGGTGAGAAAACAGGACTGTGTGTGTGTAAGGCAAAACCAGGAGATCCCCTCCCTGTGGTGGGCATACCTGTAATCCATAGTTAATATCCTTGGTGTGCAAAGTGTAGCTGATCAGGGATGCCTCTCCCCTCAGCATTATCTCATAGGTGGGCCCTCCTTCCACTTCACACAGGGCTTTAGCCTGTGCAGTGATGTCACAGTGTCCGTAGAAGGTGAATGATACCTGGTGGCTGCTGCGTGGCTGCAGCACTCCACAGAGGGGCAGGATATCGAACACCTGCGGAGAAAGTCGTTCTGTGGGAGAGCCTCAGTCGGGGTGAAGGGGCTGCAGAGGGCAGGTTCAACTTCAGTCAATTTACAGATTAATTCCCGACTTGTTTGCCTCACGAAAGGTGCCTAGCCTATACATGATGGTAATGAGGGGAAGAGTGGCCCGGTACGATTTAGCTTGTTATTTTTTGTTAATAGTTTATTGTCAAATTGGTTTCCATATAACACCCAGTGCTTCTCCCCACAATGCCCTCCACCATGACCATCACCCCCTTCTCTCCATCCCCCTCCCCCTTCAGTTCAGGGCAGATACCATATGTTTGCACTCGTAGGTCTAACAGGAGAAACCTAACAGAGGATCATAGGGAGAGGAAGGGGGAAAGAGAGCTGGGAAGAGTGAGGGACACAAATCATGAGAGACTATTTATATACTGAAAACAAACCCTAGATTTCTAACTCAAGGCAGATGTGCAGTGAGAGGAGTTAGTATTATCTGACTTTAGGGCCCATGAGGTGTTACTTACTTCTTCTACCCCAATGGGAACCATTTCTTCCCGGTTAAACCTCCATGGGGGTTCTTGAAACTCCACCTGGATCTGGCTTGGGTCTATTCTTTTTGTTTCAGCAGAGTCAGGTTTTAATCCCTAGAAATCAGAGGAAAAGCTAGCAAGCATTCACAACGGGTTATTAGGGTGCTCCTCCCCACCAGCGACAGAAAACTGATGTAAGTTGTCTATACCTGTAAAATAGTACATTTTTTTTCTTATGGAGATAACTGGACAAATATATATGTACAATGATGTTTTCTGCAGCATTACTTATAGAAGCAAAATATACGTACAAGGATGTTTTCTGCAGCATTACTTACAGTAGCAAAACTTTGGAAGCAAACTAAATGTCTAGCAATAGGGGACCACTTTAAATGGAGTTGAGTAGGGAGTGCCTGGGTGGCTCAGTCCACTAAGTGTCTGACTCTTGCTTTTGGCTTGGGTCATAAGTCTCTGGTTTCATGAGTTCAAGCCCTGCGTTGAGCTCCATGCTGGTGGTGCTGAGCCTGCTTGGGATTTTCTCTCTCTCCCTCTGTCTCTCTCTGTTCCTCCCCCGCTCAAGCTGTCTCTGTCTCTCTCAAAGTAAACTTAAATAAACAAACAAACAAACAAACAAATAAATAAATGGAGTGTGTGTCGGTCCTCTGTCTATGGAGGTTGGGGCAGTATATGTATATTTAGGGATTGGGAATTGTATGAGCATCATATTATTGAGTGAAAAAGCAGTTCCATTTATGTAAAATGACATATGTCCATGTATCACATCTGGAGGTATAAGTGTGTGTAAATTCATTCAGAGATTTGAGTATGCAAATAGAGTTACTGAGAGGTTGCTAAAATTTCAGTGTCTCTTTTTCATAAATGGTAGGATTTTGAGGATTTTTGCTTTCATTTTTCTGTATTCTTTTTAAAAAATGTTTTTAATGCTCTACGCTCAGAGCATGAGTGGGGGAGGGGCAGACAGAGAGGGAGACACAGAATTCAAAATGGGCTCCAGGCTCTGAGCTGTCAGCACAGAGCCTGATGAGGGGCTCAAACTCATAAACTGTAAGATCATGACCTGAGCTGAAGTGGGAGGCTTAAGTGATTGAGCCACCTAGGCGCCCCTCATTTTTCTCTATTCTTGACTCTTCTATGACAAATCTCTTTGAAAATAGAAAGAGAAAGTTAACATTTAAAGGTATTTTATATACATACATATAGTCTTAAAAAATTGGAAAATATAGAAAGCTTCCAAGAGAGAAATCCAAATAAATTACTAAGTTATATTGTGTATATATGTATGTGTGTGTACAATGTGTTTCTATAAGGCTATGTATTTGTATTCTAATTTTTCAGTTGATATGAGTGCTGCTTTTCCATAAATATTCTTCACAAGCATTATCTAAAATACTTTTTAAAAATAGAACATGTACCTGATAGATACATGAAAAGATGCTGAACATCAATTATGTAGATCCAAACCACAATGAGATATACCCTCACACCTGCTAGAATGGCTAAAGTAAAAAAACACAAGCAGCCACAAGTGTTGGCGAACATGTGGAGAAAAAGGAACCCGCATACATTGTCGGTGGGAATGCAAAATGGTGTAGACACTGTGGGACATAGTATGGGAGTTCCTCAAAAAATTAAAAATAGAATTACCATATAATCCAGTAATTCCACTACTGGGTATCTACCCAAATAATATGAAAACCTTAATTTCAAAGGATGTATGCACGCCTCCTATGTTTACTGCAGCATTATTTACAATCGCCAAATTATGGAAGCAGCCCAAGTATCCCAATGGGTAAAGAAGACGTGCTATATACATACAATGGAATGTTGAGCAAAAAAAAAAAAAAAAAGAATGAAATCTTGCCAGTTGCAACATCATGGAGTATAATGCTGAGATAAGTCAGAGGATGACAGATACCACATGATCTCACTCAAAGATAGAATTTATGAAAAAAGCAAATGAACAAAGAAAAAGAAGAGATAAGCCAAAAACAGACTCTTAAGTATAGAGGACAAACAGATGGATACCAGAGGGAAAGCTGGTGGGGAGATGGGTGAAATAGGAAATAGCGATTAAGAGGACATTTATTGTGATGAGCCCTAAGTAATATACACACTTGTTGATTACTATATTGTAGACCCAAAACTAATATAACACCATATATTAACTATACTGGATAAAATAAAATAATAAAAATAGAACATTTGTTTTTTTACTTAATATATCAGAGATTGCTTTAAATCAGTGTTACAGAACTTCCTCATTTTTAAAGAAAAGATTTTAAGTATTGCCTAGTGCAGACACAAGTCAGCCTCCTATTGATGGAGTCAAGTTTCCAATTTTTCTTGCTTTTACCAACAAAGCTGCAGGACGCAAGGAGACTTCCGTGTCTAAGTGCACGTAAAGATAGATCTGGAGAATGGTATCCTAGCAGAGGGAATGTGCATTAGATTCTGATATACTCCCCAAACTATATGCCACAGAGGCTATGACAATTCACAATCCTACCTACAAAGTATAAAAATGCTCGCTTACCCCCTGCTCGGCCACCATTGAGACAAACCTTGCTTTAAAAGATTGCATATTATCATGCATGTACAGCAATTTATTTTTCCAATTTTTCTGCTATTTCTAAAGTGTTGGGACAAACATCTTTGTACATAAATTTTTATATCTCCAATGATTTCCTTAGGCCATCCTTCTAGGAGGAGAATTTAGGGGTATGAATTTTTAAACTCCCCTGATCTCCCCTTTGTTTTTACTGTGGAATTACGGAGGAAAACCTTTCTTCTCTTGTAGCCTCTATCTGGGGGCTGGGAAGAGTGCCGAGGTTTAGAGGTAACTGGCTCTTTCATTATAGAGAAAAATCTATGTGCTGAGATGTCTGGCTCTCACTGGGGTATTGGCTCTGGGGGTGTTTGGTTGGGAAGAGACCTGGATAAGGTTCCACAGCCTCACCCGACCCAAACTTCAAGCCTTGCACTTGTCACCGCTCCTGACTCTGCTTTTGTTTTTCAGAAAGGACCCTTGGCTTGCTAACCCATCCCATGGAGAGGAAACTGTACATTGGAGATGGTCATGATGGGTGTTTCTGCTTTTTTGTGTTGTCTTTCTTCAGGCCTGACATCTTCATCCATGAGGATAGTCCTGGGGAGTTGAACAAAATGTGGAGAATCACTCATACGGCAACCATCCTAACACAGCTTCAGCTACATCACTGCTCCAGCTTCTTTCCCTCTACTCTACCCCAGGGATAAGTGGGGATCTCACTCAAAGCATGGTTTTTTCACAAGGTCAGCCGGTTGGTGCTGTTATTCCCTGTCCCCAAACATGGAGTCGAGGGCATCAGGTTAGTCAATTTTCCACAGACTCTAATCCTTTCCTGGCAAACCCAGGAATGTCCAAATTACAAAAAGTTCTGGGAAGCTCTAACAATGCTTCAGGCAATTTTCTGTGTCTCCAGCACTCAATGTTAAGTTTTATTATTTACTAGGGCATTTTACTGTGAGGATATACTGTTTGGTCAATTGTCTATGCTTTTCTGCTTGCTACCCTTGACCCCACCCTGGCTGCCAACCCTGGACAGATGGAGAGGGTTATGTGATAGGAAGGGCTTAGTCCTCCAGGAATCAGGAGGCTATGACCTCCTGAGAGTAGAGAAGCTCTTCAACTCTACTTCAGATGCACAGTCTAAGGCCCCACACACAGAAGTCACTCACTAAACAGTTGACTAGTGAGCTGCTAGATGAATAAATAGGGATGGGCTTGAGAATGTAAGTCAGTGTAGAGAAAAAAAATGTTATTTTAAAAAATCCATTCTGGCCTTGCATTTGCACTTACTTAACAAAACCACTTAGCTCCATCTCGGAGGACTCTGTTACTGGCATTGCTGGAGAGCTGGCAGAAGCTGAGGTCACTGGGATGGATTCCACTTGGGACAGGGCGGCACTGTCGGGCTTCCTTGGCCACGATGCAAACCTACAAAAGCAGGGTGGACGCAGTCACACATCAACTTTTGCAAATTGGTGCTCAGTGTGCTCTCAGCTTCTAAGGCTGAGCTCCAAAGAAATCCTAGACCAGGCAGGTCTACAAGGAGCTGCCCTACACCATCCCTTAGACTTACTTTGTTCAAATCTTAGGTTTCACTTTCTCCTAAAAAGTTTCCTCACCACTGTCCCCCAGTCTGGGTTCAGTGACTCAGCTCTGAGGGCCTACAGCCCCTGGGCTTCCTCTTCGCACTTATTTTTCCTGTCCCTGCTGGACAGTGAGCTCCCTGAGGACCTGTACCTAATATGGCATCGAATACAGTGCCTGGCCCGCACGAGGCACTCAGGCATGCTTATGAACGCATAAATGATCAGGGATTCTGAGCCCACCTGGGCACCCAGAAAGCAGGGCACCAGACAAACACCCCTCTGCTTTATATTACTGTGGGTTAGATATGCTTACAGTTTCATATAAATGGAATCAAAAATATGTACTCTTGTGTCTAACTTCTTTTGCTCAGCATAATGTTTTCAGATTCATTTATGTTTTTTTAAGGAGCAATAAGTAGTCTGTTTTTTTTTTTAATCATTGATCAGTATTCCATGGTATGGATGACTCATGTGTTTATCCATCTTCTTTTTGATGGACAACGTGGCTGTTTCCAGATTTTAATACATGAATACAGTTGCTAAGAACATTTGTGTACAAGTCTCTGCATAGATGTATTTTTTCATTCCTGCTGAGCCAATTCCTGGGAAAATAATTGCTTATTTATATGTATTTTTAAAATTATAGGAAACTCCCAAACATTCTTCCAAAG
This sequence comes from Suricata suricatta, assembly GCF_006229205.1. Classification (NCBI taxonomy): domain Eukaryota; kingdom Metazoa; phylum Chordata; class Mammalia; order Carnivora; family Herpestidae; genus Suricata; species Suricata suricatta. The sequence continues at coordinate 12,680,487 of NC_043715.1, forward strand.
TGGTTTCACTCCATTTAACACCACCTTCACAGCGAAGCGGGGAGCTCTGGAGGGCCCGCAGCCTCGTGTGCACTTGGTGTTCAGTCTTTTAAATTTCAAGTTTGAACCATTCAAGCATGTCGTTCACTAATAGGCTTATTTTAAGGGAAAATCATATATCATTGCTATATATTAAAACCCAGTTTTATCCACCATATTTAGAAAAATCAATGTTATTGTTTTCTCACCAGGTGAGGGCTCCGAGCTGAGCCTTGCTTGCTCTTTTTAAGAAGAGAGATCAGTCCAGTTAGCCTTGAGAAAACAATGGGCTAACACCTCACTATGGAATTGTGAGTACTTGGAGGGTGGATCTAAGAGGTTCCCTCTTCACTGCCCCTAATTGCCGAGCGTCTTCTATGTAGAGCATGAGCTCAATATCTGTCTGACTGGTCAGACGGATAGACGGATGGATACATGGATGGCTGAGTGAGAACAGGTAGGCAGCACACAGGGTAACTGGGCTATTTTGTGTGTTTTGTGTCTCAGCCTACCAATAACCAATGTTGTGGGCCAGCCCTTGTGCTTCTTATTATGATTGGACTATGCCCTTTGGCAACAACCATCAGGAAACTTTGAGAAAATAAAAGGTTATTAGTTACAGGACCTGGAAATTGCACGGCACACCTGAGGCCACACAGGGCATCGCAGGTAGAAAGAGAGCATGGGCCTAGGTTTTGCTTTTATTGGGGTGGAGCGGGGAGAGCTAGGGTTTCTTAGGCTCACTATGCACTGGTGAACTTAAAACATAACAACAGGAATTTGAGGTGTGGGGAAGAGAAGAGACAAGTGGCCCAAATGGTCAGTTACCAAAATCAACCAAGATTTCTAAAGGGAGGGAACCTCAGTGTGCTGAGGTGGTCCGGCTCCTCATCTAGTTGTATGGCTGGTAAAGTGTTTATTCGCGATGGCTGCCTCTCAAATTGCGCCTCTTTGAAATGAATGCCTCGGCAGGCACTTCACACACACACACAAAGAACCCCCAGCATCAGGGCTTACACTGCACCCACACCTCCACTCCATCCCCACCCACCCCATCCCCTATGACCTTGGAGAAGAGTGCAAACGGTCTTTTCGCTTTCTTGCATGAGCTTCCATTTGGCTTATTCCAGGCCAGAGGTCTCCAGTTGACATTGCCTCAGGTTGAAACCACACCATTCTGGGCTGAGGACCCATGTCAGGCTGAGTGCTGGGAAGCTCATTAAAATAAACGTTCCTGAACCCTATTCCTGGGTAAATTCTGATTTGGCAGGACTCAGAGAGGGCCCAGGAATTCGATTTTTACCGCCCTACCAGGTGATTCTAATATGCAGCCAGCTTTCGGACCCATGGTGGGTAGGGACGGCAACAAGATGGCTAAGGACTAGAGCTGATAATTAACGTGAGGCCACCTCTCAGCCTCAGCAGCCAGGGACAGTGCCAATCAGCAGAGGATGATTCGGGGCACTCATTAAATCACCCCAGGTCAGCAGAGATGCCTGGGGAGCGTCTGCCAGAGTCGCCCCACACAAGGGCACTCTCTCATCCAGCATTGCACACCCCTGGGATGCTGTGCTGAACTGACGGGGAAAACAAAGCGTATGGGAATATCTGTGAAGGAAAAATTCAAAGCGGTAAAGTGCAGACCTCAGGACAAACAACACCTCAGGTGATAAGGATACCTGGCCAATTGGAAGTGAGAAACAAAGGAGACTGGGAAGGCAGCCTCGTTGCTAACGACTAAGCCACAGGAGAGAGTGAAGCCTCTGTCATAATGAAGGCTTTATCATTAAAACAAAGAAAAATCTGTTCCAAAAAATTGAAATAGAATGTTGGCAGGTTTTTTTTCTGATCAGATTTCATTTTACCCTCAGGAGCAGATGATTGCTTTCCTGTTATGCTGACCCAAACAGGATTAGACTGTTATTTTAAAAAGAGAATATGTAGCAAATAAGAAAAATCGATACTGCTCTGGTTCCAGAGCTACCCACATCACAGTCGCTGGAGGAGCCAGGAGAGAACAGGAGAGAGACCCTGCCATTAGCTGTGACAGACCACGGGAAGGCCAGACACACTGTCCATCAGCCACACTGGTTGGGGCTCAACAGCTTCCCTCGTCACGTTATTTTCCACTCCTGGGTGACTTAGGATCAATACACTTTTTTGTGTGTGTGTTGCAAATCAAAAAAAGTCCACCAGGCTTATTTGCTGTCCCCCCTTCCCTGGAAATAGGGCTGCATCATAATAACCCCCCCTGCCCCCCAACAGGCTTGTGTTTGGGATAAGACTTTATGCTTGGTTCAGATGATATTTGGAGATGGAATGGTGTGTGCTGGCCGCCTGCTGATGTCTGAGCAGGCAGCCGAGGTCTCTGTGGGGGTGGGGGCAGCCTCATAGTAAACATGCAATGACTTCTAATGCAATGATTCACTGGATGTGGATTCTGGGAGTGTCCCTACAAAGGGTGAAAACCATCACTGGCTGGGAAAAAAGGCACGTTTTGTTTGGCTCTTACGCTGTTTTTTTTTTATGTTGTTTAATATGTACATTTAAATTATTGACTATAGCAGTTGCTGTTGGCACACTGTTTCGATCTCCTTCACTAGGACGATGCACCCCTCACTGGCTGCTGTGGGTGTTAGCTGCACCTTTCTCCAGCTGGCTCTCTGCCAGTTGCCCCCCCTGCCCTGAGCTTCCTTGGAGGTTATGCCCTCCCTCCCATTAGGACCTGAGCTACAGGCCAGGATGGCTAGATGAGGGTGAGGACTCTGAGTGGGATTAACTAACTACTTAGTGGGACTAACTAATATTGCAGAGCTCCCCATGGGCTGAGGCAGATCCCCTAGTTTCCCGCCTTGCCCTGTCTTGTTCTTCTCCCTCTTACAGACTCCCCCCACTGACAGTATCCTTGATAAATCACCTGCCCAAGAATCACCATCTCAGGCTTTGTTTCTAGGGAGACCACTGCAGTATTGTATGATTCCAAAGATAAGAAAGCCAAATATTGCATCAAGGTGACTCAGAGGTGAGTGGGTCAGAGTCAGAGACATAGGAATGGGTATGATTCAGGATACAAATGCTCCAAGAGCAAGACTTGCAGAGTGCACAATGGTTCAGTTCAAGGCCAAGGGGTCAGATGGGCAGGGTTTGAACTCTGGCTTCCCCATTCACACACGATGTGACCTGGGTATTGTTTTAGTGATAGAGCCCTCCTCATCTGATTGAGGCTCAGTACATGGAATGGACTCAGCAGGGTGCCTGGGTCATGGTAAATTTCCAGTGCAGGTGGTCTGCTCTTGTGCTGGGGCTGGTGGCGAACATTTTCCTTGCTGGACTTCAGATGAATTCCCTCTCTGCCTTCCTCACTCCCTTCCCCTTACTCCACTCCTCACAAACCTGCTCCAGATTAGATCAGCCCCTGTTTTCTATTTCTAAATGGAGCAGATGATAATCGTTGCTTTACGTCAAGTTAAAAGTAGGCAAGTCCTTCTGGGCATAAACACAAAGTCCCAGGCACGTTTCCTTATTTATTTATTGCCTGGCTTTGTGGTCTTAAAGTTGCTGAAGCTCCCACGTTGGGAAGCAAACGACAGATGGAGCCTGGCTCAGTGCCTTCCCTGCCAGATCGTTCCAGTTCTGCCACAGGAGAACGGGAAGCAAACTGCACACACACACCCATTATGGAAAACAGCTTGCCTTCGCCCTTTGACTTTACTATGTCCCAGAAGGACTCGAACCGGTCACCGGTGCTAAGGTGAAAGTTGGTGGAACATAACTGAGAAGCTGAAACTCAAGTTACTCAGACCTTAGGGGGTGAAATCATATTTTTACCAAAACAATTTGCAATTGGAGCTTCTAGAAGAGAGGTTCTCCCTGCAGCTATGCATCGGACTCACCTGTGGAACTCTAAGAACAACTGATGCTTGAGCCCCAACTGCAGAGATTCTGATTTACTTGGAATCAGCATATTTAAAAGCTTCCAACCTGATTCTAAAATCCTTTCAAAGCTGAGAACAGTTGACTAAGATGGTGACAAGAAGGTCAGGAAAAGTAGTGGTAAAACACGAGCCCTGCTGTGGTCCGAATGTTTGTGTCCCCCCCAGATTTCATATGTTGGGATCCTAACCTGTAAGACGATGGTGTTAGGAGGAGGGACCTGTGAGAGGTGACCTGGTCATGAGGGCTGAGCCCTCATAACTGGGATTAGTGACCTTCTAGAGGAGAGCCCAGAGAGCTGGCTGGGCCCTTCCACCGTGAGCACACAGCAAATAGACACTATCTTTGAACCACGAAGTAGTTCTCACCAGACACCAAGTGTGTCTCTGTCATCGTCTGGACTTCTCAGCCTCTGAAACTGTGAGACACGGATGTGTGTTGCTTGTAAGCTGGCCAGTCTGTGCTGTTTTGTTACAGCTGTCCAAACAGACTAAAACAGACCCTAATTAAGTAACTGCAGCCAACACTACTCATCACTTCCTCTCCACCAGGTGCAGTATTAAACACTTAATAAGGACTGCCTCGCTAAACCTTCACAGCACCTCAATGAGGCAGATACCGGGCTGGTCCTCAGTCTTCAGGGGACAAAACAGCAGCTCAGAAAGCATCTCAGTAAGTGGCTGAGATCAGTTAGCCTGGCTCCAAAGCTAACACTCTCTTAATAGCTTTGCTGGACAGTCTACCTCATCAGTAGGGGCTTCTCCTTGGTTACTTCTGCTGTGCCGTGCCCATGGCAGTGACTCACAGGTTTTTCATTTTAAAAGTAACTGGAACCCACAACATACAATAAAGAACATACAATATATTGTCTAGAACCTTCCTTTGGACTATGAGGGATCCACTGCAATTGTAATCTAGGTAAGGAGAAGCAAGACACAGTTGACCTTGCCTTGAAGTGACTTCCCACACAGAGTTTTGCTGCAAGGTGTGTAGTGGAGGGAGGTGCCCAGAAGCTCTCTGAAGCTCTCCAGAGGGATTTCTGTGAGAAATGGCCACTTCTACAAAAGCTCCAGCAGGTGTCCCCACTGCTACATACTCTTCGAAAGGCTGAACAGGTAGGTAGGCTATGAAATCTCTCTTATAATCAGTTTCAAAGCCCTTTAGAAATACTTTCAAAACAGGATGGTTTTTTCAAGTTGATTTCTTTTAATGTCTGGTCTTCAGTAGATGTATCTAGCTTTGGGGGATTTTAATTAATGTGAACATGTAGATAAATCAAATAGACTCTTTTTAAGAATCAGATCACTAACTGAACCAAGCAGACATAACCCTAACTCAGGATAGGTTCAAATATGCACTGACGCTTCCACTGATTGTTTTTAGAAGCCAGCTTAGCTCACGCTAAATAACTATGAGGCTGATGCCCTCCACTGGTACTGAGGCACTGGGAAGGTGCCTTAAAAAGAATGAATCTATAATAAGGTAGCCAGAGCTCTTCTGTAACAACATAAAAGCAGGATGAAAAGTTTCCTAACACTCAAAATTGAAATGAAAAACAGCTCAGTTCATTTCTCTATGGGATAACGAACATGGTATCTGATGAAATTGGGCTGACCTGCTGTAAACAGAAGGAGATGTGATCGCTAATGGTGATCACCTTTAAATTAAATATGAAAAGAGCAAAAGGCCCACTCTCTTCAAAGGTCTCCTTCAAAGTCTTGGCCTTGATCTTTTGCAGGCCCACTACAAAGGCAGGAACTTGTTTCTGGAAACCTAGAGATGGCTACAGTCCTCCCATCAGTCTGCTCTGATGGCTAATCTGATCCCCTGGTCAGATAAATTAGCTGGCCCATGATAGCAGGAGAGAAGTTTCTAGATGGGTGGGCTGGGGAAAGCCTGATGAGGGAGGTCCGGGAGGCTTCTAGAGGCATCAGCATGGAGTATAAGCAGGTCAGTGGGAGGCCAACCTCACACTATTCTCTTTCACAAAGGGCTTCATATTTACTAAGAATGTCAGATTTATAATGGATGTGATGTGACATTCATTTTATTATTACAAAATTTGGAAATTTGGCCACAGACATGTACAAAGGAAAGCCACAGGAGAAGACAGTCATCTCTAAACCAAGAAGAGGGCCTAGAACAGATTCTTCCCTCATGCCCTATAGAAGGAACCAACCCTTCCAACCCTTTGATCTGAGGATTCTGGCTTCTAGAACTTTGAGAAAATACATTTCTCTTGTTTAAGCCTCCTAGTCTGAAGTAAACTAGCAAACTAATACAATATAGGAAACTAATATAAACATTCAATGTTCCTTGGAACTTGTGAGAATTCCTGTTAGCTCATCCATACCTTGAAATTAATATATATATGTATAATATATTATATATATAATATATACACACACATATATATTTCCCATTCTATTCCTGGAGATGGAACTGTTTCCCTGCCATTTAAAAACACATTCCCTTTTCTTGGTTAAGGTGGCCACTTTCTTCTTTCTCAGCCTTCTTTGTTGAGTCCTCTAATTTTGCCTACTCTTCAAAGTCCCCTTCTTGGTCCTAGCAGAAGCACAGCCGGCTGACGTGAGAAAGCACACTGCCCCGATATCCCCAGCACCTCATCTGCAGAGTGAGAAGAATAAAGACTGAGGAAGACAAAACCACATATCCACCAAACTTCTTGCTGTTGTCGCTGGACCAAAAAGAACTCAGATTTCCGTCTTCCTGTTTGCCATCCCCTATTCCTGCCAGAAGTTCTTAAATGAAAAGACAGGGCGAAGGGCCATACGGTAATGCCTTGTGAGAAGTTTCTATGACAGAGATTCACAAATCTGTTACTTTTCAGAAAACTCCATCCCTTAAGTCCTGTTTACTGGTATTTCTGAAGGACTATTCCTGTTGCTCACCTGGTGTCACGCGGCACCTTGCTACTCACCAGGTTGTGCTGAAGGGGCCCAGATAACTCTCTACGGTGATTCTTGCTCTATGGCCAGTGGGTGGGAGTCAGGGTACATATTCACGGAGCTTTACTGTAATCTTGTTCAGACCCAGACCCTCTTTCTCCTTCTACCAGCAAATCTGGACTGTTCCTCTCCTCACCCATCAGCACTATCACTTATCCAGTTCCCTGAACTGAAAATCCAGGCACCGACCTTGATATACCCTTTTCTTCCCCCTCATATCCAGTCCCCCAGCAAGTCCCATTCAGTCTTCCTCTCAAATACCTCCCACCTAGCTACAGACCGTGACAGTTCTTACATTTCTGCGGTCCCTGGGACAGCACCTTTATGCATTTAGTTCATTCTCGGGATCTCACTTGTCAGTTTCTCCTTTCCATTTTTTCTCCTGAAGCAAACCCAACAGCTACTCCAACTTGTCTGCTGTCAAATTCTGTTGTTACTTCTTGCCTGGGCCACCTGATTCTTAAGAGGCCAATAAGGTGTCCTTCAAGCAGTTAAAAAATCAAAATGAAAGGTTTTAAAGTGAGGTTCTGCAATGATTCTCTGGTTACAAAGTGTAAAGGAAGAGCCAGCTGAGTTTGGGGTCCTCGCTTCTGAAGTGCAGGGTGGTGGCTGGGCCCCACAAGTGCCTCTCCACTTCTCAGCACACGTTTTCACACATACGTCCCTTCAGAGCCTTGATGGTGAGTGGGGATGAGAACGTGCAAGAACGAATCAGACAAATACCATGACCACGATGGACCACCACATCAACAATGGTTTATCAATTTGTATGGACAGGGATGGGTCTCATTTATCTCTGCAGTATCCACAGCACCTAGCACAACATTTGGATGGAGTATTCACAAAAGGTTAATTTAAATGAAAGATGGACACACAGTAATAAAATATACAGAAAAGGTACTTTCATATGTCAGCAGAAAGCAGTGGTTAAGGCAGGGGCTTTGTAGTCAGCACCCATGTGGTATGTCGGACCCACTGTGCGGGCTCAGTTTCAAGGGGAGACATTAATACTTACCAGGTTTGTTGTAGGACATGAGCTAAGATACATAATGGAATTAGAATTGTGCCTGGCACATGATAAGAACACAATTATGGTTATTTTTATGGTCAAAATTACAGAATCTTCCTCTCATGTTCCTAATATTATCTCTTTATTGGAGATTTGGCCTTATTCTATTGTCTACATGAATTAATTCTGACTTGAGACATATTTTGTTCTGGGAAGCTGTTGAAAGGGGTTTTTCTCATAGTAAAGATGTGGATTTGTTCACTGTGTTGGTGGTCTAATCTGAAGGTTTCAAAGATGGGGATACGATCTTTCATATGAAAGATCAAAGCTGCAGAACCAGTAAATGTGAAGATGCCCATGAAGCTGGTGCTCTGACTCCATGGTCACAGCGTAGCGGTGCTGGGAAAGGTCTCATCATGAGTTGTTTTTCCAGTGTCTGAGGGGCCTATCAGCTTATCATGTCCCTGGGGTGCTGGTAAGGTCCCTCATTTCATAATTAGATGCCCATTTCTTTGGCTCGGGATTTGCAAGAGAAACACACTGTTCTATCAGTCATTGTGCTGGGCATCTTTGCTCTCCGCTACCTGGGATCCAGCTTCCTGTGTCTGCTCAGGTGCCTACATTCCCCTCTGGCAATAAGCCTATCTCTAACTTTCAGCTTAGTCCAGGGGCAACACTGGGTTCCCTAGGCCTTAGTTGAGGGATGGACACAGGAACCAACCAAAGCCAGTGAGTTGCAGCAAAACACTTGCCAGGACTTATTCAGAGAAAAGCCTCTACCTCTTTCCCCCAGACTTGAACCTGGCATATGAGAGCTGGAGCTGCTGGAGCTTCTGAGTCATCTAGCAACAGTGCGTGCAGAACCTGCCAAAGAATGGAGCCGACACAGCAGAGGGCAGAGCGAAGAGATGGTGCGGGAGATACGAGGCACAGTGACACTGCCTGACCTTGGGTTGAGCTGAGCCTGAAGCCCATACTAGACAGTTTCTGTTACATGAGTCAGTGCATTCTATTTTTTTTTAAATATAAGTTAGTTTGAGTCAGGTTTGCTATAAACTAGAACCAAAAAGTTATTATAAAGTCATCAGTATTGAAAACCCATTTTAAAAAGCCAATTTGGCCTGGCAGAGAGTGAAGAGAGCATGAGACCTTGGTGCTGGCAGAGGTAGGGCATCTGGTAGGTTGACTGATGGGCATCCTCCACATGTCCCTGTTTGAAGCCCCGCAACCTGGGAACATTTCCTTAAACGTCAAAAGGGACTTTGCAGATGTGATTAAGTTAAGGTCTTGCGATGGGGGAGATGGATCTGGGTGAGGCCCATGAAATGATCACAACTGTCCTTCCAAGAGGGAGGCAGAGAGTGATACTGCTGAGAACAGAGCAGGGGTGTGGCCATCTCAGTGGAGACAGACGGGAGGACACTATGCCGTGGACTGTGAGGAAGGAAGAAGGCTCCAGAAGCTGGAAAAGGCAAGAATGGGGACTTTGCTAGATTTTCCCTAGAGCCTCTGGAGGGAGCAGAGGGAGCGTGTGGCTCTGTCCACACTTGGCTTAGGCCCAGTGAAATGGATTCAGACTCTGGACCTCCAGAACTGGAAGAGAATAAATTCATATTGTTTTAAGTCACCCACTTTATGGTGATTTGTTACATAAGAAGAAGCCTAATACGGGGAAGGGAGCTAGCCCTCATTCCTGCTGGATTCATCCTTTGGGTTGGGAAATTGTCATTCTGGCTCAGACACACACAGCGGAGAGCTGAAGAAAGGGACCCGGACAGGCTTGGAGCCTGACTCAGCACTGTGCCCAAGGCCAGCTGTGCCCGCTCTTCCTGTTCCCCCTCTGGCCCCTGTTGCTCCATCACCAGAGCCACGTTTCCTCTAGTGCCAGGGCTCCATGCTTGCTTCTCTCTCTTATCCAAACCTCTCTGGGAGGTCCAAGAGTAAAAAACTTGTAAGTGCAGAAGCTTAAAGCATCCTGAGGCGTGCGGGGCGGGTGGGGAACGGAGAGGGAGAGTTACGGAAGGGACCAACACAGGCCAGAGACCAGCCACCCTCAGGCGCCCTCAGACTTCAGGCTTCACACCAATTTCAGGAGAAAATGTCTCAGAGCCGCCTCTGGGATGCTACTTCTCAAACATGGCCTGGTATTAACATTTAATTAATGAACATTAACATTAGTCTCCTCAATTCCCTCCAGAGAGGAATGTCTGTAAGAGCCTGGCATTTGCTGAGCATGTATTATATGACAAGGACTGTTCCAAGAGCTCTGCAGGTAGGGGAGCCCACGGTCACAAGGGGTAGGCAGCCAAGTAGGAGGCTGCCTCAGAGTCTAGGCTCTTGGCCAGTGCACTGAGCAGCTGGGGACAGCTGGATGCAAGGATACCCAGGGCCTGCCCCCATGCAGTCAATAAAGCCAGTTTCCTTTCTACCCTTTGTCAGAAAGCACTTTTCCTCGGTGTCTGAGGGCCCTACAGCTATAAAACCTTAGGGTTCCGGGGAGCGTTTCACGTACCAGCACTTGGTATGAGGGAATGGAGGAGACAAAGGGACCCTCTGAAAGCCCCAAAACAGCCACCAGTTCCAGCTTTTCTTTCTTATCTCAGAGGTATGCACTTTATGGATACATCTCATTTAATCCTCACAACAGCTCTTTTAGGTCTCCATGTTAACTGCATTTATAGGGAAGTAAACCAGAGCACAGGGGCCCATGGCCAAGAGGACAGAGCCTGGATTCTAACCAGCCATGTCCGACGCTGTAGCCCAGGACCTCAACTACCACTAACATATCGTGACTTAGAAAAAGAAGTTCCACTTTTGGGGCACCTGGGTGGCTCAGCCAGTTGAGTGTCTGACTTCAGCTCAGGTCATGATCTCATGGTTGGTGAGTTCAAGCCCCACATGGGACTCATGTCAGCACAGAGCATGCTTCACATCCTCTGTTCCCCTCTTTCTCTGCCCCTCCCCACTCCTCTCAAAAGTAAATAAGCATTTAAAATAAGAAAAAAAAGTTCTACTTTTGAGGCAACAGAAATTGAAAAATTGAAAAGAGACGAATGGAAGCATCCAGAAATGAGGCGTCCCCTACCTTCCTTCCAGTCTTCCCACCCTCTTCCAATCACAACGTTGGACAACTGACGCTCATCCCAGAGAAATCAACATGAGAACAACATCTCTTTGCTGCAGGGCTGTGCTCCCTTAGCCCCCTGTATTCAGTTTATCTATAATCAGATCTGGAAACAAAAAGGCAAAGCTGTCCTTAGAGACCACTTGGCCATGTGCTTTAAGTCCCAGCATCAGCGCTGTGGCGCTGAGCCTGGGCAGAGACGCTGGCCCAGCTAGGGTCCCCCTGGCTCACTCCCTGGCCTCTTAGAGGTAAGGGCCGCTTCCGGCGTGGGCTGCCCTGGGCCTCTTCCACACAGATGTGACGGAGCATCCTGTTCTCGGCCAGCTGAGCAGTCATGTTGAAGAGACAGACCCACAAAAGGCACATTCCTGCAGTGCTGGCAGCTTCCTCACGACACGTGTACCTACGCACGGCCCAGACTGTCATCTACCAAAGTCAGTCTCAAATCCAGCCATGCATCTGAACTCAGTGGATGAGAAGTTTTCTAAGACAATGACCAGCATTCCTCTTAGGGAGTGCTTTTTTTTTTTTTTTTGCACACTTGTCCATTTTATTTCTTTGTCCTTATATGTGACATGAGGGCCAACCTGGGGAAAAAAAATGCTCAAACAAGAGATCCTTTAGATGGCTCCGTCAGAATTGCTTACAGGGTCACACACACACACACACACACACACACACACACACGTGTATGTACACACATGTATGCACATGGCTCATATGTGTGTGTGTCTTGTGATAGGTAGGATGTTGAGAATGTCTGGGCATCCTAACATGCTGCTGTAAGAGAAGAAAAAGAAAAGCCTCTTTTATCTTTTGTTTCTTTTACTAACGGTAAGGCTTAGGAGAATTCAAATTGGAAAAGAAAGGTTAATGTTGGTATATCTGATAAAAGTGACCTTTAGCCAATGAGTGGGTTAGTTTTACTGGAGGTCTGTGGAGAAAGAAAGCCTGTCTGAAGGGCAAGTGGTGGTGTTTTTTTTTTTTGCTACCCAACGTGACATTTATACCTTAAAACTTTTCATTTGACAGGCGCCAAGAAGCTGATAGAAAAGAAACTTTAATCAGTTATAAAATGATTCTCCCTCACCACAAATACCCGGGGGGGAGCAGTTACAAATTAGAAAACACCCTTTGAGGACCTACTCTGTGCTGCCTATCCTGTGCTATGGGCCCCGGGATCCAGAGGTGACAGGACAGAGGTGCTCCCTGGCCGCAAGGGTTTAAGAGCCAGCTGGGAAGCTGGACACTGGCCCATAATTACAAGTGTGATGTGCCACGAAGCAGATGGGTTACCAGGGCCTATGTCAGTGGAGGTCATGTAGGGAAGGGTCTTAGGGCCTCGCAGGGCAGAACACTGGAGCTGAGACTCGACAAGGGAGCAGGGGCTGGTGAGGCGAGGCATGGAGGGAGCTTCCAGCAGAGTGTGTGTGCTCAGACAGGAATGGCCTGGACAGGAAAGGGGCCAGCGTGGTGTGGGCTGAGTGAGATGAGAAGAAACTGGGGTAGAAGACAGGGAAACCCCACGCTGAGCCATGAACACAGCAAGTATTCCGTACTGCATCCTAGGAAGGATGGGTGCTTGAAGGCTGAAAACCAGAGCAGTGACATGTTCATCAATTGGCTACTGAGTGGATGATGGAGTCCAGTTAGGGACATCAAAATGGTCCAGGCAAGAGAGGATGGTGACCTGAACTAGGATAATCATCATGGAATGGGAATGAGGGGGTTTTAGAAGGCAGAACAGGTAAAACTTGGTGATGGCTTTGATGGGTGAGTTCAGGGAGAGGAAGGAATCTGGATGCCTCTCAGGACATGGATGTCATTCACTGGGGTCGGGGGGGCCTAGAAGAGAGGCAGGGAGGGGGTAGAAGGAGAACTTGAGTTTGGCATGGGGCACACTGGATGCCAGTTACCTGGGAAACATCCGAGAGGAGTTGTCAAGAAGGAGATGCCCTTGGGACTCAGCAGAGAGTCTAGGTGGAGATGGTTGGAAGCCTTAGGTGCAGTCACTAACTACCACTGCATGGAGAGCAGGAGCCTGGGATGGAGCCCTGCATCCTATGCACACTAGGTGCACCTGCTGCTGTTCCAGGGTTGAGAAGGAGGGAAAAGTCAAGGGGATAAGCAAGAAAGCAGGAGAATCCAGTGGTATTCAAAGCAAGAAAGGCAGGGGTTTTGGAAGGAGGGACTGGGCAGCCATGTTGAATGAGGCTAAGAGTTATCTTTCTGGAAAAAAAAAGGTGGACTTTATTGCCTCTTGATTACAAATCTCCCTGCTGCTTCCAAGAGTCTAAACTCCTCATCCTGGGCACCAGGTTTCTTACACACGATTGCCAATCAACATCCCAGAATTTGCCCTGGCTTCTCCCTTGCCAGTGAAGCCTGTGCTGTGGCCGCGCTGATGGGCCCTCCACGGACACTGGCAGATGCATGTCCTTTGCCCTTCCGGCATTCATGCTCTCATACGTCGGTTTTGGTCTAGAGATCTGCCCCTCTTCCACCCCATTCAGATCATGGGGTGACCGAGGTCACCACGGCAGCCCTTGGTTGTGGGGCATGTGGCCAGGCTAATGCTGATCAGTGCTTTGCCCTCCACTGAGTGACAGACTTGGGGAGGGGACAGGAAATGTGACTGAGCTGGTCCAGTCAGAGTGAATCTCAAGATAGGTCGCGTACAAAGGCTAATGTTCCTTTCCTGGAGCTCAGATCTGTAAGAATGTGGTCCCAGGAGAGCTGGCATGTGGGGACCATGGGAGAAAAGCTGACCCCAAAACTTGGCTCTAACACATGAAAGCAGAGCTAAGAGACGGAGCTTCAACCTGGGCCAGAAGCCAGAGTGAATCTGGACTTTTGAGTTGTAGGAACGAGTGAATGTCTTTTCCTTTACATTTTTGTTGAGGGTCAGGTTTCCTGGGACTTGCGACAGAATGGGATCCACGAATCCTAACTGATATAAGCACCCTATTCCTGTTACTTCTTCCTTGTTGCTCCGTCTGAGACATTTAACTGTGCTTCTCGGTGCAGCCTTCTTGGATTCTTCTGAGCTCTCATTCGCACCTCTGCTCTGCCTCAGAGCCTGGCATTACCACTCGTTCCCTGTGATTACCCAATAGCCTTGGGCCAGGGAGAAGGTCTTCCTCACTTTTATATCCCCAATGCCTCACACGTTGTCTGGTGCCTAAGAGTCACTTATCGAATGCTTTCTGAATGACTCTTTGAATGAATGAATGAGTGAACAAATGAATTATAAACAAAAGTTCAATATCAAGATATAGGAAGATACTAGAGAGAGGGGAAAATGGTTAAATAAATGCTTAACACAATGGAAATTAAAGGACATCCTCTCCAGTCCTGGCCCAGTCTATTTTCCAAATACCATCATTTTAATTATGGAAATGGCCTCTCAAAAATGAACAATAAACAAAGCATGCCCCTTGTGCCGGGGTAGAATAAACCCACGTAGCTATGTTACATCAGAATAACTTCACAGAATCTGGTATTTGAAGCTCATTAGGTGAGGCTGGCTGATTTCACCCCAAACCTAAACAGCCCTTGGCACCTAATGAGCAGGCTCAGTCGTTCAGGCCCAGGCCCGCCTTCAGTGCCAAGCTGGGTCATCATTAGATGTATCCGGAAGACATTCAGAGCAAGCCTTTGTTACCATGGAAACAAGCCCGGGCAGGGAAAAGCTGGCTTTCATATGCGAGATGAAGGTTGCATATGGGATGTAACGACAACCCGACAACCCGACAACCCGAGGAAACAACATGAGGCTTCCCTATGCAGAGTGGCAGCTTGGCATTCAGGTACCGAGCCCAGAGCTGTCCAGACATCCAGTAAGGAGATACACAGAAGTCCGTATGTCCTGCTCACCAATGAGGCTTCAGACTCAGATGACTTGGCTTGACTAAAATAGGCTGTTATGTTTTTTTAAGGAGTGTTTTCCAAATTAAGTTTGGATTTAGCTTCTAAATGAACAGAGAGACATTTCTAAATCCAAATATTCTGAAGACAGCTTTCCTCTTTCCACACTCACCCCCTCCCATTATTTTGTACATATGTATACACCTGTATGTATATGTATGGGTTAGAATGACACCCACCAAGGGGCAGCTGGATGGCTCAGGTCATGATCTCATGGTTTGTGAGTTCAAGCCCTACATCAGCCTCTGCGCTGACAGCTCAGAACCCGGAGCCTGCTTCAGATTCTGTGACTCCCTCTCTCTCTCCCCTACCCCCACTCACACTCTGTCTTTCTCCACCTCTCAAAAATGAATAAATGTTTAAAAAATTAAAAAAAAAAGAATGAAACCCACCAAGATATGCAGAACATGGAGCTTAGTACAGCACGTCCTCAATGTATCATCATATTCTATCCATGCTTTGGGTTTGAAATGCTTAAGAAAACTCTATAAAGACTTCATTTTGTTAGTGACACATTTCTAATGATCCAACCACTAGATTCAAAATTAAAGCAGGCTTATGGATGTTGCTTTGCGAATCTGGTGGTAATTGGGGCTTTCAAAGATGTTTTAGCTGCTCTTCCTGTTTGAAAATCTAGAATGAACCACGATTTGAGGTCCTTTGTTCTTTCTGCCAATAACTAATTGTCAGAACTGAACACTGTGAAAGACCAGTACACAGATTCCGGGTAACCTGGTACAAAGCCCAAAGGAGAGAGAAGGGAAGAGTGGAGGAGAGGTCTGAGGGCATGGCAGGCTGGGGGTACCTTATCTGATTTTCCTCGTTGTCTACCAGCAGGAACCAGCGGAACTTCACAAGCAAGGGGCTGCAGTTGGTGATTGTTATATATCGGATCACCTCCGTATCGTTCAGGATGCAGCCAAAATCCAGCTCCATGGTCTCAAAGCTGAGGTTGGGGTAGTTCACTTCTCCACGCAGGCTCACGCTGTCTACTTGAGGGTGCTCTATATACTTGATTGCTAGAATTTCTTCTGCTACCCAGTTGTTCAAATCATTTCTGTAGGAAGGGTCAAATTTGACCAGCAAGTGTTTTTCTCCATTAATCTCCAGCTTAATAGGCTACAAACAAGACAACGGGGAATTACCAACCTTTGTACTATACATTTTCAATCTGCTCCATAGAACAGGACAACCAAAGTAATTTATACATATGTATGGACATACACACATACAGATACGCATATAGTACAAACAGATTAGTATGGAATACATACAGGGCTACATTTCTTTTGTCCATAATTACGTATTCACAATTAAACATAATTAAATAGCTGGTATAAATCCATATAGCTATCTATACTATATCAATAACTATAGATATTTTATATACATATATGCACACACATATTTTATTAGTTGAACATGAAAGCAAGGAAAATCTGGATGGGAATCATTTGAAGGAAGAGATTTTGATAATAGTTGTGAGGTTGTAAGGATTGCGTAGTTGCAAAAGGGAAAGTCTGCAATGAATAACTTATAAGATATTCTTAACAAAAAATATTAGATTGTAAAATGCTCTTCCTAGACAAGTGGGAAAAATTCAAGATTTAAGAAATTTTTAAAAAGGCTTTCTAAAGCCCTGGGGGAAGGACTCTGTGGAGGGTGACCCAGAAAGGGATGGATTAGGCAATTTAATTTCTTTTCTAATGTCTGCAATTCTAACTCTTAAGCACAGTGTTACCCACTTTCTGCTGTCTTCTATTCAACTTAAAATGACACTCAGAAGCTTGACAGAGTTTATTCAGTAGATTATGTTTATTCTTTCCTCTCTTTGATTCAAATCCCCGTGTGTTCCTTGATGCCAATGCCACTGGAACACCTTACCGCAGAAAGCCTGGCTATGAGTTAGCTTTTCTAGGAATTGCTCAATTCACACAGTTAATCCACGGGAAAGCCGCCTCCCGGTTTTGCAGCAAGTGCCCCGAGGCAGTCGGGAGGCAAGCACACAGGGCTAAGTCTTTCACAGAGCACTTGCCTGTCCACTGAGTCTTTAGGTTTGGGTATTTAACTGTGCACTTTGTTGACCTGATTAGATGGTTTCTATGGATAAAGCCAATCACCTGATTCAAGAATCTGAGAGAGGGCAATGACCCTTCAGCCAGCTGGTCCCAGCTGAAAGAGCGGCCATCCCCTGTACAGGTGGCTCAGTTTAGAACCCATTCTTGCAGACTGTAGCACATGGCATTGCAATGCCTGGTATTTACGTATCTTTGAAGACTGAATTAAACAGTTTCCCCCTTTGTTGTTTTGTAGAAATGATACACATTCACAAAAAGTCACATTATATATAAAAGCACAAGGAGGAGAAATTAGAAACTTGTCCAAAATTTCACCATATATTATTTCTCAGAGTTAACATTTTGTAAACATGAGTCCAGACATGATGGATAGATAAATAACATTTTTACAAAAATGAAATTAGACTAACTTATTTTTTTAATGTTTGAAATTTTTTATCAGAAAAAAAAACACTTGAAAAATTATTCTTACACAAGAGATAATAATCCTAAAATCATAAACTCCGGAGCCAGACTGCTTGGGGGCAAATCCAGCCTCTATCAGTCACCAGTGAATTTCAGCAAAGCTGCTTATCCTTCCTAGCCCTTGGGTGACTCTCTCAAAACTCTGAGCCATTGCTGCACTGTCATCTGGCACTAAGTATTACTGCGGAGAAGGCTGAGGTTAGTCTAAACTCTTCCCTTGATGGGTCCCTTCTTTTCTGCTCGGAGGCCATAGAACTCTTTGGTTATCAGTAAGACCAGTAATTTCACCAAGATATGACTCCCTGTTGAATATTCCATAACATTTTGTCCCACGACAGGGTATGGCCTTGCTTTTAAAAACATAAACCTCTTATCCAAGCCCCTTGTTCCCCGCCCCTGAGGCACCAAGGTTACAAGTGTATTGCTTATCCTTGTGGAAATAATATACTGATAAAAAAAACCCATTCATATATGTATTTAAAAATGTTTTATACACATGCTAGCATACTGTGTACTCTTGTTCTGCCAAGTGCTTTGTTCACTGGGAGATCACTCACCAGTGCACATGGAGCTGCCTCATAGCTGCATTTTATTCCGTCATATAATTCCGTCATCATTTACGTGACCAGTCTCCTACTGATGGATATTGTCTCCCAACCTTTTACTCCTGTAATCAGTGTTGGAGTGAATACCCTTGTCTATATGTTATCTGTGCGTTGTGTCTGTATCTGAAGAGTAAACTCCTAGCAGACAAATAATGAGGTCAAAGAGTTTGGACATTTGAAATTTTGATAGCTGTAGCCGTATTATCTTCTAATGTATACTTCCCTGAAACTGTGGGGGTGCCTATTTCCACGTGCCCCCCAACACAGAGCACTATCGAAGTTTTGCTCTTTGCCAGTCTGATAGGAAACATGAATTTGCATCTCTTCTAATGTGATTAAAGTTGAGCACATTTTCATATATTTAAGAGCCATTTTATTTTTCTTTCTGTGAACTCGATTCATTTCCTGTGCCTATTTTTCTATTGGTGTTTTTCCTGTTCATTTGTAAAAGCTCTTTACTTATTTATTTTTAAATATTTATTTATTTTTGAGGAGACAGACAGAGCGTGAGCAGGGGAGGGGTAGAGAGAGAGGGAGACACAGAATCTGAAGTAGGCTCTAGGCTCTGAGCCCCATGTGGGGCTCGAACTCAGCAAAATCATGGCCTGAGCTGATGTTGGACACTCAACTGAGTGAGCCACCCAGGTCCCAAAGCTCTTTATTTTTTAAGTTATATGTATGCTTTTATTAAAGTTAGACATGCAAATAATATAAAAGGTCCCACTGTACTATAATAGTACAGGAAGAAGTAATTCCTGACCCAATCTGGCATCCTGATAGTCCAGAGACCACCACCTCTCAATTTGTGTCTAGGGCTGGTCTATAGAACAGCTTTCTTGGGCAGAGAGGGGGCGATCAGTTGGTGCACATACCCCAGACCCCAGTGACTATCCTGGAGGGCTAAAAATCACACTAGAAACATTAAAGTTCCCCTGGCACTTTGATCAGTTTCTCTGGGGAAGAGCACTTATCTTCAGGTCTTGGGATATAAGCCAGCTGCCCGGGTTTGTGTGTGTGTGTTTGGGGGTGGGGGGAAGTCAGGTGGGACAGCTGTCTAGTGCACACGGAATCCCTCTATTTTCAGTGTTCCTCTCACACTCGTTGCCTCTGAGCCCAGGCTACTCAGGTTGAATGACTCTCACTCTTTGTGGTCTCACTGGAGAATTTTCTAAAATGCTGGTTTTTGTGCCTTTTTGGTCAACCCACTCTATCCTCTTCCATCTTCTAGAATTTGTTTAAATCTCTCATTATTTGGTTACATCCATCCTCTTCCTTCTTTATTTTATTGTCCTGGGCTTCTTTCCTTCTGAACATTTCTACTTTTATCTTAAGATTTCAGGAAGGGGGCAAGAGAATATGTCTAATCTACCACCCACATGGAGAAAGTTGCTCATATCTGAATTTTCACTTTATCTCCCATTTGTTCTCCTCCGCCCTGTGAGCTTACCCCTCTTCATCTCCACTTTGAACATTTGTATCTCGTCTTTAAGCTCTTTTTAAAGACAAGTCATGTCATCTATCATTTCTCTAAGGCTGAAGAAAACTACATTTATACTTTCCGTCTTCCTTTTATAGGTTCCCTTGCAGTAGGTTTTTCTTCTGCCTCTCCCTTTTATTTCTCTACGCAAAGATCTTATCTGGTGTTTTCCCAGCTCAGGCTTGAAGGAAACCACTGATGAACTGGTGGGGAGGGGAGGTGGTTGTGTAGTTTACAGCCACCAATCAGGCACTGTCTGCAACCCTCTCACTAAACAGCAATGTCCCCCGTTTCCTTCCAAGATCCTTCTCCCTGAGCAAGGCTCAGGGCAGATCTCCTTCAGCAACGGGCTCCCTCTTCTGAGATCTCAGGATTGCTGCCTGCCCTCCCTGCCTCCTTTTTACCTCTTCTTCGTTAGCTGTCTTCCCAGACTGGGAGGCTGGACACAGCGGTGTGTAGGTCTGGTTCCTCCTTCCCTCCTTCCCTACAGCTCTGCAGTGCTGCCGGCCACATGGCCCAGCCATTTCCACCAGTGTCCGCATGCTCAGCAAGGGATCCAACGGTGGTCTTTTTTATTTTTAAATTTATTTATTTATTTTGAGATAGAGAAAGAGTGTGTGAGTAGGAGAAGGGCCGAGGAGGAGAGAAGGTGAGAGGGTGAGTGGGTGAGAGGGTGAAAGGGAGATAGAGAGAGAGGGAGAGGGAAAGAGAGAATCCTAGGAACCATGAGATCATGACTTGCACTGAAATCAAGAGTTGGATGCTCAGCTGACTGGGCCACCCGGGGGCCCTGCACAGGGTCCTGGAGGGATGTTTCGAGAACACTGCATCCTGCATCACACTGCGGTGGCTCAGCAAGCACACAGCCTCCTCCCTCAGCCCAGTTCAGATTTCTTAGTATCTGGAGATGGGCGCGCTGGTTTAGGGACTGGGTTTTAGCTATTTCCTTGTTGCCTACAGTACAAAACTTTGCTTTAGAGAAGTAGAATTAAAAGGTTTCTATTATCATTAGTGGGAAGTCACTATTTTCTAAAGATTACAATGGGCAAAAATTAAAGGTTATCATAACGAGCCAAAGTTCTTATGTCATTAATAATAGTGGGGTGAGGGGCACCTAGGTGGCTCAGTTAGTTAAGTGTCCAACTCTTAGTTTCGGATCAGATCATGATTTCATGATTCATGAGTTTGAGCCCTGCACTGGGCTCTGCACTGACATCAATGAAGCCTGCCTGGGATTCTCTTTCTCCCTTTCTCTGCTTCTCTCTCTCCTCCATGATCTCTCTCTCTTTCTCGCTCTAGAAAATAAATAAATAATCATTTAAAAAACCATAGTTGAGGGGCCCCTGGGTGGCTCAGTCAGTTAAGCATCTGACTGGTACAGGTCATGATCTCACCACTGGTGAGTTTGAGCCCTGTGTTGGGCTCTGTGCTGACAGCTCAGAACCTGGAACCTGCTTCAGATTCTGTGTCTCCTTCTCTCTCTGCCCCTCCCCAGCTTGTGCTCTGTCTGTCTACTGCTCTCTCACACATATAAATAAACATTAAAAAATTAAAAAAAATAGTTGAGTGATACTGGAATTTATGACATATAAATTTTCTGTAATCTTTCCTCTTCGTTTCTTAAATTCTTCCTCTCTGTCTGGTCTGAAACGAGAGAGCAGGCTGACATTTTCCTCTTCCTTTGTCACACACACAACTCTCCTAGGAGCTTGTTAGGACAGCACTCTGTCAACTTACCTCCAGAGTTAATGGCAGCGGAGATTTATTGGCCTCGCAGATAAGGAAGGGTCCACTTGTGGAGAGCAACACATGCACAGGCAGGGTGGAGACGTTCTTCATGACCAAGGGCTTGTAAGCAGGTTCCAGCACAGTGTTTGGCTTCTGCAAAAGGGGAAAAAGGGGAAACCAAATTATGATAAACATAATAAGCCTTTAGCAACCAAAGTCTCCTCGTCATTGTTAACAGCAGAATCAGCCTTCCTCACCACTCCTCACTCTCTGTCTCTCTGTCTTCCCCCTACCCTTGCACAGACTTAGATAAATCATTTGGAATTTATGGTGGACTACTGAAAAGTGATCCTACATAAGTCAGAAAACACAGATTAGATTTATTACTCTCTTGTTGCCAGGTTAAAAACACCTATACCAGCCGTGCCTCTGGATAGTACTATTTCTATAGAAGTTTCCAGGGTCATAAACAAAATATAATAATTAGTGATATCTAATGGAAGGACCCATGCATCATTATAATGAACAAAACATTATTTTCCTTATATGATATTTTTTCAATGCTAAAATATCCAATTTGCAAAAATATATACATTTGTAATTATTGTTTTATTGACAAAATGCTCATAACTATTTTTGTAAGTTTTTCCTGATAACACTGGGATAGTTGATGTAGAATCATCTTTCCACTTTCTTAGATACATCAAATTTCATTTTTCAACTGAAGACAGCATCAGAAATGGATGTTAACCTGAAAATTTCTGGTCAGACTGAATTTTTCTCATTCTGGTGCTGGAGTCCACATTATTTCTTGTGTGCTTTGAAAAGGGGGTCCTTTGGGATCCGCAGGAGGTAACCCAAAGCCTCAGTCTGTGGCTTCCCAACAACAGCTCCCTCCATTCATTCCCTGGCTCTTCCCACAACTCTGGCCTGTTTACCCCAGGCCTCACTGTCTCAATTTGCTTTTTCTCCTTATTCCAATTGCAATTAAACCCTTCTGATTCTATATTTTGGTCTGACTCTGTCTCTGCTTCTTTATTCATCATAATCTTCCTTCTACTGTGGTTCCTGGCTCCCCTGGCTCTGAGGAGCTTGGGTAACCAGTGCCCATTGTGTCTTTATTGGCTTAGGCTGCTACAACAAGTATCAATGGATGTCGGGAAGTCCAAGATCAAGGTGCCAGCAGATCCAGTGTCTGGCTTTAGATGTCTATCTTCTAACTGGAAGCTCACATGCCTGAGAGGGAGACCATCTCTCACGTCTCCACTTTTCAGGGCACTAATCCCATTCTTGAGGGCTCTACCTTCATGACCTAATCATCCTCCCAAAGGCCCCACCTCCAGCATCATCACTTTGGGGATTAGGGCTTCAACAAATGAATTTGGGAAAGACACAAACATTCAGTCCTTAACAGTCAGCTCAAGCTTCCTTCCTCAGTTGTACTTCACTAGATCCCTGTGCACTCCCAGAGTTCTTTGAGGGGCTCAGTCTGGCACCCACCATGAGATGCCAGGCATTGCTTCCCTCCTCCTAACATGGCAACAGTTACCAAATTCACCTTGTATTTGCAGATGACATACATTTCATGAGAGGGATGACGCAGCACTTTTGGGCCATACAAAGCTGTCCACACAGTGACCTTCCCCCTGGTCACTGTGCCACTATAGGAAGCTTTGAAGATGCCATAGTTGGTTGGTTTTGGCAAGATGCCATTTAGAGGTTAGTGAGGAGGAGAAGCTGATGCACACAGAGCCATTCTATTTTAAAATGACCCCTTCTCTCTGGGTTGTTTGTCTCCCCAAATATCAGGAGATAGGATTTGCTGGTGGACTTCATGAAGCAAACTGGCTGCTATTTTCAGTTGACCTTTTCAATTCCCCAGAGATGTAGTTTCATCCGTGTGGCTTAGGAATGGCATCGTAGTTATAAAGTAGATCAAATATGAGGAAATTGTTATAAAAAATTCTTCCCATAGGCGGGGCTGGTGTCATTACAGTCTAATGTACTAACTCAGATATGGTGCCTTGAGCCCAAAACGAGACAGGACAGATAATTGGGTGTTATGTAATTAAATCAGAACACCAACACCAACAGGCCTCTTGAGCATGCTGGGTAATAAAGTTGCATTTCTTCATTGTTTCTGATGTGGCTTAAATATGAGCAGGAAATAAACAATGAAAAATAGAGTAGTTGGAGAGATTTCATAATTATAATATTTGGGGAGGGATGAGAAAAGTACAAAAACAAATGAACATGGAGTTGTGACAATTCATTTTTTAATTCAATCAGTTGCTGCCATATATAAAATATTTGCCCTTTTATTTTAGCGATAAACTCAAACAGAGATTTAAGCAAGAATATGTTAAAAAAAACAACCCAAGGCTTAAGGACATAAAAAGAAGAAAAGGAACACTATGTACACATTTTTATGGGTGTTTATGGACTTTAAAAAATCTAATCAGAAACCAGGCTGCATATTTAACACACACAGCAATGTCTTGGATAGAACAGCTAGTCAATAAATACGCACTGAATTTTCTCTGAATAGCCAAGTTTAGAGGAAACACGATGCCACCAAATTTGGTGCAGCTGTTGCCAATAAATATCTTTTCTGATGACTTAAAAAAAGGAAGAATTTAAAACTGCAATGAAAACTTAGTACCTCTGGCAGAAACTCCCGCAGTATCTCCTTGTTCTATGTCTTATGAGGCTTGCTACAGGTGGTTTACCGTCCTGCAGCTGAAAACTTATTCTACTTCTTCAGTGTCTGCTTTCTGCTCTAGTCCATTAAGCCAGGGTTTTGCTGTGCCTTTGCGGCCTAATATAATGTACGTGCTCAAAAATTATCTGTTACTCATCTCCTAGCAGAGCACTTTATCCATAGTGGGTGTTCAGTAGATATTTGCTTAATATTAACACAATATAATGGAATCCACTACCAGAATAAATGGTCTTGAACACTCTCCCGCAAGCCTCCAAGTAATGAAAGGAATCCTGGTTGACTGCCCCATAATCAGTTAGGTGCTGCCAGGTTTAGTCCATTTGTATGACACCATGTCAGGACTTAGCTTTGGTTATGTACATCCCAGAGTATGGAACAATGGCTTACTTATTACCCAGTTTTCCCAGTTGGCTTGAGATTCATCTGGGAGGGACTATTCTTCCTGCTATATCCCTCGCACTCAACACAGTGTGTGGGACAGGGTAGGCCTTGATAAATTATTCCACTCCACAGCCAGTGTCACTATTTCATTGAATATCTGATCATATAATTCCCTCCCTCCCTAAAGCCCTCTAGTGGTCACCCGGAACAAAACCCAAAATCCAGACACGCCAAGCTCCTCCGGCCTCTGCCCATTTCTCTAGATGGAGCTCGTGTCACTCTGGGCATGTTCTCTAAGGTGGCCTTTCAGTTCTTCATATTCACCAAGCTCTTTCCTAACTTGGGCTCTTCATATGCGCAGTTCCCTCTGCCTACTGATTCTCTGCTCATCCTTCATCACCAGACTAACGTCTATTTCTCCTTCAAGTCTCAAGTCTAGGCATTTGCTGACAGAAGCTGTCTATGACCACACGTACAAATATGGCCATGTCTCCGAGACATGTTTTCGTAGCGCCTTATACCTTGTCTTCACAGCACTGTTTAGAATTGAATCTTAAACAACTCAATTGTATTAATTTGTTTGCAGTCTGTAACCTTGACCAGTCTCTAGCTTTGACAATGTCAGGCTGGTTCATCAGATTTCCAGCACCAATACCATCCTTAACTCAAAAGAGGCATTCTCTGCCTATCTATTTTGGATGGTACATAATTCTAGGATCGAAGTCTGCCGAGGAGTAGGTCAAGCTCTGCTGTGATGTCTCCCTCGCTTCCTCATCGTCCTGCACTCCCGCCCTGAACAGCAGCCCTTCCTCTGTCCTCTGCTTCCTCCGTGTAGTGCTTGTCCTTAAATTAAAGAGCATGAATCAAAGAGTTTGGGTTGATTATTCTCAAGCCATGTTAGGTGATCTGCACGATAGTTTCACTTGCATCTCTGTTCCCTCACATGTACGACAGGATGATAGCAGAGCCCATTGCACAGACTGTTGTAAGGAAACAGCTGGGAAAATGTAGGTGAGGGACACAGCCTGACACCGGCACCTACAGACCGAGTGGCAGCATTTCTTACTGATGATTATAATTATCAATAATTCTACTCTAAGCTTTACTATTTCTATGCTGTGATGTTTATTTCACCTAGTTAAAATAAAAGGATCAACTAAAGTGAATTTTCAGCACACTAGAATATGCCTTCATTGACTTTGGTCTTACGTATCAGGAACAATGCAAGTAGAATTTCCATAACAATTCATATTTCAAAGGAATGTAGGTTTAGATTCAGAAGTTTTAGCTGAATGTGTACTGGGTTTCTGAAGCTTAGGAAACATTGGCTGGGTGGGGGTGTAACAGGCTTCCGATTAATTTAGCTCCCAAAATGAGAGTGTGAACATGCTGACCCCTACTTAGGGCGCCCGCCCCAGGCAGCAAGCCGCACTGACCTTCTCCAGGCAGTATCGGAGCTGCTTCGTGGAGAGTTGGATAAGCGGTGCTATAAACTCACAGATGATATTCACAGTCATCAGTAAGCTCTTCCCCTTCTGTGCCCCGATGATGGAGTGGCACACCAGCTTTTCTCTGACTCTCTGTAGATGAGACACACAAATGCTTTTGGAATATCCATAGCTCATAAAACTTAATTCCCAGCAATCAGCAAGCTGATTCTCAACTACCTGCCTGGTGACACCAGGGAAGAGCATATTTTTCTCAACAGTGAATTTCAGGGATTGCTCTCTGTCACACAATTAAAGTATGGTTGGTTGAATATGTCCTGGATGGATCCTGTGTTTGTTTCTGACTGTTCCTGAGGACACAATCAATTTACATTCAGTTCAGCCACTATATACATATATATTACAGGAAAATGTATTATGCATCAGGACTGTTAGAAACTGGACATACAAAACAGTCCTTACTGGGCTCATAGTTCTGGTAGATCTATGACTTCTTATCAAGCTAGGCAGGAACTATGGCTAGAAAAATTTTGCCTTTCATGCTTGAATATTTAAAAATCATTCTGTAGATTCTCCCAACAAACAAGAGTTCAGGCCTGGATGGCTTTCTAGGAGAGTTCTATCAAACTTTAAAGAAGAATTAACACCTATTCTTTTGAAACTGTTCCAAAAAATAGAAATGGAAGGAATACTTCCAAACTCATTCTATGAGGCCAGCATTACTTGATTCCAAAACCAGACAAAGACCCCAATAAAAGGAGAACGACAGACCAATTTATCTGATGAACATGGGTGCAAAAATTCTCAACCAGAAACTAGCCAACTGGATCCAACAATACATTAAAAGAATTATTCCTCATGATTAAGTGCGATTTATTCCTAGCATGCAGGACTGTTTCAATATCCACAACTCAATCAATGTGCTACATAACATTAATAAAAGAAAGGACAAGAACCACATGATCCTCTCAATAGATGCAGAGAAAGCATTTGACAATATACAGCAATATTTCTTGATAAAAACCCTCATGAAAATAGGGATAGAAGGATCATACCTAAAGATCATGAAAACTACATATGAAAGGCTCACTGCTAATATCATCCTCAATGGGGAAGAAGAGAGAGCTTTCCCTCTAAGGTCAGGGACAGGACAAGAATGTCCATTCTCACCACTGTTGTTAAACATAGTATTGGAAGTCCTAGCCTCAGCAATCAGACAACACAGAGAAATAAAAGGCATCGAAATCAGTAAGGAAGAAATCAAACTTCCACTCTTCACAGATAACATGATACTCTATGTGGAAAACCCAAAAGACTCCACCAAAAAATTGCTAGAACTAATCCATGAATTCAACAGTCACAGGATATAAAATCAATGTACAAAAATCGGTTGCATTTCTATACACCAACAATGAAGCAGCAGAAAGAGAAATCAAGGAATCAATCCCATTTACAAATACACCAGAAACCATGAAATACATAGGAAAAACCCAACCAAAAAGGTGAAAAATCTATACACTGAAAACTATAGAAAACTTATGAGAGAAGTTGAAGAAGATACACACACAAAAAATGGAAAAACATTCCATGCTCATGGATTTGGAAAAACAAATATTGTTAAAACATCGATCGTACCCAAAGCAAGCTATGTATTCAATGCAATCTCTATCAAAATAATACCAGCATTCTTTGCAGAGCTAGAACAAACAATTCTAAAATTTGTATAGAATCAGAAGAGACCCTGAATAGCCAAAGAAATCCTGAAAAAGAAAATCAAAGCTGGAGGCATCACAATTCTGGACTTTAAGCTGTATTACAAAACAGATACATAGACCAATGGAATAGAATAGAGAACCAAGAAATGAACCCACAAACTTATGGTCAACTAATTTTTCACAAAGCAGGAAAGAATATCCAATGGAAAAAAGACAGTCTCTTCAGCAAATGGTGTTGGGAAAACTGGACAGTGACATGCAGAAAAATGAACCTGGACCACTTTCTTACAGTATACTCAAAATCAAACTCAAAATGGATGAGAGACCTAAACTTAAGACAGGAAGCCACCAAAACCCTAGAGGAGAAAACAGGCAACAACCTCTTTGATCTTGGCTGCAGCAACTTCTTACTTGACATGCCTCTGGAGGCAAAGCAAACAAAAGCAAAAATGAATGACTGGGATCTCATCAAGATAAAAGGCTCTGCACAGTGAAGGAAACAATCAGCAAAACTGAAAGGCAACCAATGGAATGAAAGAAGATATTTGCAAATGATATGTCAGATAAAGGGTTAGTATCCAAAATCTATAAAGAACTTATCAAACTCAACACCCCAAAAACAAATAATCCAGTGAAGAAATGGGCAGAAGACATGAATAGACACTTTTCCAAAGAAGACAACCAGATGGCTAATAGACACATGAAAAAATGCTCAACATCACTCACCACTAGGCATCACTAGGGAAATCACAATATGATACCATCTCACACCTGTCAGAATGGCTAAAATTAACACCTCGGGCAACAAGAGATGTTGGTGAGCATGCAGAGAAAGAGGAACCCTTTTGCACTGCTGGTGGTAATGCAAACTGGTGCAGCCACTCTGGAAAACAGTATGGAGATTCCTCAAACAATTAAAAATAGAACTACCCTACTATCCAGAAGTTGCACTACTAGGTATTTATCTAAAGGATACAGGAGTGCTGATTCAGAGGGGCACATGCACCCTAATGTTTATAGCAGCACTATTGACAATAGCCAACATATGGAAAAAGCCCAAATCTCCATCAGGTGATGAATGGATAAAGAAGATGTGGCATATATATATGTATATATATATACACACTCACACACACATACATACAATGGATATTACTCGGTGATCAAAAAGAATGAAATCTTGCCATTTGCAACAACATGGATGTAACTAGAGTATATTATAGTAAGTGAAATAAGTCAGTTAGATAAAGACAAATATCATATGATTTCACACATATGTGGAATTTAAGATACAAAACAGACGACCATAAGGAAAGGGAAGCAAAAATAACATAAAAACAGAGAGGGGAAATAAGCCATAGGAGACTCTTAAATACAGAGAACAAACTGAGGGTTGCTAGCAGGGTGTTGGGTCAGGGTCAGGGTTAAATGGGTGATGGGTATTTAGGGGGACCCTTATTGGGATGAGTATTAGGTGTTATATGTAAGTGATGAATCACTAAATTCTATTCCTGAGATCTTTATTAAAATAAACAAATAAATAAACTATTAAAATCCTTAAAAAAATAAAAACCATGCTGTAGAAACCAATACTTCTCTAGATCCAAGAGGCCCAGATGTTTATAAAGTAGAAAGGACCTAGAGTGACGTTACATCAGAATAGCTTACATTGAAGAGTATTCAGGTTTTGGATGTTAATGAACTCAAGTCTCTTCTCAATTATGTACTACAACATGGAAGAACATTCAGGGAAGTGTTTAGCAAATCTTAAACTGAATTTAGAATCCCAGCTGCTCAGATTTAATGCCTTTAAAAATATGATCAGCTCCTGGTAACAGCATTGTAAATGTGCTCCTGTGACAGGCTGTCAATGTCCTGAGTTGAGGGGCTGCATTCTATCCATCTTTGCATTCTTACTGCCTAGCATGGTGTTCATCCTGTGGTATACACTCAGTAAAAGTTGGCTGACTCCCCAAATGACAGAAAGAAAGAGCACATGAGGTACTCCCATGATGGGAAGTGACCTTTCCACTTTCGTTTTTGCACTGAGGATAGGTTTTACCTGAATATGCGCTGTGAAGAAACACTGCAAATGAAATCAACTGAACCTGTGACCCTAGGGACCTGAGCCGTGGGAGAGCTTTCCCATCTTGTCTGCTGGGAGACAAATTTCTATTGTTTCCTATCTCCTGAGGAAAAATTCAGTGCCGCCTCCAAATTTAGTGACCCCAATAGGAGCACAAGCATGATCATTTTTCATCCATAAAGTCTGCACTTGCGAGGTAGAAGAGGCTCATAAGTGATTTAGGAAGTTACTTTTGTGCTTTTGCTGTTTTCCAATTTCCATGAGGGAACAGGAATAAATAAACACATGATTTGGAGCTGCTTAAACGTTTAAAGCAGAAAGGTGCTAATATAAATATGAGCAGGACATCTAAGTTGCTGAAGATAACTCAGCTTTTTAATTGATACATAACAAGATGATGATTGTAAATAGGAAGCTGTCATGTTGAGAGATAGTGTCCCAACACCTGGATAGGAAAGGCGACAGTGTCTATAAAAACATTGTTTTTGAATAAATATGAAACCAATATTGTTATGCGTTAAGAAGGGGGTTGGCTCTGGGTGAATGCTGGATGTCCTTCTGACCCTGGGGATGAGAACCTACTTTAAATGGTATTTTAGGGTTGGGTTCATGGTGGCTGTAAAAACAAACAGAAAACTGAGCAAAGCCAAACCCTGGAAGCAATGAGTGCTACCATGGTAACTCAGTGCTGTGTGAAAACCTTGAAAAACGGTATCCTTTCTTCAGATAAATGTCAAGGGACTCTCCTAAGAAATAGAGCAAAGATTTATTTAGGAGAAAAACGGCTTCTAACTGTGCTGTCCTCTTACCCCGGCAGTAGCAGAATAGCCTTCAAGTATCACATCGATCGTCTGGTCTGGGTACAACTCCATTCTGACAGGGTGGATCTGAAACACAGGGCTCTGGGGAGCCCCAGGCTCCTGGAAGTGCTGGGGTTGGGACTGGCTTTTAGCAAGTCCCTTCTTAGCCAGGCCTTTCTTGCTCAGCTTGTTCTGGGGATGGAAATCTTCATTCATCCAGAACAGCTGTTGGACCCGACGTCCCTTGTTGGTCAACTTGAAGTGGTAATAATAGGTATCCAGGCTGGAAAAGAGGAGGCAGGGATTGAGAGGGCTCAGCTTTGAGGTGTTCTGTTCAGCTCCACACCCTTGGGATTTTCTCCTCTGAAAAGTATTTACAAGGTGAATAATGAAATAGACTTTATTTTTAAAAATTTAGGAAGGCTACATCATTATGCTATGAGGAGCTACCACAGTAAGGGGACCAAGGTAGTATCTATTCACGGAGTCCACAGACTGGAGTCCAGCACCAGGGATTGGTCCCTGAGTTTCCATCAGCTGGGAAGGGCTATATGAACACAGATATGGTACATGTGAAAATCATTCTAATTTATAAGAAATGGTTCTGAGGAGTGAAAGGAAAGCAAAATACGTAGTGGAAGAGAAATATATCTCAAACTGTGTTGAGTAAATTTCTACTGACTGAGCGAAATCTCTTGTGATGAGCTCAGCTTGAAGGGAACTTGGAAGAGAAGCCACACATCCTCCGAGCCTGACCAAAGCTTAAGGGGCTGTACCATGGGCCAGAACATCACCCTGATTGGTTATTTTTCTCAGGGGAGTGCTTTAAAAATGCTATTTCATTCATCAAGTCATTTGTTCATTCATTCATCTATTCCATGAACATTTATTAAGAACCTCTTGGTTGGCTCTTTGCAAGACATTGGGATTTCTGAGATCTTGGACATGGCTTAAACATGGTTTTGTTTGGAATTAAAAAAACTGATTTATAAGTTTACTGAAATTATTTTTTTCAGGGAGAAAAATCATGTCAGGACTGTTTTTTAATTTTAAAATTTTATTATGCTTTGAGATTTCATTCCCTCTATTCCTCATGAGAAAAAGCATCATGTTCTAATAAGTAAATTGAATAATAAATAATAAATAAATAAAAAGGAATATTTGCTAATTGTCAGGTATAACCATTTCTATCTAAATATGTATTCACAGAGCATGCTTACTGGAGTAGTTTGACTTCATGGCTAATTCCAGGCTTTGGGGAAATAAGAAATATAATAATAAATAGTATAAATATATAAATAATAAATATAATATATAATATAAATAATATAAACTGTAGGCAGTGTCTGTCACTTGTACACAGTATATATTTCAGTTGTCACAGCAATACAGTAATAATAAGTATGTTTACTCTCATTTAATAAAGAAATAGAAGCTATGAAAATTTAAGGGAGTTGCCCAAAAATATGCACTCAGAAAAGGTGGCATATGGGTATTTCTTCAGACCCTTTGATAGAAAGGTTGACAAACTTTTTCCATAAAGAGATGAATAATAAATACTTAAGACTTCTTGGCTCACATGGTCTGTCACAACAACTCAACTTTTCATTGTAGTGTGAAAGAAGCTGTAGAAAATGAATGTATGTATAGGAATGGGCATGGCTGTGTTCCAATAAAACTTTATTTATAGAAAAAGGCAGTGGGCTGCAGTATGCCCACCCCTGCTTTTGACCATTCTTCTGGAGATTGCTGGCAACATGATTTTATCAAAAAGAATAACTACAGGGCTTAGCCAGAGGAGAAACTGGCAGTTAAAAGCTGCAGTTTGCTGCTACATTCATAGGAAACTATTAGCTAGGCAAGTGTCAGAATATCCTCTGGGGCTTTCTGACACTATTTGTAGACCAAGGAGAACATATAATTAAGTCTGGCAAGCAGTACATTGTTTTCCATAATTATATTTGAGTGCACTTAACAAAGAAATTTGGAAATAGAAGCATGGTATGCGATGACAAAATGCCCTAGCTTATGGCCAACAGATGGGTGGAGAGGAGCATTTTTATATCTAGTCGACACAAAAACTGTAATTGGATGTTTCTCTGAAAACATATGCAATTCAACTCTCTGACTTGCCTGTTACTTAATTCCTATTCGTTAATGTATTTTCAAGCAAGTGTCATGTGTTGTATTTGGAGCAGAGGAAAGGAGGTGCGGATGCGCTTTTGGGGAGGGCTCCTAACTGGTTTTGCCAGTTACGTCCTCTCTAAGCATAGTGTCCATCTTGGTTTCTGGGCCTGTTACACGACAAGGCAGGAGCACCCCTTTGAGACCTGCTCACAGGACTGCAACAGACAGGCCAACTTCAACTGGCTCCAAGAATCAACGAGTGGCAGCCATGTGACTCCACTGAGGAACCATGGATAAACCCCCATGTATCTCCTCCACTGTTAGCATTCAAACCTCATAACGTTTAGAGACACACATTTAGACTGTTCTGCTCAGAGATGTCTATACTGTACTACCTTTTATTTAAATATTGAGATTCTGTAGCTTTTCAGGAGGAGCCAATTGCAGCCGTCTCAGTTGTTGGTGCTTTGGGTGGGGAGATGAGCAGAAGACATGAAGAGGAAAAACTGACTGGCCTTGCAATACCTGATAACATACACTTGCAATAAGTTTTCAACCTTCCTACTTATACTGTACTTAGGTCGCCGCCCAGTTATATCTGTATTTTCCACATTCATGGAGAGGAATTAGCAATGTGTTGGATGGGATTAAAGATGAGGAATCATGGTTGAGATACTAAATTTGTCACAAAGAAACCATTATGTAAGAGAAAAATGTCTTCTCTGGTGTAGAGGGACACAGCTTGGAGAACGCAACCATGCTGTGGCTAGGAAATGTCTTCTTGTCACTGACGTACCCATTTGGAGGGAGAAAGTGAAGATAGGAAAAGGGAGAGGGGCTGAAGATGTTAGTTCTATTTACTGAAAGTAATTTTTCAAAGTAGAGGTGATGCTCAGTTTATGAAACAAATGTGGTATCTACAAGAATCATTCCAGGATATTTCCCTACCTGAAATGTGCTCCCAAATTGAGTTCTGGAGCAAAGGGTTTATCTGAAACAATGGTGGAACCAACTCCTGAAGCCTGGACAGGAATCTGGTAGGTGTTGCTATTTTCTATACTCAAAATGACTGTGTCTTTGAATGTCACTATGTCATTCAGGTTGGCCGTCAGTGTCAGTTGAAAATCAGTTTCCGGGGGAACCATGCCTTCACTGGGTTCAATCGTCCAAAGTGATTTTTTGTGTGCCTGAAACACAAGAGTACAAGTTAACAGTGAAGATATTCTTGGCTTTTCATTCTGCACATGTCAAAGCCCTCTATACTTCAAATGACTGGCACTGCAGAACTGAACATCAGAGACAAACATTATTTTTTTGAATCAAAGCAGCTGGGTGTTTGTTGGCTTTTCTTTTTTTTCAAAAAGCAATGTGATTCTGAGGAGCAAACCTACAATTCTACTTTTGAATGCTCTGTGAAGATTCTTTACATCTCTTTCTCAGGATGACAGTCCAGTTCCCTAACAAGCTTATACTAATTATCTGCTCTAATCTCCAAATTCTGAGATACCAACAGAAGGTACAACATCCTTCCTGAAATTTGTAATTTATAAAGCAAATGTTTTTTCAAGTGTAAAACGTCTATGATGTTATAGTGAGGATAAACACCTTTCATTAACAGACACAATGTAGGAAGTCATCTTGATTTATATTATTTCACAATAATCAGTGGAATTTTATTTGCTAAAATTTCAAACCTATTTTGAAATATGTGACAGGACTAAATGATGGAGTTGGAAGTGATGCCCACTAATCCATTTCCTTTAACCACGTAGACCCTCATAGCTCATTCTTTCCTCCCTAAGGTCTTTTTTGGCCAAACAATACCTCTCAACAAAGCCTGCCCTGCCCATCACATTTTTAATTGCAAACCTTCCCCCAGGACTCTTGATCCCCTTTACTCTGTTCTATATTTTTCTCTTAGCACTTACCATCTTCTAACTTAGTATACAATTGACTTATTTATCATGCTTGTTTGTCTCCTTCCACTAGGATATATACATATGTGCTTTCCGCAGACAGGATGTTTGTTTTTTGTTCTTGTTTGTGTTCGTTGATAAATCCCCAGCACCTGCAACTATGCCTTGTACATAGTAGGTGCTTAATAAATATTTGATAAACGAATTAATGTATCTGCCTTTGATGTTAGAAAATTCAATTCTCATCTAAGATAACTTACCCCAGATTTTAACCCCTCAAATTGTTAAATATCTCTTCATTATGTTAAGTAGAGATATACTTTTTTGGTACCTTCCACAACATTGGTATTTGGCCCACACCCTCGGAGCCAAATAGAATAAACTGAAGCTCCCTCTTTACCTAACATCCCGACTTTAGAAGCACAATCAGGCTCCAAAGTTAACATTTTGGTTAAGGTGTCAAGTCATAAAAAAAATGACTAATGCTGTAAGCATCTTATTTAATCTAAAAATATAAATTCTGCTTCCTTGATGGTTGGTAATTTATCTGTTTTATCAAGCTGCTTTCAAGATTTTCTCCTTGTATTTAACTGTGTGTAGGGCAGGTTCCCCGTGTGGTATGTAGTTTATTTGCATATCCTTCTTGGAATTTGCTACTTTTCTAGAATCTGTGGTTTGAGATGTCTTATTTCCGTAAACTTCTCAGCCATTATCTGTTTAAATATTGTTTCTGCCTCATTGTCTTTCTCTTATATTTGTATGTATGTGGCTTTTCTAATGTGTCCTCACTGTCTCTGTAGACTCCCATCTGCATTTTCCATTGTTTTGCCCTTTGTGCTTCATTTTTTATTTGTTCTGAGCTATCTGCCAGTTCACTAATTCTTTCTTCAGCTGTGTTCAAGTCACTTTTAAACACACCTATAATGTTCTTGCTTTCACATGTAAACAACAAAAGTGTGAGTCAGAAGAGGCTCGGGTGAAGGTGCTTCAGGGGCACCTGAAGAATAAGACGCTTCTCCAGAGCAGAGGATGTTGGAAACCTTTGTGACATGCTTAACTCGCAGCATCTCAACCGCCCTAGATAACGACAGCCAGCTGACCAAGAAGAGAAGAAAGAGGATGGAGAGTCACATGCTGGAACTTCATCTACCAACCCTGGACATGCTCCACATCGCTTCTGCTACTTCTGCTGTCCACAACTCAGTCAGGCAGCCACCTTAACTGCAAACAAGGCTGAGAAATGTCATCTGGCTCTGAGTCTAAGAGTAAAAGGGAATGGGTGTGGTGAACTGCCAGCTACTTGCTGTTAAAGCTACCCTGATGGTTAAGTCTAGTGCCACACCCTTAAGTCTTCCCCAGCTTCCTTGGATCTCAGATTTTGGAAGGTGAAGAACTTACTCCATCAGAACACAGAAGTGGGCACATAACTTGGCAATTCAATTCCTATCGGGATTGTAGGCCTAGAGTTAATATCTACCTGTTGTTAGAACAAATGGAAAGGCAGCTAGAAGAGAAACTAAGAAAGTTCTAGGCCAGATAATCTCAGCTGTTGGCCCTTCTTCCAAAATTAGTGGCCTGGGACCAGTTTACATAGTTTTACTCATTTATGAGACCCAGCTTGCAATTAAAACACAAATCACTGCCGTTTTTCTTCTTTTATCAAAAAGCAAATACCTTTCAGAAGAGGGTTCTGTCAATGTCATCTCTCCCATTACAACCATTTTCCTCCCCTAGCCAGTAGCACAGATCAGTCCTCTGTTCACAATGAAGATAGGGTGTCACCAGCATAAGTGCTGTTTCAGGTCAGGGGACATTAGTTTTCAATGGATGGGTACTATTTCTATTCTGATTTCTGCTGACAGAGGTTGGCTGCTCTGGCAAGAAGACATGAAGTTGCTGTCCAGGGCTAAATGAGTTTTCTTTTTGATGAAGATTATTAATCAATGTTTGGCATAAAACCAGGCAGCAAAGTATATCATAGAATCCATGAACAAGGCACACTAAAACACCAGCTGCTAAGGTACTGCACTGTCCTCACCCAAGGTCAACCTTTAACCTGCTTTAACACCCCTGTGTCTCTTTGCTATTTGACTTTTGGGGGATGTCTTTTGCTACTAGGAAGGAATTGGAATATGTGACATTTTCTGTTATTAGATGACAAATTTGACGGAAAAGGAGTGGATGAATGATAATCAGCATAGCTATGGAGGACATTCTATAACCTTTCAAAACTACAATATAGTAAGACAACAAATGATGGAAGTGGGTTAGGAAGGGGGCCTCTGAAGGAAAAGGAATGTGGGTTTGAGTCCCAGCTCCACTGTGTTCTGACTGTTGGGTCTTGGGCATGTTACTTAACCATGCCTGGCCTCAGTTTTCTCATCTATAGCTTGGGACACCAACTGCACCTTCTGCATAGCATTGTGGTAATATTTAAATAAGGTAATGTGTGTAAAACTCAGAATAGGATCTGACAAATAGAAAGTCCTAGCTATTGTCATCATTTTACCAAAATATGAAATGCCCCACATGACACATAATTATGGGCTCCATAGTATTTGTTAATAATATGGATTACAGAACTGAGAAAACAAAGATGGATGCTAAGAAAGCATATTAACGTATAATACACCTGCCAGAGGAGAAGGAGCTTATGAGGGTTTGTGACAGGCAGAATTGCAAGGTGGGCCCCAAGATATCCATCTCTTCATGTATAGTTATCTTCTCCCAGTTATTTAATCAAACACTAATCTATGTGTCGCTGTGAAGGGGTTTTGCAGATGGAGTTAAGATCCTACATCTGTTGACTTTAAGGTAGGAAGATTATCCTTAATGTATTCGATGAGCCCTTAGAAGGGACTGAGCTCTTCCAAGTCAAGAGACTTTAAGTGTGAGAGGGGCTATGGAAGGGACCACATGGCAGGGGGGCTGTGGGTGGCTCAAGAGCAGCTGAGTGGAGTCCCTAGCTGACAGCTAGCAAGAAAACAGGGCCTCAGTCTCTCACTATAAGGAAATAAATTCTGCCAACAACCTGAGGGGACCTAGAAGTTGATCTTTCCCTAGTTAAGTCTCCCGAAGGGAATACAGTGCTGCCACTGCCTTAAGTGTTTTGAGATCCTAAGGAGAAGACCCAGCCAAGTCATGACCAAACTTCTGACCTACTGAAACTGAGATAATAAATTTGTGCTGTTTTAAGCCACTAAGTTTTTGGTAATTTGTTACACAGCAACAGAAAACGAATACAGGGCTTCACATATTTGTTCTGAAGATGATAAAAATGAGCTTTCCCAAGCCTTCCATCAAAACTTCAGCAACAGCTGCTTCTGTTTTTTTCTGTGAATTGGGAGGTAAAAAGCCACGGTCGTGACAGCAGCCCATGAACAACACATACAGAAGGTTAGTACATGCAAGTGCATACAACCATGAGAGATGGAAAGAGGCTAATCATTTGCAGTTCAGAATCCCATGTCCACTGGTGATTAATGCCATGCCCTGAGGTTTCATGTTTCCAACGATAACATTTGCTTTTTCTTTGACAACAGGGCATCGGCGTACTTGTTAGGCAGTGCTCAGCTCCCAAGGTAATACAGCCGAAGCTTTTCTAAGTTTCCTTATGGTGTATTTAATATTTGCCATGAAAGATAGAAATGCATGCTATTGTTTGCACGTCATTTCAATAATAAACGAGAGTGAATGTACTTAGGCAGACCTCCTATTCCACAGTGCTAATGACCATGAAGCTTGAAGAAAATTGTGCACTTTCTTCAGAATTTGTTTGCTGGTTGAAATCTGCAAGAATTTCCTTCCACGGAATGAGAAGACACAAATAACAACAGGAACCCGTGTGCAGAGCTCGGGGTTCCTTTGGATTAATACAATTATCTCAGCAGATGATCAGTTCTTTATAGAAAAAGAACAATGAACAGTCTCGAAGGCCTTTCTCCTTTTCAACTGCTAAATGGTATCTCAAGTCATTTGATTCTCTTTCCTGAAGTGAGTCACTTTGCTAGTTAAGACAATTAACTGGAAATTAGAAAAGGAAATATAAAAGAAATGATGCCAGAGCTTTAGAAGAGAAGCAGTAGAGGGTAATGTTTATTTACTTATTTTTTAATATTTTTTATTTATTTTTGAGAGACAGAAAGAGAGAGAGAGAGAGCACGTGAGCAGGGAAGGGGCAGAGAGAGAGGGAGACACAGAATCTGAAGCAGGCTTCAGGCTCTGAGCTAGCTGTCAGCACAGAGCCCGACGCGGGGCTCGAACCCACGAACCGTGAGATCATGACCTGAGCTGAAGCCGGATGCTCAACCGACTGAGCCACCCAGGTGCCCCGAGGGTAATGTTTAAAAGAGTGGGCTTTGAAGTCATATGACCTGGTGGTCAGCTGTGGACTCTGCCATTGGTAACCAGGTGATCCAGGATTAAAATCTAGGTTTCAGTCTCATCTTTTAAATGTAATGCTTGAAGATGAAATAAAAGGGGTGCCAAGCATCTAGCACTCTGCCTACCACAGAGTAAATTCTCAATAAATGGTGGGTATTATTAATGTTACCTATCAAAAGTTCACCTCCAGTTCTTCCTGAGTGTGCCCTCCCCAATTTATATCATTGACATGGTTCTTTTTCACAAGCCTCATCCTGTTCCTCTCCTGCTGAAGATACTAGAGGGCTATCCAAAGTCTGGACCAGTGATGTTGAATTCTCTATCCTCTTGAGAATGCTATGGAAGCCCACCACAGAAAATGTACACAGACAGACAGACAGACAGACACACACACACACACACACACACTTTTCCCTAAACTTTACCATAAATTTCCAGCAGGTAATGCCGGATATTGGTCATTTTTTCTGTTTGAAACACGGCAGCCTGCAATCAAGACTGCTGTGTCAGATAGGGGGCTTTGGCCTGAAGAATCTATTCCAAATTCTTCAGGAAAGGGCCCCAGTGCACTTTTCCAGACTGACTTCCTAGGCACTGTCAATTTCCATCATTCACCCTTGGCTTTGGCCACACCAGCTTATTCACCCTTCCCAGGTGTGCTGCACATCAAGGCTGCACTTAACTATGCTACACTCTGGAAATGTATGCTCCATTTCCTGGGCCTCCTCCTCCTTATCCTTTAAGTCTCTACTAAAAATGTTCTACCTATGAACATTTTAAATTTTATGTTAGAATTAATCACTTCTTCCCTTATGGTTACATATTGTAGCACAGTGCACTGTAATACTGTACAGGCTGTGGATTCATTTCTCTGTTTTGAGATTGTAAACTCTTTGAAGAAAGAGACCATTCTATATGCTTTTATGCCTCTAACAGCACAGTATCAGGAATGGGGGGTGCTCAAAAAATATTTTTTGGTCAATAAACATGTCGATAATATTCAGCATTACCTGTAAGCCAAAGAAACACTAACAATACAACATTTTTTTCATCTGTCAGATTTGGCAAGAACAAACAAAATTCTGGCAATGGTTCTGGGAGAGGGTGATATTTAACACTGTTGGGGATGGAATATAAATTGGTATATATTTTCTGGGAGATAATTTTATAAGTTATGTCAAGATTTTTAGTTATGTTCATGCCATATGACCCAGAAAATGCATTATTGGAAGTCTAGTCTAAGGAAGCAGGAACGTGATCAGCAATTAGGACATGAGCATTGTTTATAGTGTTGAAAAACGGAAAACTATCAATGGGGATTAATTAAATCAACTGTAGTAGAGCCAAGTGATGCAATAAAATAAGTCACTGAAAATGATCTGAACATGGATATTCCTTAATAGTTCATATCAAAAGTGACTACATTACATTGTTGGATAAAAGTGGCTAGTAATTAAATAGTATTATGCCATGCGAGGGGGTAAAATCCACAAATGCACATACACAGTAGTTTCAGAAGATAAACACCAAAAATTTAATAGTGGTTATATGCATGGTGGCACTATGAGTGATTTTTTCTTCCTCCATTTGTTCTACAAGGATAATGTCAATTTCATAACAAGAAGACACACACTAATACTTACTGAATAAAGAACTCACCTAAACAGATATCATCACTTTCTTTAGAGCCCATTTAACTTTAACTTTGTTCTCTTGCTTCCATTTCATTCCCAGTTCCTTTCTTTCTTAGACATTCTTCTTTGTAAATAATACATGTACACAGTATAAAATTAAAATGCGTATAAGGGCAGAGTCTCTCCCTTTCCTGTCCATGGCCACTAGCTGCCATCCTGAATGGCAGCCACTGTTAATAGTTTTCTGTACATCTTTCCAGACATATGTTATGATTTTTTAAAAAAGCACATTTGCATATGTACTACTTTTTCTTAAACAAATGGTAAGCATAGAATTATATTGCCTTGCAGTATGACTTAAATTTTTAAGTGGTATTTTTATGAAATGTACACCCACAAATAATTGCAAAGTCGAATGGTTCTAGGGGGAAAAACATGAAAAGCAGGGACTTGAACAGACTCTCCCACTCTTCCCCATTAGTTCCACAGTTACCCATTAAACAAAGGCAATTCTTCTTGCAATTTTCTTTTGATGTTTGCCTTCCTCTCATCTACTTCTACTTCTGAATTTTTCAGTTTCAGCATTATCAATTTACTCCTCTCTATAGAAGACAATGACAGCTCTCTTCTCTCCCTCTATCCTGTCCCTTTCTTTCTCTACTTTCTCCCCTTCCTTCCAATATAGTTAAAACTTATTTTCTGGTAAGAATCTATATATACCATTATGGGAATGCAAATATTATTCACAGCAAGCTATGAAAAGCATACTATGATTGCATTTCTGTTCTTGTACAACCTTTATTTTCCAAGGAATTATTGTCTTGTCTTTGCTTTTTTAAATGTATCTATCATGGACGTGTCCCCAAACTCTCAATCAAAGGAGTAAGTATCCTCTCAATAGTTTCAGAAATGTCAGATTTTCTATCAGTTCCATTTTCTTAGAGACAAATCTCTCCTGGAGCCATCTGTTCTGCAAATCCCATCTGGACAGGCCGCGCTCTGGGCCTGGAGTATAGCAGGCCTCCTAAGAAGGCCATGCAGCATCCTGGGTATTCCTTGAGCTTCTTTCCTGGGTCTGAGACCCTGTATCCTGGCTCTCATTTTCCTCACTCTGGTGGAGAACATTCTTCAGTACCTTCCCAAGAAAGGATTCATGGAGGGTAAATTTTTTGAGATCTTGCATCTATAAAATGTTTTCCTTCTATCCCTGTGCTTGATTAGTCTTTTGGCTGGATGATGAATTCAAGACTAAGATTTATTTTCCTTCATAAAGTTATTTTTTCTTCCCAGTGTTGCTGTCTAGAAGTTTTATGCCACTCTGGTTCCTGATTTGTTTGTTTTTTGGCCATTAATTTTTTCCATATGGAATTTAATGATGTGTCTTCACATGGGCCTGTTTTCATCAATTATGCAGCATATTTGATGAGTCTTTTCCATAAATCCCTCTCTGTTAGTTCTGGATATATTCCTTGAATTATTTCTTGTATCATCTTCTCTCAATTTTTTAATTTGTTCTTTATAGAAGTGCTTATTTGGATCTTTGAACGGCTGAACAAATCATAATAATTTTCTAATCTTTCTCTCATTTCTAGCTTTTTCACATGTTGTGCTACTCTCTGATAGCTTCCCAATTTTATTTTCAATTCTTTTATCAAAATTTTAATTTTTCTGATTGCACTTTTACTTTTATGAGCACACCTTTGTTGCTCTTTTTCTAAAACTAACACCCTGTTCTTGTTCATGGATGCAAAGTCATCTTTTATTTTCCTGAGATTCTTCTCACTGTATTACCTTTGTTTCCTTCAAGTTTTCAACTTTATGTTTTCTAGTTTCTTGCTTCTGCATTAAAGGCCTTCCTGGTGCAGTTTAAAGTTAAGTACTTACATTTAACAGTGAATTACTAAAACTGTTATGTGCTTGGGAAGCAGTCAGCTGAGGGACCCAGATATTTTAGAGCCCAACTATTAGTTTATTTCTGTCTTCCTTGTGGCTTCCTTCCTTCATACCTTTAAGTATGAAGACTTTTTTTTGATCCTCTTATTTTCATAATGGCATCCTGCTGTCAGCAATGCCTGAGAAGTCAGCAGCCAGTTTACTGTTATTCCTTTTAAAGTAAACTGTCTTTTGTTTCTTGCCGCCTTTAATATCTGTTCTTTGGTCTTAAGCAATATTGCTTTATGTATATAATGCTTTTTAAATTTGGCTCGATGTCCTCACCATGATCTCTTCTGCTCCATTCTCTTCTCTCCTTCTGGTACTCCAATAACCATACTCCTTGTGTGTATTTGTTTTTAGACCAAATCTTCTATATTCTTCATACTTTTATCTCTCTACATTGCATTTTGGGTAGTTTCTTCTGACCTATCTTCCACTTCCATGATTCTCTCTTCATCTGTATCTAACATGCTGTTAAACTCATTTATGGAGTCCCTAATTTCAATTTATTTTTGAGGTCTTCAGG
The DNA here is from genome assembly GCF_006229205.1 of Suricata suricatta. Taxonomy (NCBI): domain Eukaryota; kingdom Metazoa; phylum Chordata; class Mammalia; order Carnivora; family Herpestidae; genus Suricata; species Suricata suricatta. Next base: position 12,723,493 of record NC_043715.1, read on the forward strand.
TCAGTTTGTTCTCTTTAATACTTTGTATATCCCTACAGAAATTTAAAATTTTGCTTTTTAGTTCCTAGAGCTTATTAAGCACATTGTAGTTTTCTATTCAGTAGTCTTATCTCCTCATATACCTGGTTATTTTAAAATTAACTGTTGGATACTGTACATAAAAACTGTAGATAAACAATATACTTTGAAGCTTGAAATAATGTTTTCTTCCTTTGGTGAGAGTAATATATATTTGCCCCTAGGAAAGATGTGGGGAGAACTAGCAATTCTAGATGTGCTTTGTCCATTTAGAGATTAAAATGTGCCGAAATGAAGATCTGTACTAGTTGACCTTTGTTCCCAGGGTGTAGCTTTACAGAGTCCTAGTTAAAAGTCTGAGAATTTTACCAAGTATGTCCTTCTTCGATTTTTATCTCTCTAGCCAGTCCTGATTTCAGTTTTTATCTTCATAGACCACTGAGTTTTATGAATGTTCTTTTCAGTTTTTCTTTTTTTTTTTTTAAGATTCTGTTTTTGTGTAATCTCTACAGCCAAGTGGGCCTCAAACTCAAAACCTCAAGATCAAGAATTGTACATCTATCAGCTGAGCCAGCCAGGTGCCCTTCTTTTCCGTTTTTCAACCTCAGCTGGAACTACATAGGACATATAGTAAAATGCTGAGCATATATCTCTTGGTTTCCTTTTTCTTTTTGTTTGTCACTGGCTTTGTTGCTCTGTAATTCCCTTAAACTCACAATATTTCATGTTTTTCCCATATTTTCTCCTTGTTCATAGAGGGAAATAGTTTGGCACAATAGATAGAATAGGCAGGATGTGGTCACTGATCTGCTGAGAGATCCTAGGGGTCAAGTAATAGCCCTATCTCCTGATTTCCCTACTTTGGGAGGAAAAGTCAATAATTTTAAGGCCAGCTAAGTTTGGTTGCATGAGGGAGGTATATGTAATTTACACTGCTTCTTAGTAGTATGTACTAACAATCTTTTCAGGATACTAAGATGCATCTTTGAACAAGGACTGTAATGTTCTTTCTGAAAGTCACTGCATTCTAAAAACTCAGTGAAAGGTGCAAGATCAAACACAAGGCATGAAGATAGTTAAGTAAAAGGAAAGAGGACAGCTCCTGAGCATATAGACATAATTTACACAGGTTCCAGGGAGTATCTATACAATTATGAATAAATAAGCTCCAAGGAGATTGAGAATCAGAAAAGTATTGAACTTGACATTTCAAAATAGAAACCTATTTTTGAATAAACTTCTTTTCTTTGATGTGGAAGAAGATATATGCATTAATTAATACAAATATTTTCTATCTTATAAGATGGCTTCACTGTCAAAAATTTAGAGAGACAGTTATGAGTGAGGAAAAAGGCAACATTAGAGCTCCCATTTCATAGAGTTCTGTACTATATGGATCAGTTAGTTTGAATCCTTCGAGACTCTCTGAGTGTAGCTTATTTGTTTTTTTCTTTCTTCTCTAAGGAAAAAATATAAAAGATCTTAAGATATAGTGTAATACACATCTCCAAAGGCAAGGGAATCAAGAGTAAAAATGAACTATTGGGACCTAATGAAGATAAAAAGTTTCTGCACGGCAAAGGAAATAATCAAGAAAATGAATAGGCAACTGATGGAATGGGAATAGATAGTTGCAAATGATATATCATATAATGGGCTAGTATCCAAAATCTACAAGAAACTCACCAAACTCCACATGTGAATAACAAATAATTCAATGAAGAAATGGGCAGAAGACAGGAATAGACACTTCTCCAAAGAGGACATCCAGATAGTGAACAGACACATAAAATGATGCTCAGTGTCTCTGATCATCAAGGAAATACAAATCAAAACTACACTGAGATACCATCTCATGCCGGTCAGGGAGGCTAAAATGAACAAATCAGGAAACTATAGATGCTGGCGAGGATGTGGATAAACAGGCACCCTCCTACACTGTTGGTGGGAATATAAACTGCTCTGGAAAACAGTGTGGAGGTTCCTCAGAAAAATAACAATAGAACTCCCCTATGACCCAGCAATAGCACTACCAGGAATTTACCCAAGGGATACATACAAGAGTGCTGGTGCATAAGGGCACGTGCACCCCAATGTTCACAGATGCACTTTCAGCAATAGACAAATCATGTTAACAGCCTAAATGTCCATCAACTGATGAACAGATAAAAAACGTGGTTTATATATACAATGGAATACTACATGGCAATGAGAAAGAATGAAATCTTGCCATTTGTAGCAACGTGGATGGAATTCGAGGGTGTTATACTAAGTGAAATAAGTCAGGCAGAGAAAGACAGATACCATACATTTTCACTCATATGTGGGACAGGAGAAACTTAACAGAGGATCATAGGGGAGGGGAAGGGGGGAAAATACTTACGGAGAGGGAGGGAGGCAAACTATAACTCTTAAATACTGAGAATAAACTGAAGGTTGATGGGGGTGGGGGAGAAGGGAAATGGGTGATGGGCATGGAGGAGGGCACTTGTTGGAATGAGCACTGGGTGTCATATGGAAACCAACTTGACAATAACTATAATTTTTAAAAAAAGGTAGTGTCATAAAGATTTAAGTCTTACCACAAATCATTTCACCTAGATGTTTTTGTCTCTCAGCATTAATAATCAAAGCTAGCATTTATTGAGTGACAAATGATTATTTTTCACGAAGCGCTCTCTAGATACATTAATATGTTTAATCTTCTAGATGCCATTGTTAGTTCCATTGAAAGGGAAGGAACCAAAGTCTCAGAAAGGTTAAACAACTTTCCCAGAGTTAGTGCATGTGGAGTTAGGACTTCATTCCAGATCTACCTGATTACAGCATCCTTACTCTTGATAGTACAGAATACTACTTCAACACTCACATACTAAACAACTCTTCGTTTAGTGAATACCACATGTAAGAACCGGTTTTTAACACATGACCATGCCTGCCCTCAGATAATGTTGCCCTTCCCTCTCAAATACATCCCAATTTAATGTTCTAACGTCCCAGAGGGGAATTTTTTCTTCCAAAGTATGAGACTTAATGCTGTATAAGCAATTTAATCACAAATGACATTAAAAAAGACGTACCCCAAGTGCCATCCTATGGAGAGCTCCACCATGTCATATATTGCTGGGAGCCGCACGCATACATATGCTAATTTGGTGCCCACTGTGAGGATAGGTAAGAGTAGTTACAACTTAAACTCATATGCAAAGGCCAGCTGGTCTAGGGCACCTATGGTGCTTACACCTTCAACATCAAAGAACAAGGTTGACAAAAGGTTTACTTACTAACCATCACGAATGTATTATTCCTCTTGTGAGCCAAATAGAATGCCTCCTAGCCCTGTCTATGACTGAATTTTAGCATCATTGTTTTAAAATATGTTTGGTATTTGCTTCTCACTGAAAACATCCTGCTATCTTCTTAGTTGTAAGATTTACTACCAGTTCAAACAAATGTGTATATTATCTGCTTTTCACGGAGAATATCCTGTTATCCTATGAT
>NC_043715.1:12727111-12779602 GCF_006229205.1 Suricata suricatta
GCACCCTTTTCAAAGCACCTTTATCACTGAGAATTATTTGTAAAAGTTCCACCTTTTGATGTCATAAGTCTTTAAATAAAGGCCCAAGACCTGGCGAGAGAGGAGTTAGATGGAGATATAAGAAGATACAGGATACAGGAGATGGAATAAGAATGTCGGGCTGGGCCAATTAAGAAACTGCGCTGCGCGAGTGTCTCCTTATTGCTCTCGTCCGCCGCTCCCCCTTCAGGGAGCCCTGCACCCGCGGGAGCGGGCCTCCGGCAATATATGCCCCTCCAAGTCTGTCCTTGTGCTTGTGACAAGGAAGATGAAATGAGAGTAAGAAAGACTATTATTTCTCCCTGATAAACATCATGTAATTTTGACATATGTGTGTTGGGGATTTCATACCATTAATAAAACTTTACACCATACTACTTATGGTATCTCTTCTTATCTTCGTTCATTATATAAAAGTATTTATTTCATTTTATACTAGTCTATTATTGAATATGACTGTATACTGTTAATGCACAAGCAGAATAAATTCTGTAATTGATAGTGAAAATGACAGCCATCCCTTAGTAGTGACATTATTTGGTATCTTAGTTAAGAGTCCTCTAACAGAATACCAAAGACTGGGCAGTTTATAAACAACGGAAATTTATTCCTCATAGTTCTAGAGAAGGGAAGTCTGATAACAGAGTGTCAACATGATCAGGTTCCGGTGAGAGCCCTCCTCCAGGGTGCAGCTGGCCATCTTTCTCATTGTGTCCTTACATGATAGAAAAGGTGAGCGCTCTCTGGGGTCCCTTTCATAAAGGCGCCAATCCCTTTTATGAGGACGCTACCTTCAAGACCTAACTACCTCTGAAACCCTTTGTCTCCTTACATCATCATATTGGGGGGTATGATTTCAATATATGAATTGTGGAGGGACACATTTAGTGCATAACAACTGGCTAGATGATGAAGCGACAATGGAAAAGTAGTTATAAATTTTTACGGAGGAGGGAAGGTGGAATTTGAAAAAAAAAAACACTTCTGATCCATATAATGAAAGGAATTTTACCTTAATCTTTCTCTATGGTGACAAGTAATAACTGTATGCCTGAATAATAATTAATTAAAAAAAACAATTTGTTAAAGTTAATTAATAGCTGGGACAGGCAAAATGAAGATGGAAAGTCTTATAAAGCATGCAAGAACCTAATACATTTCTCTTTTATTTTCTAGACAGATCTTTAATGACAAGGGAACAAAACCTCCTCCTTTCGTTCTGGTTTAGCTTACACTCAAACTAATCATATTCAATCAGTAGAACTATCGTGCTAAATTCAGGGAAGGTGCTGACCCATCATGTTACCTAACCTAGCTTTCCTTTTCTCAGTGTGGCTTATCATCAATATGACCTACTGGAATATGTCTTCTGGGTTTTGCATTTAGCTTTACCAAAGTAAAAGAAGTCTCAAGTAAGAGTCGGGATAAGAAGCGCACAGCTCTCTGTCAAGCACAGATCTTTGCTTCTGTTAGCCTCCTGATATTATTGTCACTAGTATCCTCTTATCACTGAATGAGTCCCTTGCAATGGTTCAGGAATAGCACAATCCATTTTGGAATGGCTGTGACATTTATGTGTTAAAGAAAAGATGCCCACCATGAAAAACTAGAATGTTGTTCTCTTATTTACCTATTCTTGTGAGTTTATTTTATAGATTTTTCATAACTAAGGCAAAGATACAAGAATTCTGCTCTCTTATGCCAATTAAGACACATTTCACCATCCTTTTGTAAGCACCAACTGATAGTATATAAAGCACTATAAAAATTAGTTAAAGAGGATGGACTATAAATCAGTGAGTTCAAGCTTTAAAACATCCCTTTCATTCTAACACACACAAAAAAAGAAATACTATTTTGAAACAAGGAAGAACCAGGCACAGTTATACTGAAAAACAAAATTAACATTGTAGGGACCAGAAGTGGAACAAAAGCAGTAAGAAGGTCCTGAAGCCAGAGACATCTTGGGCTCTAGGTCCTGAAATCAGTAAAAGGAAGCTTGAGGGGTAAAAATGAAAACCAAAAAGATCCTGCAGAAAGTAAGGGTTCCAGGGTTCCTAGCCAAGAGAGCTTCCCTGCATTTGAAATAAGGTCAAACAAAAACTGTGATATTCCCAAGGTAATAGTCTATACACAGACTTGTGCCAGTGGTGATGGTGAAGTAAAAGCTGTCATGCAGACAGGTCCCATGTAAGCCACTGTCAAGTGTAATGACTGAATCTGTGACTTTTCCAATATCCCCATAGGGAATAAAAAGGCCCAACACCTGATTCTGGATTTGTGATATTTATCCAAGATGAAGGCCAAGGTAGAAATGTTAGACAGGGATGTAAGACTATTGAGAATGAGAAAAAATACACCTCACACCAGATTAATCTATCATTTAAAATTCCAAATGCTAAGAAGGATAGTTGTAAACCATCAGCTAATAAATTCATTCTTGAGCAATCAATAGAATTAACTGAAATTGATTAGAAAATGTTTCTGAGATCCTAAAAGAGATGCAGGGTAACATAATATATATAAAACAAGTATTATGAAACAAAAACAGATATTAACAAGAATAGTGGCTATGAATAATCAAATATAAATCTTGGGATTGAAAAATATAGTCAATAAAATTAAACTAAAAAATTAAATGAGATAAACTTTACATTTGCCAAAATCTAAGACAGAATTTGTAAATTAGAGCATACATTGAGGAGGCAGCAGAAATGAAGAGGTGAAAGATATAGATGAGAAATAAAGATATACATGTAGAATTGTGGTGGAATGTGTGTGTGTGTGTGTGTTTCTCAAAGTAGGAGAAACAGAAGGATTGGCAAAGAAGAAATCTTTGAGGAGATAATGACAAAAACTTCCCAGTTTTTAGAAGGTTCAAATCTTTCAATGCAGTAAAGAGAAATCTAAGAAAATGAAGAATAAAAACATGGTCTTAAAAGTACCTTATGAGAAAAACAAATTACCTATAAAGGAGTAATAATAAGACTAACAACCACATTTTATCAGCAACAATTGGTGCCAGAGATCAATCTTCAAGGAAATAAAAAGCTGTCAAATAGAATTTCATACTCTGCTAAACTATTACGCAAGAGTGAAGGTAAAATCAAGATATAGTCAAATATACATAAACCTCTAGCACAGAACTTAGAAGGATATAATTTCACAAGAAAAAATATAAACCAAGTAGGAAGCAGAGAGATAGAAGGGGAAAAAAAGAATAAATATATGAATTTTAGAATCACTCCATCAACATACACACACACACACACGCACACACACACACACACACTCACAGTTAGAATTTCTATTTGAAGAAGAAAACCAAAACGGAAGGCATCACACTCCCAGACTTTAGCCTCTACTACAAAGCTGTCATCATCGAGACAGTATGGTACTGGCACAAAAACAGACACATGGACCAATGGAATAGAACAGAGAACCCAGAACTAGACCCACAATGTATAGCCAATTAATCTTTGACAAAGCAGGAAACAGCATCCAATGGAAAAAAGACTGCCTCTTTAATAGGTGGTGCTGGGAGAACTGGACAGCAACTTGCAAAAGAAGGAATCTAGACCACTTTCTTACACCATACACAAAAATAAACTCAAAATGGCTGAAGGACCTGAATGTGAGACAGGAAACCATCAAAAACCTAGAGGAGAAAGCAGGAAACAGCCTCCTTGACCTCAACCGCAGCAATTTCCTACATGACACATCTCCAAAGGCTAGGGAATCAAGAACAAAAATGAACTATTGGGACCTCATCAAGATAAAAAGCTTCTGCACTGCAAAGGAAACAATCAAGGAAACTAATACGCAAATGATGGAATGGGAAAAGATAGTTGCAAATGACATACTAGATAAAGAGCTAGTATCCAAACTCTACAAGGAACTTACCAAACTCCACACCCAAAAAACAAATAACCCAGTGAAGAAATGGGCAGAAGACATGAACAGACACTTCTCCAAAGAGGACATCCAGATGGCCTATAGGCACATGAAACGATGCTCAACATCACTCATCATCAGGGAAATACAAGTCAAAATCACACTGAGATACCACCTCATGCCAGTCAGAGTGGCTAAAATGAACAAATCAAGACTATAGATGCTGGCGAGGGTGTGGAGAGACGGGAACCCTCCTACACTGTTGGTGGGAATGTAAACTGGTACAGCTGCTCTGGAAAACAGTGTGGAGGTTCCTCAAAAAATTAACAATAGAACCCCCCATGACGCAGCAATAGCACTGCTAGGGATTTACCCAAGGGATACGGAAGTGCTGATGCATAGGGGCTCATGTACCCCAATGTTCATAGCGGCACTTTCTACAATAGCCAAATCATGGAAAGAGCCTAAATGTCTATCACCTGATGAATGGATCAAGAAGATGTGGTTTATATATATAATGGGATACTACATGGCAATGAGGAAGAATGAAATCTGGCCATTGGTAGCAACGTGGATGGACCTCGAGGGTGTCATGCTAAGTGAAATAAGTCAGGCAGAGAAGGGCAGATACCATATGTTTTCACTCATAAGTCTAACAGGAGAAACTTAACAGAGGACCATGGGGAGGGGAAGGGGGAAAAATAAAGGTAGGGAGAGGGAGAGAAGCAAATCATGAGACTCTTGAATACTGAAAACAAACTGAGGACTGAAGGGGAAAGGGGAAAAGGAAAGGGGGGTGATGGACATGAAGGAGGAGGGCACTTATGGGGAAGAGCACTGGGTGTTATATAGAAACTAACTTGACAATAAACTATTACAAATAAATAAATAAAACACTTAAAAATAAAAATAAAGAAATAAAAGAGATCTGGTTAACGTACAAAACAAATTACACACATACACAAATATGACAATAAAGGAATAGAAAGATGTAACACGCAAATGCTAACTAAAAGAAAGATGATGTAGAATATTACTATCAGGTAACACAGAATTTAAGTCAGAAAGTATATACAGGAATTAAAATGGACAATATATTATGAAAAAAAAAATAATATGACAAGGAGAAATAAAAGTCATGAATTTATATGCAGTTACTAATATAGCCTTGAAATACATAAAGAAAAAATTGACATAATTACAAGGAGAAATGGAAAAGTGAAAAACTTTGATAAAATCTATTAAAAACTGTTATATCGCAAAATAATTAGTAAAGATTTAAACAATAAACTCAATTAGCTTGATCTAATACAAACACATAGATGATTAATTTGTCACACTATATCACTAGAGCGTCTATATTCCTTTTTAAGGTGATGTGAAATATTCGTCAAAAGCAACCATAGCACTCTATTCCAAAACACAAATTCAAAGACTATGTGTCACACAAACCATGTGTTTCAGCTTCATTATAGGTAAAAGTTATCTATGGGACACCTGGGTAGCTCAGTCATTAAAAGTCTGCCTTTGGCTCAGGTCGCAATCTCAGGGTTTGTGAGTTTGAGCCCCGCTTTGGGCTCTGTGCTGACAGCCTGGAGCCTGCATCAGATTCTGTCTCCTTCTCTCTGCCCCTCCCCTGCTCACACACTGTCTATGTCTCTGTCTCTCAAAAATAAATAAACATTAAAAAAATAGGTAAAAGTTATCTATTAAATTTCTATAAAGAAGGGACCATGGGGAAGGGAAGGGGAAGGGAGAGTTGGGGAGAGAGAGGGATGCAAAACCTGAGAGACTATTGAATGCTGCAATCAAACCAAGGGTTGAAGGGGGAGGGGGAAGGCACTTGTGGGGAAGAGCACTGGGTGTTATATGGAAACCAATTTGACAATAAACTATTAAAAATAAATAAATAAATAAATAAATAAATAAATAAGGGGAAATGTAAAAAATTAAAAATATATACCCATATAGAACTCACATATTAAAAAGAAAATCACAGTATAGTTTACCAAATATTTATAAAAAAAAGTATTACAAATAAAAATGATTGTGACGGAGCTAAAGTGTTACATAGAATATTTATAAACTTTAAATACATGATTAAACTAAGATTTAAAATATTGTTAAACATTCCAATTAAGGTGCTTGAAAAAGAACAAAATAATTGTTAAGATTGTAGAAAAAATGATAAAAGAGTAGAAATTACTGTATGGACATTTTTAAGTAATAAAAAATTGGAATAATTTTATGCCAATACATTTGCAAAGTTAGATAAAATGAAAAATTTCTAGAAAAATTAAAATCTAAATAATCATTATAGGAAATGAATCATTAGTTGAAATTTCTTTACTATTTCTTGCATGCTAGTTAAAATTTCTTTACTACTTCTTTCACCCTCAATAAACACATCAAGATCCTATGAGTTAATAGCTTTCTCATCAAGGAATGGATCCTACTTTATATAGATTATGTAAAGATCTTTTCAAAGATTGAAATGAGGAAAAGTTAACTCATACTGTAAGAATATAATATTCTTGATACCAAAACCAGAAAAGTGCATATGTGAAAAAAACTGTTAACAAACAGATGCAAAAATCTAAATAATATGATAGCAATCATATCAGCAGTGTACACAAATAACATTATAACTGGGTAGAGTCATCCCGGGAAAGTAAAGGTGATTCACAACCAGAAAATTTATTAACTTAATTCATTGTACTAACAGATTACATGTTCATGATATGAGAAGAGGGAAGGATGGGAACTTCCTGAATGTGGCATAGGTATTTATCAAAAATCTGTGGAAGACATTAATTTAAAGTGAAACATTTGGAGCTTATTCATTAAAGTCATGGATAAGACAGAGATGCCCATTCTAACTTACTTTGCTTTTCACCATTACACTGAAGATCCTATCTAATGTGATAAGTCAAGAATAAGAAGCAAGGTGTAAGGACTGGAAAGGAAGTTTGCCCATTAGAACTAATTAGCAGATGTGTAGCAAGATTGAAGGCTGATACGATGGATACACAAAATTCAACAGAGTTCCTATACATGGTTAACATCTAATTAGAAGGTACCATTCACGTGAAGAAACTCAGAAGAGATGACAAAGGATGAATAAGCCTTTATTAAAGGACACAAAAGGAACCCTAATAGGAATCCAGACTAATTATAGCAGTATAGCTCTAGTGTTCATTTTATAGTCATGTAAACTTGGACAACTTATTCATCATCCCTATGTCTCACACCCATGTAGTCAAGTCCTTGAGATTATATAAAATAATATATACAAAGAACTTAGTGCCTGGTACATAATAATGTTAGCAATTATTTTATCATTAAGCTGCATCATTTAAGACACTGGGGATATTGACTCTGGGGTAGATAAATAAAATACAAGAAAAAGCTCAGAAACATGCCCAGGCACATATTCGATCTGAAATACAACAGAGGGGGCTTTATAAATCAATGGAAAATGAAAGAACTATTAAATAAATGGTGATAGGTCAACTGGCTTTCTTTATGAAAAAGAAAACAGACTTTACTCACATTATATGTAAAAATAAACTTAGCTGGATTAAAGACATGAAAAATAAGAGTCTAAAGCTATTTAAACAGAAGAAATAAGAGTCTAAAGCTATTTAAACAGAAGAACAGCTGATACAGGAAGAAAAGATTCATAAAGTTAACATTAAAAACATCATTAGAAAATCCAAAACCCCATTATAAATAAGAGTTAGTATCCACAATGTATAAAGAACATCTACAAATAGCTAACTGATAATAGATAACTGACAAAAGAGGATATTCAAATGAAAAGGTTCTCAACCTTAAAAGTAATAAGGGAAATACAAATTAAATTGTACTCTATTTTCAGACCAACAAGAACCTGGCCATACTAAGTTTTAGTCTGCTGAAGAAATAGATGTCTCAAACTGTGTTGGAGGGGCACCTTGATAAGATCACCTAGCTGAGTAATTTGGCGATATCTAATGAAGTTGAAACCAACAATTCCACTGATAGATATACACCCTACCTATGTACACCCAAAAGTATATGTATCTTGCGTGTGCATACAAGGAGACCTATGTCTGTTCACTAAAGTAATGTTATAATAACACAACTGTCAACTAGTGGGCAAAGAGGTAAACACACTACCGGTAAATGGAATATACACAGCACCTAAGATGAATTACCTAGGTTTATAGTATTAACATGAATAGATACTGAAAACATAATCTTGAGTCTAAAAAATGAGTTGTAAGATGTTACATGCAGTGATATAACATATACATTTAAAAAGCAAAAGGGGCACCTGGGTGGCTCAGTCGGTTAAGTGCCCGACTTCGGCTCAGGTCATGATCTCACCATCTGTGGGTTCGAGCCCCACGTCTGGCTTTGTGCAGATGGATTCTGTGTCTCCCTCTCTCTCTGCCCCTCCCCCACTCGCTCTCTGCCTCTCTCTCTCAAAATTAAAAATAAAGACATAAAAAAAATTTTAAAGAAATAAAATGCCACTATATAGTATTTGTGAATACAAATATATTTATACTAAAATAGAAAAACATGGGCTATATACACTTCACAACGCAGAGTACTAACCACTATATGATCACGGCAGGTTATATACACTTCAGACTCATGACAGGTTTGCCTGGGGGCGGGGGGAATGACGCTAACGAGGACAGATGGGATTCCAACTTTAACATTACTATGTGATTTGTTTTAAGTAAATGATCTGAGGTCAAGGTGGAAAAGGTTAATGTGTGTTAGCTTCTAGTGCTAAGCATACTCTTTAACTTTTATGTATTAAAAAGTATGTTAAATATACACAGTTTCTGACCTCTAGAATCCAATATTTCTGTGATAAAACAAAAGGACTGGACTAAAATTCAGAAAATCTGAGCATTAGCATAGGAGCTGCCATTCTGAAAGCACAGAGCCCAACGTGGGGCTCAATCTCATAAACTGTGAGATCATGACCTGACTTGAAATCAAGAGCTGGATGCTCAGTTGACTGAGCCACCCAGGCACCCCTGGGGTGTGATATCTTAATGATCATCTATCAAAAGGCCTTTGAGAATTAGTTTGTCTATTAGACATTTCTCCAGCACTAATTCCCTACCTCAGTAAGTTTCCCAAAAGGAGGACTAAGTTCTAGATCTAGTATGCCTTTCAGATAAGTCAGGATGCTGTAGTATATGAGGTATATCTATAGATTTTAACAAATCAGTTGTTACAAGCTAAAAATGAGATCCCCAGGGGCACCGGGGTGGCTCAGTTGGTTGAGCGGCTGACTCTTGATTTTGGCTCAGGTCACGATCCCAGGTTCATGGGACTGAGCCCTGCATCGGGGTCTGTGCAGAGTGTGGAGCCTGATTGAGATTCTCTTTCTCTCCCTCTGCCCTTCTCCCCCACTTGTACATGCGCACTTTCTCTCAAAACAAACAACGAGCTCTCCAGAACGGCTACAATTCCACTATCTCCTAAATGGGCAGGGTCTAGCACCAACAGTCTCACTAAATGTGAAATGCCTGCCAATCTCCTTCTGGGCTTATCTATTTATTTTGCTAAAATAGGTCATAATTTTGCAATTAAACTCTTCTAAGAGCTATAGTAGTGAAGAATTTTTACACATATTTCCATATGTGAACTGAATATTTTGTCATACTACATTACAAAAAATCAATTAAATGAGGAAGTAGATTCTGTACCTTTATTTCAGATATACAATGGAAGGGGTTGGCTGAAAAATGACATGATGGCTGGGGGTAGGGTGGGAGGGGTCAGTTGGTTAAGTGTCTGACTCTTGGTTTCAGCTCAGGTCATGATCTCAAGGTTTTATGGGTTCAAGCCCCACAATGGGCTCTGCACTGGCAGTGCTGAGCCCGTTCAGGATTCTCTCTCTCTCCCTCTCTCTCTGCCCCTCCCCCACTTGCTCTGTCTATCTCAAAATAAATAAACTTTAAAAAGTGACATAATGGAGATGATTTGCATAGATACATTTTAACACACGTCTGAATAAAACAGAGTATCTCTCTGAGCCTTCTCCTTAATTTCTTCTCCCAACCTTTTAGAAAAATCTGCTCTTCTCAGTATGTCTTTCTGTAAGGGTCTTTCATGAGCATGAAACCAAGATCCTTTCACAATTTCCAAGTCCATTTTGATAACCAAAGATTAGGCAAAGTTAGGCAATACAGTGGAAAAGAGCATGTTCTGAAGTCAGACCACCAGGAGTTGGAAACAGGCTTTGCAACTTAGACTTTTTTAATGCCAATGTATTTAATCCTGCCGTACCTCTATTTCTACCTTCTTAAAATGGGCATTGTAACAGCATTTCTCTCAGAGAGTTACGCTGAGTGAAACACTGCACATAAAATGGCAAATAGGATGAAATAAACATTAGTTATAATTAATGCCCCCTATTGTCATCTTCATGTGTCCAAGCCTGCTGCTAGGTGCTGGGAATTCAAAGCAGAGACCTTCGTCATTTGCAGAAAACAGGTATCCGAAGAAAGAAATATAGAAAGAGCATCCCTACTTAAACAAGGGAATGCCCCAAAGGCTTAGGGTCTGAAGGAGATGTGAAAGCCCAATGATTCCCTGGGTGCCGTATCACTATGGCTCTGGCATGTGACCAAGAAAATAAATGTTTAAAAGGAACCATGCTTGATTCAGGCATCAGAATTCTCATTTCCTGGGTCCTGGAAACTCTAAAGGTCTAACCACAACGGCCTTTTCTGAAGATCCCAGAGGCGGAAGGCCCCTGCGAGACACTGAGCGCCGGCTGAGTCCCAAGGTGTCACCAACATCCCCGTGCAAGCTCTTGAGTCCACAGTCCCCTACACTGAATGGATTCCAGATGTTTCCAGACAAGTGTTGAGCAACGCACTTGCTCTGTCTAGCAAGGGGCACCCGTGCAAAGAAGGCATCTCTATCTTCCAGCACAGTTCTGAGGGCCGGTCATATTCTTGCCCCCTTTTGTGCTGTCACCCAAGGAGCACTGTGTGTATGAGCCGAGTCCACACACTCTTGCCTAAACAGCCTTTCTCTGCTCTGCTCTCACATTCTGATATTTTTTAACCTCCAAACTGGAGGTGACTTACACACTTAGGAGCTAGACATTTGACTGACTCAGCCCCTGAGGCGCCCCAGTGTTTGTTTCTGAGAGATTCAAAATCATACTAAGTGTCATTTATCTTCCCAGTAGCATGGTGAAGGTGGGCTTCCAGCTTCCCATCTCCTGACCCTCCAGGTGGTAATAAGCACGTTTCTTGCCCTGGGAGAAGCTAATCACGGGGGTTGCTGGGATGTGCAGGCCGCACACAAGGCTGAGTGTGACAGACGGTGAGGTGGTGCAGCATCTGGTGAGAGCTGATGTTCACCATGCACCGACGGCCAAAAGAGGAGAGACCATGACCCTTCCTGACAGGGCATCCAGTGGGAAAAGAGAACTTCTGGACCTAAATTCATAGTAATAACAGAAGAAGTGAAGAATGTGCCCTTAGCCTGCTTTTTTATGAGAAATTAAATGCAATAAATATTTGACTACCACTAACCTGGGAACTGAGCTCTAGGCTTAGATGGGGAAAAAACAACTATGAACTGAAACCTTTTCCTAATGGCTGGGAATTTCTGTGAGAATGAATTTGCAGGTTCAGTACTGTACACCAAGTTGAAATTTAGTAAATGGTATTTCTACTTCTTCCCACTGTAGTTAATTTTCAAGTTAGTGTCATTCAATTCCTATAATATTAACACATACAGTGTTTATTAACTAGGATATCCCTCAAAACTCCAGCTGAAATACGCAAGGAGTTTAATCTTCACCCATGAGAATTAGTTGAACCACCTCTATGCTGGAAGGGCAATCCACTCAGTAACACCAGTTTTCCAGGAAAGGATTGCAGGAAAAGCACATTCTACAACAGATCACTTCTATCACATGCTTGGCTCCTTGGAACTGGAGCTTCTGTTTCAAGATGATATTAAAGAATCAAAAGATGGATTCATGAAGCCTTTGTGGAAAACAAAAAGTCTCATTTTTACTACCAGCTGGGTCATTTAATATGTAAAGTATATTTGTAAAAAACAATAAAACCCTGATGTGCTTTTTGGTTCTTAAAATGTAGCAAAAGGTACCATGAAAAGTGAAATCTGGAGTTGTCTGAAAATGAGCAGGTCGGTGGTGGCTCCGCTGGCACCTAAGCGTTCTCGTGGTTTCTGCCCGTCTCCTGCATCCGTAATCTGCCAGCACCCTCCTGGGCCACCTCTCCTTGTCCTTGACAGCCCGCTGCCTCGCTGTCTCTCCACCGTGGAACCCTGCACGCACACAGCTGCACCGAGAGCAATACTTTCTGGGCAACACCCCAGTCTTTCCAGCAAACACATCAACTAACTCACTGGATAAAGACGAGCAAAGATGCCTTTTCTGTAGGATTTTTCTTTAAGTGTCATTAAACATTATTCTCCACACAAGATCCAGGAGGCACTGGGACAAGTGTGGGGGCTGTGACCAAACCTCATGCTAAAAAGAGCAGTGACTGGACAAGAAATGGCTGCCTTTATAAGGAGTAATGACAAATGATAATAAAAAGGAATAATGATAATGATAAATGAATGCTAATTGGGACCAATGACTCTGAGGAGCTGTCACATGTCAGCAGAAAACTGGGATCCTGTTCCTTCTAATAAGTGACTTTAAGAAAATTAATAATTGATTTTTCAGAACTATCTGACAAATGCTGAAACCAGTATTAGTGTTCATTTAAATGTGAATAATTTGGGGATAGGATAAGAGCTATGCTATTTGAAAATTTATATTTAAATTTAGAAACCTTCTAAAATCAAAAATATTTTCAATTGCTGAATTAGAAATTCCTAAACTCCACAATTAGTATTATGTGTTAAAAAATTAGCTTATAGAAGACTAGAAGATCTAAGTATCATTATAAAATACACAAACACAAGACAGACTCATTTCTAGGACTATTATATATCTATTTTTGTATCTATCTTTGTTTTGGTGTTTTAATTTCTACTTTTAGCAAATTTTATCTTGCTGTATTTCATACATCCTTATAAACTATGTTAAAATATTGTTTTTAATTTTTTTAATTTTTTTAATTTAAAAAAATGTTTTTTATTTATTTTTGAGAGACAGAGAGACAGCACGAGCAGGGGTGGGTCAGAGAAAGATGGAGACACAGAATCAGAAGAAGGCTCCAGGCTCTGAGCTAGCTGTCAGCACAGAGCCCGATGCGGGCTTGAACCCACAATCGTGAGATCATGACCTGAGCTGAAGCCGGAAGCCAGACAGTTAACTGACTGAGCCACCCAGGCGCCCCTAAAATATTGCTTTTTAAAAGAAAGAAAGATTAAAACTAGAATAAGCATACTAACATATTTGTGGCCAAAGAGGGTTCAAATTAAATGTAAAAAGGCATTTTCAGTTACAGAGACATTTAAAAGGTGTTTTTCTGGAGGCAGGAGGCTAGGCTTAGGTAGAGTTCAGTGAGAAGATCTTTGAGGCATTTTCTCAAAAGTATAGTAAATATATTTGCTTGTTTACCAAACAAGCATGTTGAGTTTCTTAGTCAACAAAAGGATTATAATGAAGAGCAACCAGGGACGGGAATGACATAGTTTAATCCAATTGCACCATATAAATCTCTATTCCTGCTGATCAATTTCAAAGGCATTTTGCAAAAACAGGACCGCTGCGTAGAAGCGGAGGTAAAGCTGTATTTTCATCACGACGGCCTCGCCACCTACTCACCATGCGTGCCTGAAATAATGCGGGGATAAAGGACCGGTTAGATAGGTTGAGGATCCTCGAGGAGTCCTTCAGGACATAGATAGTGCCAAAATCAAGTTGAGTGGGATGTGCATAGATAACTGGGCCTTCTCCGATGCTCTTTAAGTGACATACCTGTATTCCGTGCAAGAGAAAGAACATGAGAAGAGCTGAAAACAGCTGGCCTTTAAAGATCACTCGAAACAGAAGCTTCTGGCCATCTCTTTTATGAAAAGCAGGGGCATACAAGGGTGCTTATTCTTTATCCCTGTACTCTGTGGTCAGAGTGACCCAGAGAGGGCCATGCTGGTCAGACCCAGAATCCAGCCTGGAATTCCTGCCCAAGAAGGATGACTGGCCTCCCTGGTCAGCCCAAGCCGTGCACTGAGGGAAACCAGAATGATGGTCCTCTGCATGCCAGCTAGCACTGCAGCCTCGGGACCACTTACGGTGGGGTTAAGGACTGACACTGCTGAGTCAGAAGTGGCTGGGGGGAGCCCCTGTTCTCTGGCTAACTAGTGGCACCACAGGACTGCCGACTGCATGCACCTGTGCAGGCTGGGGACTGAGCTCCACCTTGCTCTGCCCCCCAGGCCTGTGCCTTCATCCAGACATTGTGTCTGCCTGAGGGAGGGAGGTTTCCTTCTTTCCTAAAGTGCCACCCATTCAGCAAACGACCTTCTTATGGGTGCATCTGTGTAGGCAGGTCCCTGGACCGCTGGCACCTTTGGAGTTGGCTGGACTCTGTGATGCTGCTTTCTAAGTCAGGCTTATCTATGGCATCTTACATGGAAGAGATAAAATATATTCTACTCTCTGAGCATTCAGAATCTCTTCAGACAAAAATACACCCACATCACCCAGCTCTCAAAAGAACCGAATGTCTAGGGATTCGTTGCCTGTTGGGCAACTCCCTTCACGATTCAGGATGCATCCTCTGATTCAGCTCAGGCAGCAGACACTTGTCCACGTCTCTCTCTTCCCACACTTGGAGAGAGGTTACTTCTCAGAGCTTCCGTGGGTTAATTCAGGCTATGAGTCCAGTCAATACACTGGCAAAGTCCAGTGAGCAGTGACTGAAACCACCCTCAGAGCCCACATGCAACAAGCGACAGTCAGCTTTGTACCAGGAGCGACTGAGGAGGACGTTAAACACCCAGATGTGCTCTCCCCTCAGAGATTCTGATTTAATAGGACTGCAGGGGGGCCAGACGTGTGTGTGTGTGCAAGTTCTATGGACAAGAAAATTCCATACACCCACACTCACACACCATGGTATGTATGTACCATATATATATATGTAGATACAATATACGGTATTATTCAGCCGTAAGAAAGAATGAAATCTTGCCATTTGTGACAACATGGATGGATCTAGAGAATTTAATACTAAGCAAAATAAGTAAGAAGTCAGGCAGAGAAAGACAAATACTATATGATTTCACTCATATGTAGATCTAAGAAATTAAAAAAAAACAAAGGGGGAAAAAGACAGATCAAAAAAAAAGATTCTCAACTATAGAGAAGAGATGATTACCAGAGGGGACGTGGGGGGGTGCTGAATATGGTGAAACAGGTGCAGGGATTAAGAGTGCACTTATCAGGTCGAGCACAGAGTAATACATAAACGTGTTGAATCACTATATTGTACACCTGAAACTCCTATGACACTGTATGCTAAGTATACTGAATTAAAATGTTTAAAAATGAAAAGATTTTAAAATAAAATAAAATAAAAATTTTTTAAATAAAAATTTTTAAGTTGAAAACATAAATAAATTATAAAAAATTAAAAGTTTAAAAATAAATAAATAAAATAGAATAAATAAGAAAACTAAAAAGAACAAATGCTATAAAACAGCACTACTTCTCAATGGATCTGAAGATAGATTCCCAAAGTAACACAGCGCTAGTATTTTGCCACTGCAGAGTGAAAATGTAAACTAGAATTGCGAGAAGGCAGAGGATATGCAGGTATGGAATGTGCAAGCCATACAGTGATTTTAACCGTAACTCTGAAAACTGGCTCTCACCATAGGCGGGTCTGGGCTCCCAAAGGTCGATATATAAACGATGGACTTATGTTCCCCAGTGACCTGTGTCTCCAGGGCCAGAGGTATGTGGACGGTGCTGTGGGGGGTGATGACTCCACAGGGGGCGGGGGTGGAGAGTAACACGACAGGCGTGTCTTCATGTACCTGGTGGGAGAGACAAGCCGGACGGATAAGCAAGCCCCTGGCAGGGTATGAAATACATAGCATTTTAGATTATTTTGAAACAAGTGTTGCCCCCAGTCCATGCAGGTTCTTTAGGAGTGTGTCATCATTCAGACAAGAAAATGGGGAACAGCACCTCAATTCTGCTAAAGGGAAGCGGGGTATGTAGAAGGCCCCAGTCCAAAGTGCACAACCCAGCAAGATGCAGAAATCATCCAAAGTATGAATTAGTTCACGGAAACAGCTCTCCATGGCCAAATTCCTTCACCTGGCCCTCCATGTCCTCCACCACCTCATCCCTTTGCACTTTGTCAACAGAGGCCACTGGTTTTTCCTGAAGACGTGATACTGCTTCCTACTTCCAACACTCTGCACTCACATTACTCTTCCTGGAATGCCCTCTCCCTTCAATGGACCCACACATTTATCTTGAATGCCCATAGGTATCCCCCCATGCTCTAGAGTAAGGGCTTTCCCTCTGTCTCCAGGGGGCATCCTACAGTCCTTTTCCACAGCGTGTACTTACTATCTGTGTCCATCTGTTCCATGAGCTGTCAACTTCCTAGGGCATGACCTGGGCCTCTCCTGGACCAATTCCTGGCCCAAAGCATTTGCCCAGTACATGTTTTTTAAATGGCAAAATAAGTAGGTGAATGAATGAATGTTATCCAGTGTTTATCAATGTATGTGCTTCAGAACCCTGCTCCACAACATATTACTAGCTTTTATGCAACAACAGCAACAAACAAAACTTTAGCTAGAAGGAGGTGCCTGGGTGGCTCAGTCAGTTGAGCATCTGACTCTTGATTTTGGCTCAGGTCATAGTCCAGGGTTGTGGGATCAAGCCCCACATTGAGCTCCTTGCTCAGCACAGAGCCTGTTCTGGGATCTTTCTCACTGCTCCTCCCCCATCTCTAAAAAACAAACAAACAAACAAACAAAAAAAACAACAACAACAAAAAACCACATAAAAAAGCAAAGAATAAAACCCAAAAGTTTAGTTAGACGGGTAATGGGAATTAAAGAGGGCACTTGTTTGTTGTGATTAGCGCTGGGTGTTGTACATAAGTGGTGAATCACTGAATTCTACTCCTGAAACCAATACTGCACTGCAGGTTAACTAAGTATTAAAAAAAAAAATCCAAGGGAACCTGGGTGGCTCAGTGGGTTAAGCGATCAACCCTTGATTTCAGCTCGGGTCGCAATCTTATAGTCTGTGAGATCGAGCCCCACATCAGTCTCTGTGTTGGCAGCAAGAATCCTGCTTGGGATTCTCCCCTATTCATTTGCTTGGCTCTCTCTCTCAAAAATAAATAAATAAACATTAAAAAAAATCTTTTAAAACATCTCATGGCCAAATAAGTTTGGGTAGTTCTGGAAACCTTAGCTGTTGGAGAAAGACAGAATGTACAGAGTTCACCTGTGCTGGGACCCCCTGGTCTTTGTGCACCGAGGCGGGCCTAACGTGGCCTAACCTAACTCATCCTGCCTATCCAGCAGTGCTCTGCCCAGCCTTGCTGGAACCCGAAGCAAAAGGGAAAATCTGCCACTTCTGCCTTTATCTAATATTTTGATATTTTATTATGAACTATTTTGCATTAATTTTGCTTTCTTAAAATGTGACATGAAAATATGATTTATCTTGAGTCCTGAGTTCTTTGGCTTCCCCCACCCACATTCTGTGCTCACGGCAAGTACCTCACCCTTTTCCCAGCCCGCCTGTGCAGAAAAAGCCTCCTCAGCACCCCATATGTGAGCTGTGCTCTGAGTCCTTGAGATGATCATGCCTCACAGCTGACCTGTTCCATTGTTGATCAACTAAAAGTTAGAAAAGTTGTCTCCCATCAACCCAACACTTGGCTTCTGGTTTTGTCACAGGGAAACTCATACAATAGTTCTAATTTCCTCTTTTTTATAACAGCTTAGGGAAAGATGGCTATTTTATCCTAGTTAAGGCTTTTCTATTCCTGATTAAACACTGTGCTCCTCAGATAACTTGGATTTCCAGATGACGTTGATTGCCATTCTGGTTACTCCACATGAAATTTTTTTTCTCATGTTTCCACTAAAAAATACAATGTCAGTATCTGGAGACAAAACCTGGCACTGCCTTGACCAGTAGCTATCTCCTTTCTTTAAGCTGATCACTGTGTTTGGGGGCGCCACTGGGTGGCCTAACCCACCTTGATTCCGTGGCCTCCATTCTGGTCTTTGAAACTGTAGTCAAATAAAACCCCCACCTGATTTATCTTTGGGGTTTTTTTTGGCATGAATTTTTATTAGAGTACTGTCCTTATAGAACAATAGAGTTTTAAACCCAAATGCATTCTTGATAAATTGCCGTCTACTAGTGACTTTCCATTACCTTGGTCTATGCAGATCTTTCTGAATCTCTAATCCATATGTGCTTAACTGCTCAGTACCCCACCTGGCTGGGTGTAAACGCAGGTGGACAGATCCATTTCATAAAACATTAAGAGGTAATTTCATTGTTTTCTTTTGTAGTATCTCTAGCCTTCTTGTTCAACAAGTCCATTTATAAATACTGCACTACTGTATCTTAGTGATACTGTTAAAATCACAGCCATAGCCATAAATGAAAACCCCTAGCTCTGCCTCATTTGCCATGAATAATTAATTCATAGGCAGTTATTTGTAGGTGTAACTCCTGCATGTTGGCTTAATTGATCCTGGCCTTTCTTTATCAAAGGCAATTTCCCTGGGAAATTAAGAACTGTTTACACCTGCAGCTGCTCACTCATGCAGGTGGCAATCCAGCTGTGGCTTTATGACCTCATGCCCAGATTATCCCAGGGTTCAAAATCAGAATTACAGAAGGTCATGTGTTCAGGAATATGGCTCTTCAGATGGATTTCTCTTTCTCATCAAGGGTTTCCAACTGAAGAAAAATCAACACTGACAGAGGATAAAGTACGTCACCTGGGGCAGGACCTCATAGCATCCTGGAAGGTCATCATTATTGACAAGCTGGACTGTTTTCTCATAGGGGTACTTAAGGAAGCAGTGCCCAAAGTCCACCTCTGCGTTCACCACGTGGAGGGTAGGTACAATACACCTGCTCAAAGGAAAAAGCCCATTAAAGAATTCAAATGTATAGAGAGCTTATTTACATGAGAATGCAGAGTCCCAAGTTAAAACACATTTGTCACTGTCACATAGTTTTTCTCTAATAACTACATTAATCATTTTAAAATCTTTTCTCCTGTCATTCCTATCCCTGAGCCCCCAGTCACCACTGTTTAATCAAAAAGGGCTAGAAGCAAGATTCCTTAAAACAGCGGTCTTCATGGGTAATGACTAACATTTCCATTGTTTTTCACATTTGGTCTGCTTTTGCCAAGGGACCCCCACAGTGTAAGTTCCGCAGGGTAGTGGATCTGTTTCCAAGGCAAACAGGGCCAACGCTACCAGCATGGGGTCCTAACTAGCTGTGACACGCTGGACCAGTCGGAGTCCCCTGAGGACCAGCTACAGTTGGCATCATCTAAATTATGGTAATAATTCTAATTCCTATGCAGAACAGCCGTCTCAGATCAGGAGGCTCAGGCAGCTGATCCACCCAGAAGTGGCACTGTGACAGTGGTGCTCAGTGCGAAGGTGGGTATGGGGAGAGGGGAAGGAGGGTGGGGTGCAGGGGAGGAGGAGTTGAAGCCCTGTGTGTGCAGATGGTCTGTCATGAGGTTACTTGGGTTTCATTTTGTGTCTGCATTTCAGAGTCTGCCCCGTCTCGCTGCACTGTCACAATACAGTGACGGTGTATTGGTGAGGAGCCCTGGCGTCTGTATCAGAGCCAGGCTCAAAGAGTGACCTTAACAAATACAACCTTGAGCAAGTTGCCTTCCCTCCAGAAGTAGCATTTTGCTCACAGGTAAAATGAAGGTAATCCTAGGGATGGACATTAGCATAATTAACTCAGAGTGCTGTGGGAAATACGGGAGCTAATGTGAATGAAGAGCACAGCACAGTGCCTGTTGCACTAAACCAGAGCTCAACACGAGATGATTAGGCTGTGGGAGAGGGCACAGCCGGCTGTCACTGCTGCCTCTCTGCAAGTACTGCAAGCGATTCTTTTGTTGAGGGTCTTCAAGCAGTTCCTACCAATTACACCAAAAATAATGACATGAAAGGGAGACTTGTTAACCCAAAGTCTGAGGTTCAGCTGGGATGAATGTTCATTCTTAGCTAGAACGGCAGCTGTCAGTTGACCCGAGGACTTTCACAAAGCTGACCTCCACTATCTGAAACACTGTGGCTGACAGGACTTACGGTACCTGACTGGGGTCACAGAGCACACTTGGGAGGAAACTCATAGCCTCTTAGGACACTGTTATTGTTTTTCTTACTCAGGGTTTCCCACTGACAGCTGCAGGGACAGGGGGCTGAAAGGGAGAAAGTATCAGAATCAACTCACCCAGAAAAGAAAGGCAAGGCTAGACAAAAAGGGAAAACTTGGGTATAGAAAGGGCCAGATGAAAGAGCTTTTGCTGTTTTTAAACAAAACAGTTAGTTAGGTCTTTGGAAGGACTAAGGAGACCATGGTAAGGCCTTGAACTTCAAGTCTTGCTGATACATCTTCCCAAATTCATGAGGCCTAAACTCTCGGGATGGATATGTTATCGGGGTTTATTAAGTAATTTTCTCGATTTCATTTGGATGGCATTTTCATACACGCCCTCTAAAGCCACAGATCTGGACACCTGTTTGCTTTGGTAAGAGTGTGGCCCATGATTTTATTTATTTGCTCAGAATCCCTGTCATCACCAGTATCACACTCCACTCTCAGGAAGACCCCAACTTGGTCATGGAGACACAATCCACGAATAGCAGAGCCAGGATCTTAACCTGACCCAGGAGTCCACCGCTGCCTCTATTAAATAGAGAGAAGGTGAGGACGGGTCCGAGGAGTTTATGTTGTTAGAGAGCCTCATTTGGGAGGCCTGCTTGCAGCCTCAATTGAAGTCATACTAGGTGTCCTGAAGCGAGACTGTCCCGCTAAATGGACCTCCCACCGCAGGCCTGCAGGCTCTTGCTGGGCATAACCCTGGACTACTGCATTTAAAGATAAAAATTAAAAAAACAGCAAGTGGGTGCCTGATTGGGTGAACTGATAAGTGTTCAAATTTTGCTCAGGTCATGAATCTCAAGGTTCATGGGTTCAAGCCCCACATCAGGCTCTGTGCTGACAGCTCAGAGCCTGGAGCCTGCTTCTGATTCTGTGTTTCCCTCTCTCTGCTCCTCCCCTGTTCACGCTCTGCCTCTCTCTCTCTCTCTCTCAAAAAAAAAAAAACATTAAAAATTTTTAAAGAAAAACGGCAACTGTTCACCTTTTCCTGGTAAAACCTTTTTAGTTATATACTTGGAAAGTCAGACCATTAGAGAGCACTATTATTCTTAACACGACAACACACACACACACACACACACACAATCTCTTCTCTCATCTCCACCAAAGGTGCATTTGCTGTTTTAAAGCTTTGTCATTTGAATATGAGATTCAGTATCAGATACCCTTCCCAGCAAAGCAGAACAAGAGCAGAGAGAACTGGTTGCAGGCCCCGCTGCCTCCGGGGCAGGCGGCCCACTGCTGGCGGCTCAGGGGAGCCGCAGGAGCAGAGGAAGCAGGGCAGTGCCATACCTCGCCGTGATTAGGAGCGCCAGCACTTCTTCCCCGATGCCCTCCACGTCCACCACCAGGGCCAGCTCATATTTCTGCACAGTGTTGGAGCATAAGGTCACCTGGAAAGACAAAGGTGAAAAGCTGTTCTTCCACAGGGCCGGGCCTCCCTCTGTGCAGGGGAGAAAGGAGTCAGGGGAGGATGGCCCTGATGAGGGCCCCTTCTGAGTCCTTTTTTTATGCGGTGTTTGGCGGTTTACATTTTTAGTGGAACAAGATACATTTTGGGGTCAGGGCATGCTGAGTTTTTTCAAAGGCGAGGTTAGAAACCAAATGGCTTTTAGTACAATAGGTTTGCTCACTTCTGAGAAGACTGTATCAAAGAAGTCATATACCCGCATAAGGGGAAAAAATGACCCTGAAGGATGAACCATATCAAACAAACTTTCATTACTCCATTTAAATTGTTCTCTATGCCTCCAGGCTGTAGAAATTATGAAAATTCAGCACACCAATAAAACACGACGGCTAAGTTTCTCTTACAGCAAAATAAATGAACATAAAACCATGTCAGTTCCAGAAAACAGCCTTAGAAATCAATGAGGTAGTCTTTTAAAAAAATCAAAATCTTGTCTCCCCACTGTCCACCGTATTCATTATTAGAGAAGAAAAACAGGAAGCTGCAAAGAAAGGTCTATGCAAGGACAATACGTGCCCAGTATATTTTACCCTCTGGTTTTTATTTATTATTGTGAAATTTTGCATTTAGCTGTTGAGGTCCTGTCACAATTTTTAATTGCTTAAAAATGATTTGTAGTGGAAGAGATACTTGTAAGTCTAGAGAACAGCTTCTGGCACCGGTTAAAGCTTTCCATACATCCATTATGTATGAAGGACTAATTAAACAACTTTTTTTGGTTGCAAAGGGAATCGCTGGATGCAAATTTGAGTCCACATAGACCTGGTTGATGCAGTTCAGGAACGAAAATTGAAGCCTGGAGAAAGCTTTTCCAAATCTAAAGGGAAAATAAAGGTGGAGCTGTTGATTTGGAAGGAAAATTTGTCAGATCTGGAGAGAAGCAGCTGACCCAGCGTGCAGAGGTTCCTGGGGTGACTCTGACCCCTGTCCCTGTCTCTGAGCGCTGGTTAGAAGGCAGAGAAAGTGGCTCTCACAGAAGGCAGCTAGGCAGGTGCTATGTCTTCTGAAACCTTCCTGTACGATGTGTGAGAGGCAAAAAAGGAAAGGTAGGTGATGTGTAGGCTGAGCACGAAGTAAAAAATAAATTCTTTGCAACACCACTTCTTCCCAGGAAAGTCACAGTTAGCAACTGCTATGATCTGAATGGTTGTGCCCCACCCCCAAATTCATATGTGGAAATCCTAACCCCCAGTGTGGTGGTAATTAGGAGGGGGGCCGCTGGGGTGATTAGGTCAGGAGGGTGGAGCCCTCAGAATCAGGATTCGTTCCCTAATGAAAAAGACCCCCCCCCAGCTCCTCCTTGCACGCATGTGAAGATACAAGTCAGCAGTCTGCCCCTCACCAGAACCCTGCCATCTGGCACCCTGATCTTAGACTTTCAGCTTCCAAACTGGGAGGAATAAATTTCTGTTTATAAACCATCCAGTCTCAAGTATTTGGGTTTTTTTTAAAGCTTTTTTTTTAAATTAGATTCCACACCCAGCACAGAGCCCAATGTGGAGCTTGAACTCAACGGCCTTGAGCTCAAGACCTAAACAAAGATCAAGAGTTGGACACTTAACCCATGGAACCACCCAGGTGTCCCTCAAGAATCTGTAATAGCCCAACCAGACTAAGACTGCAAACCTGAGAAGTTACAGTGATATATGATATAAACCTCATTGGGCCCATGGAGATGCCCTGGGGAGAGCCAAAGACTCCCAGAAAAGATTTAGGATGAGCAGCTCCATGGCGAGATATTATTAAACATTTAAAACAAATGCGGGGCCTAAAACCATAGCTGAATTAAATATTTGAAGGTAATAACTAAAGAGAAAACTACGGACCTTAGCTATGGAAGTCTTTTCTTTTTTCTTTCCCAGAAAAGATAAAATCATTTCAACTTAGCAGCCTTCAGTAATGCTAGACCTCACTATGTGGAGAAGCAAAAGTAGGTGAAGGAAGACAGGAAAACCTTTCCCAGTGAGCTGTGAAGGGATTCTGCGGGTGGATCTGTAGGCTGTGCCCAGAGCATCACACTGTGGGTCTAAATATAAAGCACTGTTAGGGATATCACATCTGCATTCACCATGAAGCCCAGATTTGTACTGCAAATCTGAATAAACTGGGTATCATCTGTGGCACAACTCTGGACATTTATTCTTCAATTAGATTCTGAAGGAACGGAGCACCTAATTATCGGTGAGTTCTTAAATCTTTCTATGTCTATAACGATGAGTGTGGTATCTACATGGAGCAGTGGTTTCACTCGAAATCACGAGAATCCACGGTTCTGGTGAAGGCGATGCCTCTGGATTGGTGGAAATTCACGGGAGCAGTGTCAGTCCTTGTGCCCAATATATTTGTATCTGGTTTCTTTTGCCCTCGTGGTTTATTTCCTGATAGGCCCACCTTTCCATGTGAATCAGAGGCACCCCCTCCCACTGACAGTGGACGTATAAAGCAAACCCTAGCTGCGATCCTAGTAACCGTTTGAGAGCGTGGCTGTATGTGCTGGGCGGTTGTGCACTTTACCCTGATAGCAGCAAATCCTTGGGAGCGAATGGTGCCACTGCTGGGAGTGATGGTGAATTCTTTTGGTTTCATTATGGGTCTTTCATCCTTGTTCCAAAATGGCCTTTTGTTGTCTGAATACTGCTCGCAACATGAAGCGCTTTTATGGCCATCGCCATCTCCAGGGACACGCAGTTTGAAGGTCATGGGGACCAGGGAGGTATTATTGAGGGAACATATCAAGGTACGAGGGAAACCTGGAAAGCAAAATGTGAGGTGAGATATAAAAGCCCCAGTATAGCCTCCCTTGAAACTTCAAAATTCCTAGCATTAAATGAACTGTCTGTGCAATTCATCACCACTTGCTTAACTCCACCTCTCCCTGATGTTGTCCTCCATTTTACAATCAATAAATGCATTTCATTCATTCATTCATTCATTCAGTCCATCAGTCCATCAGTCAGCGAATACTCTTATACACTTACTATGTAGCAACTATAGACATAAAACAAATCCCTGATATTCATCCAGGTCCTCTCAAGAGGCAGCCTCTATTATCTGTTTGGTGAATAATTCTCCAGAATTTTGCATTTAATTTTTACATAAAATACAGATTAAAAAAATGAATGTTTACTCTTTTCATCTGCCAACGTGTGAAAGGAGAAGGCCGTGTGGTTTTCCCTGCGGTGCGGCCCAGAGCCTGCCAAGATATTACGCGACCCCTCCTGGACCTGCCTGCGGCCCGTGCTCTCAGGGTCGATGACACAAAATCAAATAATAGCATCTCCTGAGAGAGACTTTACAACCTGCTTTTAAACCAGCCAGAGACTAACACACCGGCTTTTACCTCCCTTAGTCAAAGCTACTTTTTCACGTTAAATCTAGCCTTCGTACGTTCAGTCGGGCTAGCCTCCTGGCCTTTTTCTAAGAGATGTGGATCCTCCTTGCCTGGGAAGCAATAAACTGAGCTCTGGATTTCCTCGGTGGCCACTCAATCTGCTACCACTTTTACCACAAGAGGAGAATGAATATGCATATTTCCATGGGATGCGCACACTGCTCTTTCTACCTCGAGCCCTACTGCAATAAAACACAGCTGGTCTCTGGAGTAGTTCCTACATTACTGCAGGGGCTATTTTGGACTGATCTACTCCTCTCCCCATTTCGGGGCCTTTGTCTACACATTAGGACTGTTGGAGGAGACAGGTTTATGTCTCCTTTGTGATACCACCTGCCAATCTACTTGGAAGAGATCTGTCATGGAAAAAGAATTGCCTGCTTAAATGTACCTGAAGGACTTCCTTGGAAATTCCAGAGGAGGTGCTAGAAAGTCTGTCTAACAATCATGCATTGCTGCATTCAGCTTTCCAGAACTTTCCCAGCAAAGACTTTTAAAACTGTAGATCCCCCACCCTTGTTTATTTTTACTTGACCATTTATGGGATCAGTACTCTTCTAATGTATAGGGTGTCCTAGAAATGGCATGGAAATGGTTTGTATAAAGGTTCAGATGGGTCCTTCAAAACCACTGCTCAGACTATTTCCCTGAAGCTAGAAGGTTTTCTGAGAATAAAGCCAGTTATAACCTCCTAGCTAGAACAATTCCTTGTACAATGACCTATAAACCCCATATTGCTTATTAAAAAGCCTAAAGAAAGAGATATTATTTTGTTAAAGACTGAAGGGTCATTAACAATACAAGCGTTACTCCTAGCTTTCTGCTTGCACCAAATCCTAATACTACTGGGTTTAGGCTTCCCTCATGCTTTCAATCATCTCTTCTGCTAATCTTTTTGAGATCTGTCTATAATCATTGTAATTAAGATTATAAGGGACAGGGGCATCTTAGTGGCTCAGTCAGTTAAGCACTCACCTCGACTTTTGCTCAGGTCATGATCTCATGATTCATGAGATCGAGTCCTGCATCAGGCTCTGAGCTGACAGTGAGGATCCTGATTGAGATTCTGTCTCCCTTTCTCTCTGGCCTTCCTGTGCTCGCTCTCTCTCTCTCAAAATAAGTAAAAATAAACTTAAAAAAAAGATCATAAGGGACAATTACAACTAATTGTCCCTGGCTCCCCACTTTACAATATCCTAAAGTCAATTTAAATATTTCTTCTTGAGTGAAATACTGCCTGTTCATACCTGGGCCATGAAGACAACTATCATAATTTTTTTTTATGATTATAGCCCGTAAACCCTAACTTCTCTGGACAAATTATCCAGTGCTCAGGTCCACTGAGTACCTGAAGCCTCCCAACTCCCTATTCTCATTCGACACATGCCTGTACCTCCTGAGAAACAGTGAGTTTGCAGATACTTACACTCTGCCCCTTTTGGTCTATAATCTGGCATATCAATTGTTACTTGGTCCATTGTATTCTTTGACAAATCTAAGGATTTATCAAAGTTTCACTGTTCTTTCAGAGATAATCACCACCTAAATTCTATAATCTGACTCTTTCATGCTATCACTATTTTTTCAGTCAACTTAATTTATTAGATATGTCATCCAACATCCAATCCTACCATCAAAATATTTATAGCCATACTTTAAACATCTTAGATACCAAACAACAGTACTGTTACCTGTCATCTACGTTAGGGTGTTTATAATAACCTGACACCATCAATCCCAACAGGCCCGGATACCTAATCTAGATCTGGATCTCTAAGCAAATAAAGGCCAGGTCTCGAACACTAACCTGTATCAGACACCTCTTCAGGAATGAGCCTTCCTGCCAAGATGGGGACAATATCACCAACTTTAGTTGGCTCAATGCACTCCTCAGAGCTACAAGTCTCTGCAAACCTTGCTTAACTCCATACAATGTCTGTCACTCTGAAATAAGTAAGAAAACTCCTCTAATCCCTGGCTTGTTCTTGTAACAGTTAATTTCTCTGGCATTTTGAACTCTATGCACCCCCATTGGTCTTTCATTCCTGAGCCAATCACATGCTTACTTTTGTCTGCCTCATCAAAGCCCTATTTGCATATGTGAGGTAACAATTAGCAAGTTTCCAATAAATAACTCTTCAATGTACTATATTTCTTTGTGACAGGAGATGAATCTTCCTGGGGAAGTAAATAATGACACTTTGGTTAGGAGTCCTGAAAGAACTCTAGTTCCAATGTTAGGATTTAAAAATATTATCATAAAATAATTCTGAAACTATCATGAAATGATTCCTAACTTTGGCTGATACACTTGCAGAATCCCAAAGCACAGCAAAGTAGCCTGAATTAACTAAGCCAAGTGGTTTTGAAAATGAAATAGCCCTAGATTTCCTGTTGGCAAGCAAAAAGGTATGTTTTTCATTAATATTTCTGCCATTCTACAGAGAAGATTAAGGAATCCATATCCAAACTAAAAGAAATGAAGAAATGCAACCTGAATTTTGAAGGTGGACTTAAATGGGATAAATTTTCCTGGGGAATCTTAGGTCATGGCTCTGTGGTGTCTTCCCACCTCTTATCTAGCTGCTTTATTGCCAAATGGTTCAGTAAGATATTATACAACAAAAGAAAAATAAACATTTTTATAATTTCCATCTAAGCTAGTTATTAAAACTTCTAGCTGGACCAACTACGAGAAACAGCTGTTGATTATTATCTCTATAGCTCAAGGAAACAATGAATAAATTACACAATAATGGCTTTTCCTATATACTTAGGGATAAGAGAGGGCCAAACGGAAGATGTTAATGGGAAAAATAAAATCTACCTAGCTTTGGAGAATGCATAAAGGGTTTTACCTACTGTATTATCCAGAGCTTGCCAATATCAAACACAGAATTTTGAATAAATCATTGGTTTCTAGGGGGTATATATATACCTCCTGTTTGCTGTATTTCACTGAAATGTACTATTAGAGGCCTTGATGCTTTTAAATGTTTCGATTCTAGATAAAAGTGTTCCAGATATTCTTGGGGCTCAAAAATTGGCTTATTGTTGGTATAGTATTTAATCTTTCAGAGGTGAACAATAGGGCGGCTTCAAGATAATGAATCAGTATGATATTTCTTCAAGTGACTGATTTGAGGTTTTTATTTGGATAATTTTTTTCTCTCTCCTGGGCAATATGATATAGGGCACATCTTCCAAATGTTCTGTGTTGGAGTTCATATTTAAATGCCTGTGGAAAGGTAGGCTGCTGTCATGCATCAGTTGCTCAGACCTCTCTGTGGACTCAGTTGAGCTGTTTAGAGAGTAACTGCATAGGTCTTTGGGTAAGTCACCTCTCATTGCACATCAGTCACAGTTTCCCTTGAGAGAGGATGCCTCCCTCAGTTGGCCTACAGACAATTTTCAAGTTATAGGCCACTTTTACTTCCCTTCAAAAACTCTATCACTCAAACATGCCCTACAAATTTGTAAAAATTTCTCAAGCCATTTTCATATTCTATGGTAAGAAATAGACATTTGACTCCATTTACATAGATTTTCCTATATGTTAGGTAATGTTAAATGCTAAAGCAATGAATAAAAACATTATTAATCAGCTTTCTGCAAAGAAAGGATATTGAAAAAAATTTTTGTAATGTTTATTTTTGAGCAAGAGAGAGACAGAGCATGAGCAGGAGAGGGGCAGGGAGAGAAGAAGACACAGAATCCGCTGCAGGCTCTAGGCTCTGAGCCTTCAGCACAGAGTCTGATGCAGGACTCAAACTCACAGACCATGAGATCATGACCTGAGCCGAAGTCAGATGCTTAACTGACTGAGCCACTCAGGTGCCTCAAGAAAGGATATATTTTGTAGAGAAAAAAATTTCCCCAAGTAGATGGCCATACTTGAAGCAAAAGAACTGAAACTCAAAATTGGAGGCAACAGAGAAAAATGGAAAGAATTATGGACTATGGAGTCAGACTAGTGTTTTGTAGTCTTTGCTAAATTATTATCACCTCTTAAAAAGAACCACTGTGATGAATTAATTTTCAATGAAATCAATTAATTAAATGTAATTTAAATTAGATAAATTTCCCTCTAATGAGAAAAATTAAATACTAAGGAATAAGATTCTATTGGGTAGGGTAGAACTTTGAAGGACCACAAATGTGGGTTAGATCTACACTCTTTTTTTGAATTCCAAACAATTTTTGCCTCTGTGGGGCAACATCATCCGTGTTGACAGCACATGATTTAGAGAGCTCAGGTGAAATACGCATTCTGCCACTGCTGTACGATCACGGGAAGTTATTTACCTGTCTGAACACTCAGCTTTTCCAGCTCCAAAGTGGGAATCTTAAAACAGTATCTCCTCAAAGGATTTAAAGGGTTAAGTGTAGTAATGAATGTGATTCACTTAGTAGAGATTGGAATATGAGAAAGAACCAATAAATGGAAACTTTTATTGCTAATGCCACCACTGCTGTTATCATTGTTATTATTTGGAAAGGTGGAGACAGGAAGAAATGACTCAGGGGAAGTAACTGAGCAAGAAGACAACACAGAAATACAGAAGAATTCAGCTTGGAGTGATAGGAGACTTGAGTCGAACCACGACTAAGTTCACTTGAAACTTGAGAGCATCTCTGTGAAAAGGCTGCACAGACACACTGCCAAATCAGAATCTGTATATAAAATAGAGTGTTCTGAACATTCCAATAAAAATGTCAAGTTAAGGCTTTCTGGTGTTCCAGTGCTGAAAGAGCAGTGACAACCGTGGTCTGACAGCTATTTGTGCCCAGGACACACTTATAACCTTTACATATAAACTAGGAAATGGCACTGAAATGTCGCTGCTGCAGAGGAAGAAGAGAACAATTCTTGACTCTCCTAGCCATTACCTGTAAAAAATCGGTAAGAAAGGTTCTTTGTAAACTTTCCTCCTTCCATGTAGAGATAGAGGCAATTCCACTCAATTTCTAACTTAAAATGGAAAAATTACTCACCAAAGGAAACATCGCCAAAGTGCAGGGCAGGAACATTAAAGTGGAAGGTAGGTCCAATGACACAGCCTCTGGAAGTAGGAATACAAATTGGGGGGAGTGGATTGAGAATCCAGTGAACTCAGAGTAACAACCAGGAAATATTAAAGCCATAAACTGGCATTGAGGAAAGTACACAATCTAGCACTTAAAGAAACTACAAGCTGATGGTCTTATCGCAGTGGTTCTTAGGGTTCTTTGTCAAGACTCAAACCATTGGGTTTTAGCAAATGATGCTGCTGTTAACTTATCACCAAATTCCTACCAATGAATGAAGCACAGCAGACACATCACCAAACCAATGACACAGAGTATTAATGTGGACAAGGTACATATGACAAGTTATTTCCAGGCAAGAAACAAAAATTATAGGGCTGGTCATATAATAAGCATTAAAAACTATCAATCGTACCAATATTCCTGGTCCTACGTTTTTATAAAACCGTTTTTCCAATTCCCACCACAACTCGTTATGATCTTGGCCAGTCACTTTACCTCCATAGCCATTAGTTTCTTTTCTTTTCTTATAAAAGAAAAGACTGGAATCTGGAATAGGTGACCTTTAAGGACTCTTTGCTATAAATGGTCCTTTTCTCTCTCAGTGCAAGGCCTCAGGATCTTAGAGTGATTCACTAGCTTAATAGTTGAGAGATTCTACAGTTTCCAGTTGACTTCAGCTGCAGTAAATAGCATAATGGTTCCCAACTCTGTCTATGTGCTACCCCTCAGAAGGTGTGAATATGTTATATTATATGATAAAGGGGAATTAATGTTGCAGAAGAAATTAAGGTTCATAATTAATGGATCTTAAAATAGGGAGATTTTCCTAGGTTATCCTGGTGGGCCCAAGGTAATCATAAGCGTCTTTAAAAATACAAAAAGATGCAGAAGAGGAGGTTGGAGTGATGCAGTGTGAGCAGGACTTAACCAGCTGCTGCTGGCTTTGAAGAAAGAGGGGCACCCTGAATAAAAGACTGTGGGCGGCCTCAAGAAGCTAGAAAAGTCTAGGAAATTGATTGTTTCCTAGAGCCTCCAGGAAGCAACACAGCCTGGCCAAGATCTCGATTTTAGCCCAATAAGACCTATGTTGGACTTCAAAAGTATAGAGCTGTAAAATAATAAATTTGTATTGTTTTAAGCTACAAAGTTTAATGTAGCAGCAATAGAAGACTAATAAATACATATTTGTTTTCTTGATTTTCACCATAATCCATGTCCCTAAAATCTCTAGGTAAGAACTGAGATAATCCCCATCTATGTGCCAAGCTTTTAAACATTATAGACACACAGATGCCAGAAAACATTTTAAAGATGAACACCCTAACTCACCTGGCTCGATGTTGGTGAAGCGGGTGTGTCATGCCATGAGGAGTGCATTGGTGCCCTAGCGGTACTTGAGGCTGCTGTATGTCTGACATAATGTGGTCAGAGCCTGTGTCAAGTCTGCGAGGAGCTATCACAGCAAAGACTCAGTTCTAAAAGGAAACTTCAATCCTAAAAGCCTTTCTCAAGACCATTTATGCTATTTCATGCTAATGATCCAAAGTAGTTTCAAAAGAGTGGCTGGTACTTAGCAAAGAATTTGGATCCAGTTGAGAACGAGGTCAAAATAACTTATAGGACAGATACTTGGACTTGTAAAAGAAGTTTTATGAGGCCAAGTAACAAAGAGATCAAAGGGATGGAAATGCACAAAGGCTAAAGAAAGTTAGAAAGAAGCTCATAAAATTGTACAAAGCAGTTCTTTAATAGGTGCAGAAGTAGAAAGAACCAGAATTAAATCACATCTGTTCAGAGGCACATATAACTAAGGGAACTGTGGCCAAATACCACCTGGAATTGGACATGGCTGTATTCATTCTAGAAGATATTCTGAATGTTTGAATAGTTTCTGCAAGTTTGTACCCTCCATCAGTGCAGTGGTCTGTTAAAGTTATACTGTTGACCCTTGAACAATGCAGAGGTTAGGGTGCCGACCCCCTGTGAAGTTGAAAATCCATTTGTATCTCTTAACTCTCCCAAACTTAACTACTATTGGCCTATTGTTGACCAGAAGCCTTACTGATAACATAGAGAGACAATTAAAACATATTTCTATATGTATTACATATTGTATTCCTATAATAAAGTAAAAGGAAAATGTTATTAAGAAAATCGGAAGTAAGAAGGGCACCTGGGTAGCTTAGTCGGTTAAGTGCCTGACTTTGACTCAGGTCATGATCTTACAGTTTTTGAGTTTGAGCCCCGTGTTGGGCTCTGTGCTGACAGCTCAGAGCCTGGAGCCTGCTTCAGATTCTGTGTCTGTCTGTCTCTCTCTCTTTCTGTCCCTCCCCTGCTTGTGTTTTTTCTCTCTCTCTCGCCCCCTTTCCTCTCATTCTCAAAAATAAATAAATATTTTTAATAAAATCAGAAGGAAGAAAAAAGTACAAGTTTTACTGTACTGTATTTATCAAAAAATACTCACATGTAAGGGGACATGTGCAGTTCAAGCCTGTGTTATTCAGGGTCAATTGTAATTTTAAAGACAGTAGATAGGAAGATTGAATTATTACGATATTAGGTGAAACAAGTTGAATACAAAATATATCTATGTTATGGTTAACACTTTATGAAATTATACATGCAAAAATTGCAGGCAACGAAACTACTCATGGGTAATCTTTTTAAAATCACATTACCTTTATAGTGTTGTTTATGCAACCACTTAAGGTACTGGGTCATGTAGTTAGAGGAGTAAATAAAAACAGCAGAAGTATGATAATGTTCTAACCTTTCAAGGGAGACTGGCCAAAATTATGTGGTATTGAGGAAAGAAGAGTAACTGACAATAAAATAGTAAGAAACAAAAGTCCATAATCTACAACATTAACCTTAGAGAGATTTCTTAGGCCATAGGTCTGAGAAATTATTTCTGGAAAAGTCATAAGGAAAGTCAGTATTAATGTGTGGGGTTGGAAATATAATTATACATTAGATATATATTTGTGATAACAGATATTTTCCAGGTTTTCAAAAACTATTATTCATGGTTTGAAGTGCAAGAACACTTTTGGACAAATGTGATTTAGATAAGGATATTTCTGAACTATGTTGTGCATTTGAAACTAATGTTAACATTGTGTGTCAATTATACCCAAATAAAAAACTTAAAAAATAATATTTCTTTCAGAAATTTGTGATTTGGTTTTAGATATACACAAACCTTCTTTCCCCAATCAGATTTTCCTTCCCTTTGAAATAAAAAAACCAGGAATAACATCCAAAATAAAAGACTGGTATGGGAGTTTGGGTGAATGTAATGTCCAAAGGATAAAATGAGAGATCCTCCACAGAGCAGCTAAAGTATTAACTAGTCCAAGTTTGCTTATGAGTAGGTTCCTGGGAGATCCCTAAAGCCTATTATTCACAGTGGAAAACTACAGTGCACTCTAACCTATTCAGGTACTGCTAGTGATGTGTACTACTAGTTTGGGATCTTTAGGAAAAGATATCAGAGATTTAAAAAATTCACCCAGGTAATGAAGGATTGACCATCATCCACTATTATAGGTTCCTGGAATTAACAATCACAGCTTCTTTGAAATATAACTCAAATGCCATATAATTAACCCACTTAAAGTGTACAAATCAATAGCTTTTATATATTCATAGATACGTGCAACTGTCACCACAGTCAATTCTAGAACATTTCTATCATTGTGAAAAGAAACCCCATGGGCTTTAGCATCATGCTCTGTCCCTCATCCCCAGCCCTAAGCAACCACCATACCCCACTTCTCCCTTTGGTTCTGTCAGTCTAGGCTTCACATATTTGGGGGCTTGGCTCTTAGGTGCATATATGTTTATAAATGTTCTATCTCCTTGATGGCTGGACTCTTTCATTATTATAAAATGTCCCTCTTTGTCTCAAATAACAATTTTTGTTTTAACGTCTGTTTTGTGTGATATTAGTATAGCTTTCTTTTGGTTACTGTTTGCATAGTGTATCTTTTTCCATTATTTTAGTTTCAACTTATTCATATTTTTGGATTTAAAATGTGTCTCTTGTATAAGAAAATATTATAGGCAATTATATGCCAATAAAATGGCCAATCTGGAAGAAAAGGACAAATTCCTAGAAACATATAAACTACCAAAACTGAAACAGGAAGAAATAGTAAATTTGAACATACCCATAACCAGTAAAGAAATTGAATTAGTAATCAAAAATCTCCCAAAAAACAAGAGTCCAGGACCAGATGGCTTTCCAGGGAAATTCTAAAAAAGATTTAAAGAAGAGTTAACACCTATTCTCTTGAAGCTATTCCAAAAAGTAGAAATGGAAGGAAATCTTCCAAACTCTTTCTATGAAGCCAGAACTACCTTCATTCCAAAACCAGACAAAGACCCCACTAGAAAGGAGAACTATAGACCAATTTCCCTGATGAACAGGGATGCAAAAATCTTCAACAAGATATTAGCCAATGAGACCCAATAATACATCAAAAAATTTTCACCATGACCAAGTGGGATTTATACCTGGAATGCAGGGCTGGTTCAATATCTGCAACTCAATCAATGTGATTCATCACAGCAATAAAAGTAAGGACAAGAACCACATGATCCTCTCAATAGTTGCAGAGAAAGCATTTGACAATATACAGCATCCTTTCTTGATAAAAACCCTTAAGTAGGGATAGAAGGATCATATCTTGAGATCATAAAAGTTATATATGAAAAATACCATCCCAATGGAGAAAAACTGAGAGCTTTCTCCTAAGTTCAGAAACAATACAGGGATGTCCACTCTCACCACTGTTATTCAACATAGTATTGGAAGTCTTAGCTTCAGCAATCAGACAACACAAAGAAATAAAAGGCATCGAAATCGGCAAGGGAGAAATCAAACTTCCACTCTTCGCAGATGACATGACACTCTCTATGTAAAATCCAAAAGACTCCACCAAAAAACTGCTAGAACTGATCTATGAATTCAGCAAAGTGGCAAGATATAAAATCAATGCACAGAAATCCATTGCATTCTTATACACCAACAATGAAACAACAGAAAGAGAAACCAAGGAATCAATCCCATTTACAATTGCACCAAAACCCATAAAATATCTTGGAATAAATCTAACCAAAGAGATGAAACCTCTATACACTGAAAACTATAGAAAGCTTATGAAAGAAATTGAAGAAGACACACAAAAAAGGAAAAATATTCCATGCTCCTGGATAGGAAGAACAAATATTGTTAAAATGTCAATACTGCCCAAAGCAATCTATATATTCAATGCAATCCCTATCAAAATAACACCAGTATTCTTCACAGAGCTAGAACAAACAATCCTAAAATTTGTATGGAACCAGAAGAGACCTCCAAATAGCCCAAGCAATCATGAAAAAGAAAACCAAAGCAGGAGGCATCACAATCCCAGACTTCAAGCTGTATTACAAAGCTGTAATCAAGACAGTATGGTACTGGCACAAGAATAGACACTCAGATCAATGGAACAGAATAGAGAACCCAGAAATGGATCCACAAACATATGGCCAACTCATCTTTGATGAAGCAGGAGCGAATATTCAATGGAATAAAGACAGTCTCTTCAGCAAGTGGTGCTGGGAAAACTGGACAGCGACATGCAGAAAATGAACCTGGACCACTTTCTTACACCATCCACAAAAATTAACTCAAAATGTATGAAAGACCTAAATATGAGACAGGAAGCCATCAAAATTCTCGAGGAGAAAGCAGGCAAGAATCTCTTTGACGTTGGCCACAGCAACTTCTTACATGTTTTTGGGGCAAGGGAAACAAAAGCAAAAATGAACTATTGGGACCTCATCAAAATAAAAATCTGCACAGTGAAGGAAACAATCAGCAAATGACAAAATGGGAGAAGATATTTGCCAAAGACATATCAGATAAAAGTTAGTATCCAAAATCTATAAAGAACTTATCAAACTCAAAACCCAAAAAAATAATCCAGTGAAGAAATGGGCTGAAGACATGAACAGACATTTCTCCAAAGAAGACATCCAGATGGCCAAAAGACACATGAAACAATGCTCAATGTAAATACAAATCAAAACCACTGTGTGATACCACCTCACACCCATCAGAATGGCTAATGTTAACAACTCAGGCAACAACAGATGTTGGTGAGGATGTGGGGAAAGAGGATCTCTTTGGCACTGTTGGTGGGAATGCAAACTGGTACAGCCACTGAAAAATAGTATGGGAGGTTCCTCAAAAAATTAAAAATAGAACTACTCTATGACCCAGCAATTGCACTACTAGGTATTTATCCAAGGGATATAGATAGGTATGCTGTTTTGAAGGAACACATGCACCCCAATGTTATAGCAGAACTACCAACAATAGCCAAAGTATGGAAAGAGCCCAAATGTCCACTGATGGGTGAATGGATAAAGAAGATGTGGTATATATATGCAATGGAGTATTACTTGGCAATATGAAATCTTGCCATTGACAACTATGTGGATGGAACTAGAGTGTATTATGCTTAGCGAAATTAGTCAGAGAAAGACAAATATCATATGACTTCACTTATACGTGGAATTTAAGATACAAAACAGATGAACATAGAGAAGGGAAGCAAAAATAATATAAAAACAGGGAGGGGGACAAAAACATATGAGACTCTTAAATATGGAGAACAGAGGGTTACTGGAGGGATTGTGGGGGTGGGGGAATGGGCTAAATGGGTAAGGGGCATTAAGGAATCTACTCCTGAAATCAATGTTGCACTATATGTTAACTAACTTGGATGTAAATTTTAAAAATTAAATTAAATTAAATGTGTTTCTTATAGACAGCATATAGTTGGATTGTGTTTTGTGGGTTTAAAAAATCCATCCTACCAATCTCTGCCTTTTAATTAAAGTGTTAAATATATTTACACTTAATGTAATTACTGATAAAGTAGGATTCATGTCTTCCACTTTACTATTTTTTTTATGTCTTTCTGCCCTTTGTTTATTCCTGTATTCCTCCATTATTGCCTCCCTTTATGTTAAATGGATATTGTCTTAGTGTAGCCTTTTAATTCCCTTGTCATTTTTTTTTTGCTACATTTTTTAGTGAGTTTAGGGAATATTTTAGAGAATGGGCAATTATATTCTGAATTTGGAAAAATAATTCACAGAGTCACAGGTTAAGACAGTAGGACTTAGGCAACAGGTATGTCTAAAAAACTCAAATCTACCAGTCACTGTCCCTAGTATACAACCTTGAATGTGGGAGGTGCTCAATAAAAGTTTATTAAGTTAATATCCAAAATATACATTTATTCCTAATAGAGTAGCAATGTGTGTGTGTGCACATGCACGCACATGCACGTGTGTGCGTATCAGTAAATGCAGTATTTTTGGCCTGTACTTAATTAGGGAGTGGCCAGATGAAATGGAGATGAGTTTTCTTATTCAACCTGTCTTGGCCATTACTTTCCTTTCCCTAAAATCATGGTCCTTTAATATCCTATATTCTCTTACCCTGAAATAGGGTGACTTGATCTTAAATGTTTATAAGAGCAGAACTTTAAGGTTTTATCTTCCCCATTTGGTATGGAGGACTATCAATGATGCTAGATACTGCGGAGGGTACTCATAATTCTGAGTGATACCTCTTGAAGGCAGCAAGTCAGAAAACCCTATTCTAATAGGACTTTAAAGAGCTGATATGCTGGTGCTTACTGAGGACTCTCAAGGATCAGACAGTCTCTGAAAGGGAGATAAAGGTTGCTTTTGCAAGTTTGCCCTTCCTGCTTTTCCAGATCACCCCCTCCATTGTGTGTAATGAGATGTGAATTATTGAAGTAGGAGGTGAACTGGAGTTCATATGATGTAAAAAAGTACTCCTGTCCTCCTCATTTTCTGTGTATCACTGAAGGATGTCAATCATGGGCCAGGGTAAGCATGGTGCATCTTCTTGAAGAGTCAATGTGACTTTTTCTTCTCTATTGTCACAAACACAGGTGTGTCATAGAAGAAAACATAAATTCCTTCTGAATGTTTCAGATAGGTCTTGAGACTTCAAAAAAAATTTCTGATGATGGCAGTCTGTCTCAGCCATGCCACAGAACCCTTGAGACACATACATTCACTCTATTTGTTTGAGGTTGTATTAGTTTGCTAGGGCTGCCCTAATGAAGTACCACAGAGTGGCTTAAACAACAGAAATTTATTTCTTCACAGCCCTATATGCTGGAAGTCCAAGCTCAATGTGTTATCAGGGCTGGTTTCTTCTGAGGGACTCCCTCTTCAGCTTGTAATTAGCATTCTTCTCTTAATGTCTTTACATGGTCTCTTCCTATCTGTGTGCTTGTTCTTATAAGGACACCAGTCACATTGTATTAGGACCCACTCATATGACCTCATTTTACCTTAATTACTTGTTTAAAAGTCCTATCTCCAAGTGCAGTCACATACTTAAGTACTGGGTATCAGGATTTCAATATATACGAATTCGGGAGAACATAATTCACCCCATAACAGGGATGCTTAGGTGGAAGAATTGAAAGAAGTGGTAATAACTCTAAGCTGATCTTAAGATTCTGAATTTCCAGTAGGTATCATGAGACCGATAAATTTTCTTAGGATCCTTCAGGCCATATGTGTCTGTCTCTTTTCTGTGTTATCCCCAGACCCTGAGGGAGATCTCAGCTGCATAGGAAAGGAGGTCCTGCAAGCAGTAACCATAATGAAAGAGACTGCCATGGTAATTAACAACCTGTTGCTATGAAAATCCAGATAGGGTCTGCAGTGTGCTCTGAAGATATGCTCTTTCTAAGCACCAGGAACCAAAGTTGTAGATCTGCCCAATGGGTTGGTCAGAGAGAACTTCTTCTTAAAACCTGAGGACAAACTTTGCTATTAATGACTTGCAATTATTACCAACAGCTGGAAAAGCCATTAAAGGACTTCTGACAGAAAAGCTGCAAGTGTCTAGCCTTTGCTGACTGATGCAGTAAGTAGATTCTTTTACAATACCCCAAAGTATCATGGGTAAGAGCATTTAAAGAATTTCCTTAAAATAAAAATGAAAGATGAAGGTGGAGAGAAACTGTGATAATAGCTAAAGCCTAGTCAAGAAGATGATTTTATCCAGGTGTCACTGTAATGATTTATTTTCCCTAAATATCCTGAAACACAGAGCGTAACTTGGTTCAAGTCTTTATGTTATAAATTTATAGCTTCTAGAAAAACTAGATCCCCAAATAGCATCTGTACCCATATTACAACAATAAGTTACACGTGTTCAGTTGGTAAACACTCAGGGAAATTTAAAACACTCCATTATTTTAATGTGTTCCCATCAACATATATCTTACCTAATGGTCAATTTCACAGGCTCAGGGGACCCATTGACACTGACCAGGAACTCTTCTTCAAAGTGCCCCAGAATGGCTGAACTGAAAGATATCTGGATCGCCTGTACTCCACTTGGTTCGATGATGCCTTCCTTGGGGCTGAAAATAAAGCAGGCCCCCAAAGCCGAAGTTGGAGGGACCACGTTGAAGAGAGCATCAATGCTGCCTTTGTTGGATAGTATTGCCTGTATCAATAAAAAGCAGGGAATGCAAAGATACAGCATGGACATCTGATTTATTTTCACAGAAACAGGTGGCTATACTGTTTAATACCAACACATAGACAGTTGCAAGAAGTAAAGCCAGAGAAAAAATTCAGGGGAGAAATGAATAGTCTTCTGCCTTGAAGGTCTGAAGATAGGAATCCCAATCCAAAAGCCATTTTGTGTTTTTAGTATCCTCTTTAAAAAAGAGTTAGCACATGTATTATAGCCCCAAATACTGATTGTAATTATATCTGCTGAAAAAGAGCCTTAAAATACCTCTCTCTGATATTCTATAAGGTAACTGAGGGAAGATAGCTATTTTTCTTCTATGCATGAGAAGGCTGAGAAGAAGTGGCATACTGAAAAGTAAGCAGTCAGAATAGAGCAGCAAGAGCTACCTAAGCCTACATCCATAGTGTACCCTGGAGAATGTGAATGAGACATCACTGTGGATTCCAGATGACAAGGATTCTCTTTTGTGTGCTACTAGATTTCATTCTATTGGGATACCTTCATCTCAAACTGCACTGCATGGATACAATAACTCTATTGTTTGGGGATGCTTAGGTAAGCAATTGTTTTACTATAGATAAGTTTTATTCCTATATACTAGTG
Source organism: Suricata suricatta (assembly GCF_006229205.1). NCBI lineage: Eukaryota > Metazoa > Chordata > Mammalia > Carnivora > Herpestidae > Suricata > Suricata suricatta. The sequence continues at coordinate 12,767,514 of NC_043715.1, forward strand.
TCATTGCCCATATTTGCTTGCACACCAGGTGTATGCGTATGAAAAGTTCATGCCTGGCATTCAGAGTCCTCCACTCCTGGCTCGGTCCATCGCCTGCCCTGGTTCCTGTCCAATGAGCCAGTGCTGTAGCATGCAGCTCTCTATTCCTGGGCTTCCAAGACAGTCTCTATTCCTCGACAGTGCTTACACCTGAATTGGTGAGCAGCACAATCTCTCTATATATGTACTACCTTCAATCTATGCTCAAAGTATTAGAGGAAAAAGAGCACAGGAGATCATGAAGAAGTGTTCAGAAAGGCATGTGGGGCATATCAGGAACCTAGAAGGAGGAGAATTTCCAGAAGGCGTTAACTGTGGACAGAGCTCAAGGGGAATAAACTCTAAGAAAATGTTACATATTTTTTTATTTTTAATTAGAGGTCATCCCTGCCCTTGAAGAAGAAAGTAACTCCAATGGAGTGTGACGGTAGAATCCAGAGTCCAAATGTTTAGGAAGTGAGTGGGTGTGGAGGAAAGAGTGGTTGACTATTCTAGGTTCCTGTTTTGGGAGGCTTAGTGGTGAGGAGTGAGAGTAGGGGAGGAAAAGCTGTGGGAAGTATGGTAGAGGAGACCCAGTACATTTATATTAAGTGAGATAACGCATGCTCAGTGCTGGGCTCATATGTTTGTTTGTAATAAGAGATGAGGATTAAGTCACCGAGGGAAGGGGTCTGTCTGGGCGGATGTGGAGTGACCACCAGTTTAGGTTGCCTCCTGAGAAGCAAAGAAGAGGGAATTCTATTTATATAGAATAAAGTCAGAGGCCTTTGCAAAGGAAAACCACCACTTCTTCCAAGAGTTAATGGATGATGGACCAAAAGAGATACATAACTACTTACTGCTTGATATTTTATTCATCTTTTTACATTCACTTCCCATTCTCCCTCACTCTGTTTTAAGTTCCCTGGTCATAGAATTCAAGCTTCACCCTTCATTCCTTTTAAAGAGACCGTGTAGAAAGTCATTATGGCCAGGGACTCAGAAGCGGAATAGCCTGGGCTCAAATCCCACAGGTACCACTGACTTCCTAGCTGTGTGACCTTGGAAAACCTGCTTTGCCTCTCTGTGCCCCAGTTTCTCCATCTGTCAAGTGTAAGTACTGCTAACTTCTCAGATTGCTGTGAAGATGAAATTCATTTTTGTAACTCTTAGAAGAGTGCCTCACAAAGAGTGCTTATAAATGACAGTGACTGCTACCTATATCCTTAGCGCTACGCAGAATGGGTTTAAAGTTTACCCATGCTTAAGAAGCAACTGACACACATTAGTGGTAACTTAAAGGCAACTCCAAGGCATTTGTGGTAATTCAAAGGGAATTCAATTCATAGGTAATTGTTTTCCTCCCCAAGGAAATGCACAGACTGCCTTTTTATTTTTTGGTTAATGGTAATACTTTACTCAGATTTTGTATAAGGCATCAGCTCCTCCATTTTCAAGAACATACATGTCATTCTTCTTGCCCTGACAAAGGAGCACCTTCATGTGTCTGCGGAATCCAGCAAGTCATTTGGGACAAAACCCGAGACCTTTTGATCACCTTACCCTTGCAGTCCAATTCTTTGGGGAGAAAAAAAATTTGTAACAGAGCTTCACCTTGTTTTGCTTCTAATTACACTGGGGAATAGTGAACACTCTTGGGCTATGGTTTACTTTCTATGTATTTGCTAAGCTCAGCAATGACTAAGGGCAATAGCTAGTTATCCAAATTTGTCTCAAGTCGGTAACGTAATAAATTGAAAGAGAGATGCAATGAGGCATCAGCACTAAATACGCAGCGAGTGCAAAATATTCCCATAAGAAGCAACTCACCATGTCCTCCTCTGCCATTGCACAGCCTTCAAAATTGTCCAGACTGATGCAGCACCTCACTTACTTAGCTGGCTGTGGTGTTCTTTACTGTTCAAATCTGGGAGGGTGGGAAGGTGGTGGCCTCAAATACACTTCGGTTAAATTTGTTAGAAATTATTGTCACACTCAGGGAAACCTTATCCATTTTGTATCAGAACTAAGGTCCTTTTTTTTAATCATGGCATCCATAAGACACAATATGTAAGATATAAGGGAGATTCACACTGGATAAATTACGAACAGAATATCAATTTAATAAGTATTGCTCATTTTTCCCTCCTGAAAGAACTCTTTTTCTCCAAATGCAAAAGACAATGCAACATAGAAGCTGTGCCAGTTTTCATGTCATGACAGTCATGTGATTGGTTTTTTCATTTAAATTGTGTTCTTACGTATATTCCATTTCATGATGACATTAACATCTCTATTTACCTCTCGCATCATCCTGTTAGGCCGCCGTCACTCCGGTGAACACGGGGATGAACAACACAGTAGGGAGCAGTCAGTAGCAGCCGGGCATTTGGCTCCACGCCAGGTTGGGCTGGGCCGAGAGCTGATTTGGCTATAGGCTGGATTTACCCCGTGGTGAGAGCCCCAGGCACTGAAAGGGCATCACAAAGCCTTCTCTTCCCAGGCCACAGAGCCCTAGTAATCCAGTGCTCACTAACATTTACAAACTGTATGACTTTGCCAAGCTACGTAACAGATGTGGCAGAGTCAGGTTTGTTATTCATTGAACCTGCTCCCTCTTCCTCCTGTGCTCACGACTAGATTGCGTTTCCCAGCCACGTGTGCAGCTGTGGGATGTGAATGAGAGCCATGTATGCCACCCACGGGGCCAACTCCTGTAAAAGATCTTTCACACGCATCTCTCCATGCTCTTTCCCCTTCTGCCCATATGAACACATGGGGTTACAACTTTGCGGGCCACACCTTAGGATGGCAGAGCTATGAGACGGAAGGAGCCAGGGTCCCGGTGCTCTGCTTGTGGAGAGCCATCTGCTGACAGGTAACCTTGCTTGAGACTTTATGTAAGCAACAAGGCAGACTTCTATCATGTCTGAGATAGAACAGATCTTGTATTTGCTTGTTACAGTATCTAGCGTTACGTTAGCTAGTAAAACTGCTCCAGGCTCCAGGTTCCTCAGCTATACAGTGGGAACAGGCAGTGCACCTGCTGCATGGGGCTTAGGGAGGACCAAACGAACTAATGAATAGAAAAGCACTGGTACTGTGTTCAACATGCATAAAAGATGACGCTGCTGATAGTATTAACCACTTTCTGCTTCTTATTTTTTATTTATAAAATAGGAATAATAGGGGTGCTGGGGTGGCTCAGTCAGTTAAGCATCCAACTTTGGCTCAGGCCATGATCTCACGGTCTGTGGGTGTGAGCCCTGTGTTGGACTCGTGCTGACAGCTCAGAGCCTGGAGCCTGCTTAAGATTCTGTGTCTCCCTCTCTCTCCCTGCCCTTCCCCCGCTCACTCTCTGTCTTTGTCTCTCAAAATAAAATAAAGACATAAAAAAATTAAAAAAAATAGGAATAATAAAACCTATTTTTCATAGTTTTGTAAGGATTAGAAACTAAACACACATAGATAGGTGTGCATACACAATAAAGCATGGAACCTGACACCTATTTGTCACTCACTAAATAACGGTTTTTATTACTACTTTTATAGAAATACAAACATGTGACGTTTAGAAATCTCTGTAAAATAGTTTCAGTGGTTACAATTTGATACAGTGTAAAAAGAAACTACCCTAGATACAAAGTTAGGGGTGAGGAGACACTGAAGTGACTTTGATCCTGAAAACCCATGAGTACCTCTTGTAAAAGGATCATTTTCTATTTAACTGGAAGGACAAAGCAGGGAATTTCAAACATAAAGCTCCAGAAAGCACAATGGCTGGTTTTTAATCATAGACTGAAGACCAGGGCATTCAGAGAAAACTCTGAAGTGGGAAAATACCTATCTTCATTAGGACATTCTGGAAAATTTGAAAGTTTGTCTGTCCTCTGGTCTATAGGATTTACGTTGTTGAAGAACACGCATTAATCAGATGGGGACAAGATTAAGATTTTCGCCTTTGCAACCCACAAGATGATGAGGATAAAACCAATTAAATTATGGCTTTGTTGCCTTCAGGAAAGTCAGAGGGGAAATCCTCAAGGAGGCTTGCTAGGAAGGGGAGGAAGAGCCAGGTCACGGTGGAGTCTGAGCATGAGTAATGGCAAATGGATGTGATTGCACACGTTTTCTATCGATAAACACACACACAAAATAAAATAAACCAAAAAGCCAAGTAGAATCTGAGTCTCAATGACAATTCTAGTGCTTACCTCATAACAATGTACAGATCCAACAAAAACTTTTCCAATGTCCAGCAGTTCAAAATTGAAGTGAATCTTTGGTCCCATTCCTTCCCCTTTGATTCGGAGAGGCAGACGGATCTCTCGCCCTGTAAACACAGGTCAGACTTTGTTACCCTGAAGGATGCTTCGTTACCCCAAACTTCACACGACGGGGTGCCAATGTAAGCAGTCCAGAGCTCTGCATCAACTCCCTATGCTGGACCCAGGGAGCTGCAGGGTAACCAATGCTGAACATTGTGCTTATCTTTAGGAAACAGGAACACTGGTAGTTTCTTATCTTTAGGGAGCAGCTTATATTGTAATTTAGGCTGATATTTTAGTGGAAAAAATTAAAATTTTAACCCAGTCTTAGTGGTATTCTTGTTTCTTATTTTTTACAAAGATGTAATTTCTCTAAATCAGGGAAGAGTGACCAATGATAGATGTTTCTTATAAAATGAGAGTCACCATGGGGCTCCAAGGGACATTATTCTCAATGATCTTCCCTAGATTCAGGAAGATCATGGTATTAAGGGATCTGTTCTGGAATCTTACCACAGTTTCTTTCAGTAGAAGTAATGGGACCACACAATATCCATGACTGCACACCCACAGCGGACCCAGGGTGAACAGAGAACACAACCTTTAAACTGCTGACTGGCTTTGTTTCCTTTAAAAATGGATATATCTTTATTTGACAATAAGTGATCATTATAAAAATATTATAAAGAATGTGAAAATTCTTACATAATTCTACTCCCCAAAGATAACTATGATTAGTGTCTGGGTGCCTACTCTTCCATACTCAATCATGTTTAAACACTAAAGTACTACATGGTCATATTTAAATAGTAAATGCTATATTAAGTTTAATGGAAATGAGAGCATACGCTATTACTATTTTGTAACCCTCTTTTTTTCACTTAACAATACATCTACAACATTTTTAAAATGTATTTTTAATTTGTGTGTGTGTGTGTGTGTGTGTGTGTGTATGTAAGAGGAAGAGAGAGAGAGACAGACAGATAGACAGACAGACACAGAATTCAAAGCTGGTTCCAGGCTCTGAGATGTCAGCACAGAGCCAGACATGGAGCTTGAACTCACAAACCATGAGATCATGACCTGAACTGAAGTTGGACCCTTAACCAACCGAGCCAACAAGGCACTCCAACATTTGCAACATTTTTTACATACCATCACTTGAAGATGAGGTAAATATTTTTAACCAGTCCCTCTTGTTGGATATTTAAACGGTTTCTAACTTTTCATTCAACAAATTACAATGTAATTAATATCCTTGAACACATTTATGAATAATTTTCCTATATTTTCTTTAGGTACTTTGAGGATATTCTATTGTTTCCTGTCTCCTACAGCTCCTGTTGAAAAGTCAGCTTACGTAGAATGAGTTCGGAAGTTTTCCTTCTATTTCTGTTTTTTGGAAAAGCTGGAGAAGAATAGGTATTAACTCTGTTTTAAATGTCTGGTAGAATTCCCCTGGGAAGTCATCTGGCCCTGGGCTCTTATTCGTTGGGAGATTTTTGATAACGGATTCGATTTCTTGACTGGTTATCCATCTATTCATGCTTTCTATCTTTTCCCATTTGAATTTTGGTAGTTCATGTGCATTTAGGAATTTGTCCATTTCTTCTAGGTTGTCCAGTTTGTTGGCATATAATTTTTCATAGTAATCTCTGATGATTGCTTGTATTTCTAAGGGATTGGTTGTAATAGACCCTTTTTCATTCATGATTTTGTCTATCTGGGTGCTCTCTCTTTTCTGTTGGAGGAGCCTGGCTAGAGGTTTATCAATTTTGTTTATTTTTTTCAAATAACCAACTCTTGGTTTCATTGATCTGCTTGACTGTTTTTTGGGTTCTATATTGTTTATTTCTGCCCTGATCTTTATTATTTTTTTTCTTCTGCTGGGGTGCTCTTGCTGCTCCCCTTCTAGTTCCAGTAGGTGCTCTGTTAGATTTTGAATTTGCACTTTTTCTAGTTTGTTGAAATAGGCCTGGATTGCAATATATTTTCCTCTTAGGACTGCCTTTGCTGCGTCCCAGAGATTTTGGATTGTTCTATTTTTGTTTTCATTTGTTTCCATATGTTTTTTAATGTCTTCTCTAATTGCCTGACTAGCCCAATCATTCTTTAGTAGGGTGGTTTTTAACCTCCACAGTTTTGGAGGTTTTCCAGACTTTTTCCTGTGGTTAATTTCGAGGGTGTCATCCTAAGCAAAATAAGTCAGGTGGAGAAGGATAGATACCATGTTTGCACTCATAGGTCTAACAGGAGAACAGGAGAAACCTAATGGAGGACCATGGGGAGGGGAAGGGGAAAGAGAGTTGGGGAGAGAGAGGGACACAAAACCTGAGAGACTATTGAATACTGAAAACAAACAGAGGGTTGAAGGGGGAGGAGGAGGTGGAAGGGAGATGGTGGTGATGAAGGAGGGCACTTGTGGGGAAGAGCACTGGGTGTTATATGGAAACCAACTGATAATAAACTATTAAAAAAAAAGAAAGAAACAAACAAACAAAACAGAAAAGTCAGCTTACTGTCTTACTGCTCATTTGAGGTAATACATCTTTTCCTCTCACTGCATTAAGATTTTCTTTTTGGGGACACCTGGGTGTCTCAGTTGGTTAAGCATCCTCATGGTACATGGGTTCAAGCCCTGCACCAGACTCTGAGCTGACAGCTCATAGCCTGGAGCCTGCTTTGGATTCTGTGTCTCCCTCTCTGCCCCTCCCTTGTCTGTGCGCTCTCTCTCTCGCTCTCACTCTCTCTCAAAAATAAATATAAACATTTAAATTTTTTAAAGATTCTTTTAGTTTTTAGTTTCTACCACTTACACTATGATGTTCCCAGGTGTCATTTTCATGCATTCTTCCTGAAGTTTATAGCAACTGTTATATCTGTGGATGAGTGCCACGCATCAGTTTTTGGAAACTTTTCAGTCATTGTGTCTTGAAATACTGGCTATGCTCCATTTTCTCTCTTCTTTCTATCCAGATAGATAAATTTTTGCCACATTCTATTTGACTCTGATGTCAAATAGAATTTCTGTATTTTGTCTCTGCTTCAGTCTGGATATTTTCTTTAGATTTATTTAATTCTCAGTTTATAAAATCTATCTCTAGCTGTATGTAACAGACTATTCAATTCTACTGAGTTCTTCATTTGTCATTGTAACTTTTCAATTCCAGACTTCCCATTAGATATTTTACAGTTTCCAGACCTCTGCTCAACCTTTTGAGAACATTAAAATTTTTTTTTCAACATTAAAAAAAATCTATAAATAATTCTGCTTTCTGGCTCTCTATGGAGTTTTTCTTGTTTATCTTGGTGTTCTATCAGACTGTGTTGTCTCCTTATATGGTTTATTATTTTTGACTGAGTGCTGGTCAGTGTATGTAAAACCCGGAGTGGTCCTGTGAAGGCCTGGGAAGACAGTAACTTCCTCTAACTTCTGGCTGGTGACTAGTGGGTATTGGCACTCCCCAATCTTCCTGCTCTCCACTAAGATTCTGTGACTAAATTAAGCTCTATACTAAGTCATTTGTTTGAGTGACTATCTTCTCAGTTCTCCCAAGAAGGGCATATAGCTAGTACTATGCTAATTATAAAAGAGAAGTTAATTCCTCATATAACTGATACTTTAGAACATTAGAGATTACTTCCTAGAACCTCAGTGAAGAACTATTGTATTCAAATCGATAATTGAAAAAGGAGTCAAAGCTGAGCTTCTGTCATTGGGAGGGCTGGTCTATTTCCAGGTCCCACCCACCACACTGGCTCCCATTGTAAAGTTTGGGGGGTTACCAGGGCCCTTTCTCCTTGGGTATCCCACGAACTCCTATGTTTCTTCCCTAACTGAACTTAACTTTTCAGCTTGCATGCAGTATGTACCAAAAAGGTGGTGTCACTATGGATAAAGTGGCCCCCAAAGTCTGATTGTCTTGGGTTTCTTCTTCCCTTGGATCTTGGCCCTGTAATTCTCCCTTGATCTAGTGGTTCTCTTTGACTACAAAACGACTTTGAAATATTCTGCCTTGTTCTTCTAGTTGTTTTAAGAGAATGAGAAAGAGGCAGAGAGACAGAGACAGACTCCAAATTGCCTAGCCCACCGTTGTTGGAAAGAGAATTGCCAGAACCACGAGATGTACATTTAACACTTTGATAGCTTTGGGCACGTTGCCCTCCAGAATGGTTGTAGGAATTTGCACACGAACAACAGTAGTATTTAAATGTCTGTCTTTCCATACCCTCCCTGATAGTGGGGATATCACCACTTGTGAAAATCTTTGATAATTTGATAGGTTGTCCTTAAATGTATACCTTTTACATTTCAAGTTCTTTAAGCAAAAGTAATAGATATGCTCTGTGTGTAACATTTTGAACATTAAAAAAACCTCCAATGCTCTGTTAGATGTAATCTTCAGTATTATAGCAAATGTGTTTTGAATAATCAAGTCATATTTCTAATTTATTATTATTATCATCACAATGCCTTGTGTAAATTTACATTCCAATCTTTTGTTGCCACTTAGCTTCTGTATCTTTAATGTTTTCTTTCCGTGACTGTCCTTTTAAAGACAGGAGTACATATCTCTGTGTCCCCTCTAGTGCTTGGCACCACAGTGGTCATTAGGCAAGTATTACTTTTATCATAAGAAACAAGAGCAATAAACAGTACTTGGGACAGGTGATTCATTCAAAGGGTCCCCCTAATCCATCTGATCTCTGGAAAAGAGGTCGCTCTGAAGATCAAGTGTTTGTGCTGACAATACTTAAGAATATAAGTAAAACTTTGAGAGAACCTTATCAACTCATTCCATTATTTTAGAGTTCTAATGTATTGGTAGTGATTTGTACTGCTTGGTCAAGAGAAAAGTATTTTGACAGAGATCCAACTTTCAGGATGGCAAAGAAGGAGAATTGCAAATATATTGTGGAATAAACAGCAAGACTATTTATAACTGTCAGACTTAAAGCTTTCCCCATCTGTTACCTTGACTGCCTTCCTTAATAATAATAATTAAAAAAAAAGAAGATGTGTTGTAATAAAGCAGGAGCCACTGTTTCTTCGGGAATTAATTACTTCAGTGGAGATTGTTTTATGTGTAGCTAGCCATTTCCCTCACCCAGGACAGAACAGGAGTACAAGTGATAACCAGCCTTGCTTTTGCAAGAGTTAGTCTGAATTTTAAGGTTGCTTAACGAATGCTACTTTTCTGCAAGATTTATGAAGCAGGGACTTTTCTGGTCTTGGCAAAAGACAGCAAGATGGACAAACCTGAAGGAACTAGTAAGCTCTAAGCATAGATTCTCTGTTAGAAGAGCAAAATATTAAAATGTTTTTTAATGTTAATTTATTTTTGAGAGAGAGAGCGAGCGAGCGAGAGTGAGCAAGCAGGGAAGGGGCAATGAGAGAAAGGGAGACAGAGAATCTGAAGCAGGCTCTGAGCTGTCAACACAGAGCCCAATGCAGAGCTCGGACCCACAAACCGTGAGATCATGACCTGAGCCAAAGTCGGACACTTAACTGACTGAGCCACTCAGGTGCCCCCAAAAGGTTCTTTAAAATAGGGCAGTTTCCTATCTCTGGTTACAGTGTCCTGATTTCACACGAGAAGCAAAGAAATGCACTACAGAACCCACTCTAACAGCCCTGAAGTCCCTGAATGCAATAGGATCACATTGCATTAAATGTGATCCAGGAATATAACTAGGGGCTTCCAAAACTTTGCCATCTATCTTAGACATCCAATATTATACTGGAATTCCATTCCTGTGCAGTAAAATAAGAAAAAAGAGGGGGGAAAGTATAAATAAGGAGAACAAACTGCCATTATTCACATATTTTAGGACTATCCACCTGGAAAATCCTAAAGACTCTGTGAATAATTTTTAAAATTATTAAGATATAGTAATATTGATGGTTACAAAATCAATGTATAAAAGTCAAGTGTACTTCTACATACAGCAACAACCAGAAAAATTAATTTTAAGACATTATTTACAATAATAACAAAAATATAAAGTACCTAGAAATAAATCTAACAATATATACTTAAGATATTCAAGGGGCAAATCATAAAGCTTTATTGAAAGATATTAACAAAGATCTAAATAAATAGAGAACTAGGCTATGTCCTTGAGAAGGAAGAGTCAGTATCATAAAATTGTTGATTTTCTTCCAACTGATCTATATAATTTCAACGCTCTGCTTAGCAAAATGCCATCAGGTAGAATTTGGTGGAATTTACAGGTTGATTATAAAATTTAAATGGAAAATCAGGGGGCCAATAATAACTAAGACATCCTTCAAAAAATAAATTACAGTGATTTGGTCTTTGATATATTAACATCTATTACAAAAAATATATCCACTATATTATAGTTAAGTTAATGTGGTATTGGGGCAGAAGGCACAAAATGATTAAGGAAACAACACAGAACTCAGAATAATTGTACACATGTATGTGAATTTAATTTATGACAGAGCAGGTGCTGAATATCAGTAAGGGAAGATGGAATGGAATGCACAGAGCCAAAACAGCTGGACATCCACATGGGACCTGAGGCAGACTCAATAAAGGTCCCTAAAGATGGTCCATGTCCTAATTCCTGTAAATATCACCTTATATGGTAAAAGAGTGAATATTACCTTATATGGCAAATATATGATTAAGTTAAGAATTTTGAGATGGGGAGATTATCCCAGATGATCTTTATTACTATAGCTTAAAAACTGTCCTGAAATCAGGTAGTAGTAGCCTTTGTTCTTTTCCTAAGTTATCTGGCTACTCTAGGTTCTTGGTATTTCTATATGAATTTTAGAATCAGCCCATAAACACACACACACACACACACAGAGTTAGAATTTCTATTTGAAGAAGAAAACCAAAATGGGAGGCATCACAATCCCAGACTTTAGCCTCTACTACAAAGCTGTCATCCTCAAGTCAGTATGGTATTGGCACAAAAACAGACACATAGACCAATGGAATAGAATAGAGAACCCAGAACTGGGCCCACAAATGTATGGCCAATTAATTTTTGACAAAGCAGGAAAGAGTATTTGATGGAAAAAAGACAGCCTTTTTAGCAGGTGGTGCTGGGAGAATTGGACAGTAACATGTAGAAAAAGGAATCTAGACCACTTTCTTACACCATACACAAAAATTAACTCAAAATGGCTGAAGTACCTGAATGTGAGACAGTAAACCATCAAAAACCTCGAGAAGAAAGTAGGAAACAACCTCCTTGACCTCAACCGCAGCAATCTCCTACTCGACACATCCCAAAAGTCAAGGGAAATGAAAGCAAAACTGAACTCTTGGGACCTCATCATGATAAAAAGCTTCTGCACGGCAAAGGAAACAATCAAGAAAACTAATAGGCAGCCCACAGAATGGGAAAAGATAGTTGCAAATGACACATCAGATAAAGGGCTAATATCAAAAATAAACAAGGAACTCACCAAACTCCACACCCAAAAAACAAATAACCCAGTGAAGAAATGGGCAGAAGACATAAACAGACACTTCTCCAAAGAGGACATCCAGATGGCCTACAGGCACATGAAATGATGCTCAACATCACTCATCATCAGGGAAATACAAGTCAAAATCACACTGAGATACCACCTCATGCCAGTCAGAGTGGCTAAAATGAACAAATCAAGACTATAGATGCTGGTGAGGGTGTGGAGAGACAGGCACCCTCCCACACTGTTGGTGGGAATGTAAACTGGTGCAGCCGCTCTGGAAAACAGTGTGGAGGCTCCTCAAAAAACTATCCATAGAACTCCCCTATGACCCAGCAATAGCACTG